>NW_027526385.1:63664985-64044985 GCF_048455015.1 Haemaphysalis longicornis
CAACGCGTATTGTACACGAGAGCTTCGCATGCAACTACGCTGGCGGCGCTGAGGTCGAATACCGCAATGCATCTGTGTGTCGTAAGTAGCCAACAGGCAAGCGTGGTCGCCCGATGCAACCAGGCGTAGTTTCTGGGTTCCAGCATTTGAGACTGGTTGAAGCTGACAAGAGACAGCTGGTGGCCATGTGGTCCTTCTCGTTCTCGGAGCTGCAGTCGAGCGTGGAACAGCACCTCGTTCCACACAGAGAGATGGGCGACGACCTGACAGGCTCGATGCTCAGAGAATGTGCAGGGAAGGTGGAACTGCAGGAGCTCGCCTGTCATGGATCCCCTGATGCCCCTCAAGTCCACCAAGCAGTACAGCCTTCCACTGCGTGCCTGTCTGCAGGCCATAATGCAACTTGTGTGGGCACTGGGTTATCACGAGCAACCTGCGTGGAAACAATGCGGAGCCGATATTTAACAGAACTTTTTTAGATACGACTGCATCTCATTCACTCGCCTGGTCCCTCCATACGGCGTTGTTGTCCATCCACACCCCTCCCCCTACACTATAAATAGTTAGCGGCGCCCGGCTTCGATTCCACGACCCTGCGGGCGGAACGCGAGGTACATGGTGCTCTTCCCACTGCGCCACAAAACCTAGACAGAATCAAATGCTGCGAACGCGCCTTATATCCTTGACTCATTCAAACTACGTCAAGAAGCTACTGATACAACGCATAATGGGGCAATGATTAACACTTGCAATAAAAGAAAAGAAGCTCCCACTTACACCAACAATGATGGAGTAAAGGTCGTTGCGACAGCGAAGCCCCAAGCATACCACTTAGAGACATTGACCAAGATTGGCCAATAAAACATAATAATCATACGCCTTCCCGACACGTTTCACGCGATTTCAGAATCAACCCAACGGAAACACCAAGTGAACCCCACGATGCGTCACATCTACACAGGGTTCCCCTCGCGGGGAGGTGGGCGCAATTTTATATTTCCTCCGATTTAAATGTCAAATTAAAGCTTCAGCCCTCGCCCAGGGTTCTAGGAGTCCGTGAAATTTGGAACCTCTCTCCACCCTTCCCTGCATCATTAAGGCAAAGGGGACCAAACATATATGTTTACATGACACGGGAGGACCACTAACAAAATTTCTGCTAGCTTAGATTTCAGTCAACCTAAAGAACAATAAGGGTTCCGTAAAGGCTATTCAACAATGGACCATATTCACACGATCAATCAGGTGATAGAGAAGTGCGCAGATTACACTGAACCCCTATATATAGCCTTCACAGATTATGAGAAAGCATTTGACTCGGTCGAAACCTCAGCAGTCATTCAGGCATAACGGAACCGGGGTGTAGACGAGCATTATGTAAGAATACTAGAGGTTATTTATAATGAGCCCACCGCTACCATCATCCCTCATAATGAGAGCAGTAAAATACCTATAACTAAGGGCGCCAGACAAGGAGACACAATCTCTCTAATGTCATTCACAGCATGTTTACAAGAAGTATTCAGAACATTGCATTTAGAACAGGTGGGAGGAAGGGTTAAAGGAGAATACCTCAGTAACCTCAGATTAGCTGATTACGTTGCCTTGCTAAGTAACTCGGGGACCAATTGCAAAGCATGCTTACTGCACTGGACAAACAGAGTAGAACCGTGGGCCTGAAAATTGATATGCAGTAAACTAAAGCATTGATCAATAACCTCGGAACAGCACAGCGGTTTGAGATAGGTGGCGAGGCAGTGGAAGTTGTAAAAGAATATATCTACTTAGGTCAAGTTGTAAGCCCGGATCCCTACCATGCGGCAGAGATAATCAGAAGGATAAGAATGGGATGGAGTGCATTCGGCCGGATTCTCAGATAATGAATGGCAGCCTCCTATAGTCCCTGACGAGGAATGAGTGTGACAGCTGCATCTTACCGGTACTCACCTACGGGGTAGAAACTTGGACGCTCACTAAGAGGGTTCAACTTAAATTGAGGACGACTCAGCGAGCAATGGAACGGAAGGTGATAGGTGTAACATTAAGTGACAAGAAGAGAGCGGAGTGGGTCAGGGAACAAACGCGTATTAAGGACATATCAGTAGAAATTAAGAAGAGATGGACGTGGTCAAGGCATGTAATGCGAAGGCAAGACAACTGTTGGTCATTAAGGGTAACAGAGTGGATCCCTAGAGAAGTCAAGCGTGGCAGGGGGCGGCAGAAAGTTAGATGGGCAGATGAGACCAAGAATTTTGCGGGGATAAATTGGTCGCAGTTAGCACAGGACCGGGATAATTGGCGATTAATTGGAGAGGTCTTTTCCCTGCAGTGGGCGTAGATAGGCTGCTGATTATGATTATGATGATAATGATGATGATGACGACGACACGGGAGGATCTGCCCCGATCGTTTTATCGTTTTAAAAACACTTCAACCGACACGTCTGCTTGTTTCCATTTGCCAGTTCTGCTTTCTACCTTGTGCGATCATCAATTCTTTCATCGGCATTCGAACCTCATCTACCCTGCTCGTTTCGTCGCCTGGTCGTGAAAGTTTTCTCGGAATCTCATTAACGTGTAAACACGGAGAAAAGTAGCGTTACAAGACATCGGCGCGTTAAATGCCCAGTGGGGCCACCTACGACTGACCAACACCGAAGGGTTTACGTTCAGGACACACAAATCATGGGGGAATCAAATTCGGGCTGTGGAATTCCCCTGGGCCAGAAATGAAGTTCGGGAAGAGCGGCTGTACAAGCCGGTACTGCGTTTTGTTGCTCAGTCCCGTACATTGCCTGCAGAATTCCACAGTGCAAAGTACCAACTCCCCCTGCATTGGACCTTGCTCCTGTAAACAGAGCAGAAAATGGTCCCAAAGCCACGACCGTCGCAGTACCCATAGTAGTTACGCTCTCATTTAAGCAATCTCTTGCACACTGTAAATTACGCAGTCCCTAGCAGACTCTATAAATCAGTGCAGAATGGGCAGACCCGTCGGTCAGGAAGTCGTTTCGGAACCTGCATTTAGTGGCGAACACCTGTCCCAGTCCGTACTTAAATAATAAAAGTGACACTTGTTCGCATTCTTCCCCCCTACCACCCAACCAAAGCCTTTGAGCCACTTTTATGTCACCACAGTCGTTGAGGCATCGATCGAGATTTACGTGTCGTTTAACGGTGAAAACTTCTGCGCGAGTGGAGACAGAGAGTAGGCGAAACCTAATTCCCTTCTTTCTACCTCGCGCCAGAAATGCGGTGGAAAGCGGGAGCCAATGAGAGGAGCTCCAGGCGACGCGTGTTCCACCATGTGAAGCAAACTCCTCGTCGGGAGGGAAAGCAGCTGCTGCTATAGCTTGAAAATTTCTAGCTGGAAATCTTCTAGCTAGACGGGGATTTCCGGTTCAATAATCCGGCTAGTTATAAATATTTTCACCTGGGATATACTCCTTTAAAACGAACTAGTAACTAGTATAACAACTATGATAATATCACATCACCTCAGTACGAATTTCATTATTATCCTTCGTCATAGCAGGAACGCCCATAGCTGCAGGTTCCGGAACGCTGGTTCTAGGCATAGAGCGCGTTGCGCAAGCTAGGTATCGGTTCGGTCACTTTCCGATTAAAGGAAAGCGCGCAAGCTGAGCCCAAAAAAGCGCTGTATGCTGGACGTTGGGCTGTGGTTTGACAGTCAAAACACGGATGATGACAGCGAAGATCAACAGAAGCGACCAGATACTCACTCGGGAATGATTACTTGTGAGCTATCAGAAAGAAGCCTTGTCGCGACTGAAAGTAATGATTCGGTCTAAAACACGTCATGCAGCAATGCCGCCTTGTCGGCACGAAATACATATAGGAAATAAGCTCATCATTTATGTTTCCCAAGAGCTACTCCGAATCTATCAGTCAGCGAACGCTTCTCTGTTTGTTCTGCGTGCGACTGCTGCCGACGCCATAACCTTTCGCCGTAACTTCCGCGGGCTCATCACGCCTCGCACAAGGCGACCGCGTCCTGTCCAGCCTACTTACCAAAGTGCACGGCGCAGAACAGCCCAAGATGTTCAGAAGACGACTCCACTGAAGGACTACCGCACGCAAGGACGAAGGTCCTTTAGTCCTAGCCGCAGCCACGCCAGAGTCTGGGTGAACCGTGAGCGCACGAGCCACGTGCGCCACGAGACAGGGGCGAGGCAGTCCGTCCTCCTCTGTCTTCCTCCGCGATAAAATGTAGTCCCCAGTTGGCCTGGTGGTGGAAGAACAGCGTTGGTCGGTGGTGTGGGCCCTGTTCGCAGCTTTCAGCGTCTCTTGCGGGGACGCTTAATTATGAGCTGCAGAACGCACAACAGGGGCCCTATTCTCGACTGCGCAAATTGCCGGCATTTCGCCCATGTTTTCTTGCGTAAGCACGACGTAAGCAATTAGTGACGTGCTGCACCTATAGCTATGACGACATGCCGTGTAATTTTACGAGTCACTCAAAAAGATCGCTACCAAGGTATCAAATATTGTGCAAGAAAGATATAAAACACTTGGCATGTACTATAAAAATTTAGACGGTAGCTGAGGCTGACAAGAAAAACACATTTCTGGAGGTCAGAATTGGCGTCAACACCACAAGGCGATCGAGTAACGTTGATCCAAGATCGAGCGAAAGGCGGATGTCGAGCTAAAGAACATCACACAATTTTTTTACCGTATCTATTTACTTATTTCAATCGCTTTTAGTAACATAGCTGGGCTCTCTGCTTCAATGCAAGCTTTGTTGCGTTATCACCTTTCCTGCCGCCACCGCCGCCACGCCATCGTCTGCTGCTATGTTACAAATTCGTGGCGTGATCACAGAAAAAGACGGCCGCGACCATCGCTTCTATGACACATAAGAGCAGCGAAGCGCTACGCCTGATAACCGCGGAGCGCACCGATGTCGCCGATTCACTCATACGTCAAGCTCGACTGCAATCAGCGCTGTAATGAACCAAATTGTCACTTTTCTTTGTTATTTTTCTCTTGAGTTCGATCATGTGACCCAACAGCTTACTAGGACAAGCATGGACAAATGCCAAGCATTGGGTTCTCTTTGTCATGGAGAGGATTCTACTGCCCTCTTATGTTGCGGTTACGCCAAACAAATAATTTTTATTTTATTGCCAAACATAAAGGCAAAATACTGCATGTTATTTGTATGTTCCATGATCGCTGACTTGGAAGCAGTTGAAACTATAATTTGTTTCGGTAGGAAACATGCTTTAAACAGCGCGCATGCGAAACTGCGCCTACTGCGAATTGCCGCACATTTCGCGGCGCCGCAAGCCGCGGCAATTTTTTGCCTTATTTTGCTTGTATTTTGCGACAAAAACAGCCGCCATTTTTAAGCTGTTACGTAGCATTACGTCACTTTTACGCAGGCTGAAGTTGCCAATGCATGACGTAATTGTTCCCGCCAACTGTTTAAATTACGTCACGCCTTCTCAGCCAATCACAGAGGTGGCGTGTATTACAAGCAGTATTGTTGTTGAATAGCAAAGACAGGATATGTTGTCATGTCTGCTGCATTTAGACTGGTTTTTCATTGCCGGCCAAGAATTATGCGCCTTTAGTAACGAGAAATAAGGCAAACTTTAGAACTGGTGTACGTAAACGACATGCAACGTCAAAATGACGACAGCACACACAACCGCTTTGTCAACCGGAAGCACGTGACCAAAATTTAAAGCCAATCAGAAAAGACTTCCGGAAAATTGCCTGAATTGCCGGCAATTTGTGCAGTCGAGAATAGGGCCCCAGCCCACCGGCGCTAGCAAGAGAAATGCAAGGCTTTGGAGACGCTTTCTGCAGAAGACGTCAAGCGAACGCCGATCGCGCGCCTGGAGCAATCGCAACAAGAACAATAAAAAAATCAGCGTCGGGCGGTGAAGAATAGGAAATAAACAACTAGCGGAGGGATTTAAGGGCATATCTTTTTTTGTTCGCTTTTTATTTCGCTTCCATTTTTTTCTCTTGTGCAGAAGTTTGCCAACTGGCAGTCCTCAGGGCTTTTGGCCGCGCATGCGCACACGGGAAAGACGTGGCGGCGTTTTGAAGTCCACCGCTCACGCCAGAATAACATCAACTCTACGCCGATAACACTGAACCAAAGAGAGAGATAATAAAATTATTGAGAACAAATGAGACACGCGACGCAAGACAAAATTAAATATCTTCACTTTCCGATCGGCTCGGAATACGCACACTAAGAAAGCATTACAAAAGACGCCGATGAACTAGACACGTAAGTTTCTGTGATAACGTCTTGCACCGGTCAGTGTCATCATACTTCGCAAACACGAAATCTGACAAAATGAAAACGCCATCCGTTACGAACGCGACTTTGCTATAACGGCCTCATTTACGAAGTTATTGACTACGGCGCGGCATAAAATCACTCACGAGAGCAGCAAAACATGTCGCTTTAAAACCAGCAATACACTCATGCCCCTAAAAACAAGGGCAAGATTCGTGGCTGGAATAGTAAGCGCGTCGACTAATTCAGAGAGCAAGGGGTGCTGATACTGGCGCTCCAGTTTAACGTGTACGTCATTTCTGTATATCACGGACACGAAGGTCTTCTGAACAACTCAACTAAACATGACATTTAATAGAGAAATTTGCTGAATTAATGCTTCAGGCTGTATGCGTTGCACGCGCCAACGGTCAACATGCGCAAGTATGTCGAAACAGAGAGCCAGCTGCGGATACAGCCGTTGCGTCATCACC
The DNA here is from genome assembly GCF_048455015.1 of Haemaphysalis longicornis. NCBI lineage: Eukaryota > Metazoa > Arthropoda > Arachnida > Ixodida > Ixodidae > Haemaphysalis > Haemaphysalis longicornis. The sequence continues at coordinate 63,671,741 of NW_027526385.1, forward strand.
CTACGCAGCGCAAGTTGCGCATTATCACCAGATTCCGAAACCAAAACTATGGAGGCCTACCCAAACAGTCAGAGGCGCACAGCTACAATATTGAAGTGTTGGTTGTGTAATGAAAGCATCCGGATGGTGTCAAGTGTGCTGCAGCGCCAAGAACAGTGCAAGACACACCGCGGGCTACCTCAGGGCGCCGTAAGCGCTTTTGTTTGTTTGTACGGACGTATTGTTTTACAACTGTGCGCTCACGCGTATTGTCTTTCAATACGGCAGCTAGATGTCCGCGCGCCGTGAATTCCTTCGGCTCTTTCTCTCTCCTCAAAGCTGTCACAATCTGCCCAATTGGCATTGTGGTCGCATCGAAAGCCCCACGAAAAGTGCTGACATTGTCGTTCCGCTACTCGCCTAACAGCTCTTTGGTAATTCAATAAAGTTCGGCGTCGTTTCATGATTAACACACAAATAATTTCCGGATGTAGGCGCCCAAAAAAGTTCCAACTTTGAAAAGAATGGGGTCTGACTGCACGTAGTTTCGTTATCGTGCGTGTTTCTTTTATGGTGTAACAATGGTCCCCACTCGGGCTTCAAGCAGAGATTGTCCTGCACCAAGCTCAGAGAAATCAGCACGTACAACTGATAATTTATTATTTAATAGTGTTAAAATTATCGTGAGTTTAGATAATTGAGCAAGTACTTGAAAGTCATTAAGTTAATTAATTTCATTTCATTTTATTTTATTTATTATACCCTTAAGGGCCCGGAGGGGGGGGGATAACAGGGTTTATAGGAGTACTATTGAACGAAACAGAAAAAAAAAACAAGAAGGTGAACATGAAAGCCGGGAAATACAAAACAAAGAGAAATTACACAAAAAAATGTGAAAAGGTAACAGTGAAGTCATGCGAAAACAATTCTAAAATGCAAAAAGCAGTTGAAGCTACAATAGTACCATCAAGCCAGAACAGTAGAATTATATCGTTAATAGTCGCGCAAACTCAGTGTCGCGCAAACCCCTACTTTCACTCGTTCATTCCCAAGACCTGCGACGACTGGAACCACCTTCCCGCCTCCATCGCCAGCATTCCGCATCCTACACAGTGATTTCCCTACACCCCCCCTAGGGGGTGTGTAGACCCCCCTAGTTTTTCTGGACACCCCCCCTTGAATCCCCAAATTTCACTCTTGTCAGTCCTTGTATGGACCTTTTTCAGTATCGATCTGCGCATGCGCGGGCTGCCCGTCTGCGATTCTTGGCAGTAGCCTCGGGCAAAATAAACAAAAGTGCGCCCCCCGAGCTTGCTGTTAGCGTTGCACGTATTTATTTCCTTTTTTTCGACAGCTCGTGGCAAGTTCGTATGCGCACACAAAAAAGGCTTTCAAAGGAAAGGGGCAAAGTGGTTTGAGGCTGACCACACTGCGAGCACATTGCTACCAGCATTGCTACCACTGGTATAGAGCAAGAACAAGCCCGTGAGGAGGTACGAGCAAACCATATATCGACAAGCACTCACCCAAAATTACTTCGACTGAGGCCGCCTTTGACTTGAACTAAGTGCAGTAACCACACACATAATTTACTTTCTTCATTGATTCGATGCCGTTCTTTGTTTACAACCGTAATCTTTGCAGAAGCTCTTTCAGCATGTACATTTAAAATGGGCAATTTGGCGAGGCGAAGCGCTATGGAAGCTAATCCAGGCGTTTTAATAAATCGGGAGCATACAATCGGTGCCTGATTTATAAGTGCTGCATAACTCGTGTACTACCTAAACATTATTTCAAGAACTCAAATTTCGTCACTGGCCCTGGTAACAAGTTCGAAAATGTCCTTATACGTTGAAAAATGGCGATAAATTTTAAAAAAAGATACTGAATACGGTCCGGACCTTTCATGGTAAAAAATTAATTTCTCTAAATTTGTGTTTTTTAGATTGAATAGAAAGCACCGCCTCTCAAGTGTATATATATATATATATATATATATATATATATATATATATATATATATATATATATATAGTATATAAAATGAAAAACGTACGTCACGGGGATGAGCGTTTGGTTAACAGACGTCTATTATTGAACTAGTGAGATAAAAAAACAGCTTTTCTAGTTTATGAACCCCCCCCCCCCCTCAGAGCCATTGAGACACCCCCCCTTGATTCGATGCCTGGGGAAACCCCTGATCCTACATCATTCAAAACGGCTGTAACTAATATTGTATGAAATGTAACCACTCCTCTCTGTAACGCCTTCGGGCTTTGAGAGTTTTTTTAATAAATAAATAAATAAATAAATACATTTTGTGAACCTCTTTTCAAGCTTATCTCTAAATTATTTGTTATTGGTGCATGTGGCGATGACGGCGGCTAAACGTTCCATAAAATAATAGCGCTAGGAAAAAGGGTAGAGTCAAATGCTCACCTCACAAAAAATGACAAATGAAATGAAATGAAATAGTGTCAGAATCATAGGAGGCCGCCTTTCACCTTAAAATAAGGTAGGAAATCATCAAAAGCGCTCTTTAATAAAACACATATTGCGGAGGGACGTGCGCTTCTAGAAACTATGCTCGTCTTCCATAAGGTGGCACCAAATTTCTGTCTTTCGGTCAGAAGGGCGTCGGAACAGGGGGCGTAGGGGCTCCCCCTGGCTCCCCCCTTTCACAGATGTGGTGGCACGGCTCCCCTAGTCAAAGGGCACCTGACGACTTATGGTTCATCGAGCGGCCTGGATTTCGGTGAGCCATAGGCGGCAGGCGCGTCGCCAGGATTTTCTATCGGGGGGGGGGGGGGGGGCAGCACCTCCCCCCCCCCCCTTGAAAGAAAAAAAAAACGCTGTAGTTTTCAAGCGCCCTTAAAGGGGCCATGAATACAAAACGCAAGTTTGGTTCATTTAAAAGATTGCTCGTTAGAATCATACTGACAACACTTTTAACGTAAACTTTGCTCAAATAAGCTACAAAATTACGAAAAAAGGGAATGGTCATGCGACCCACTATCTCGTTTCCCGCAACAGAACATATGATGTCATACCAGCCAGCTCTGCGATTGGCGGAGGCTGGCGAAAGCAAACGCAAATTAGGCAGGGCTTATAAGCTTACCGAACCAGCTATTTGCACTTAAATCTAGGGCAAATTCTTTTTAAAGCAGTGCGCATGGTGGGACAAACAGTGGAAGTTACGAAAGCACACCGTAAACACAGAAGTACTAATGTGTACTGCTGTTGGTACTGCGCGCACGATGCTTGGTTTAGCTGCACAGGACTGCGGGGCTTTTCGGGTAGTCTCAGACGACATTGTCCGATTGACGCAAGCAACGGCAGTGGAAGTGGTAAGTGAATATATCTACTTAAGCCAAGTTGTGACCCCGGATCCCAACCATGAGGTAGAGATAATTAGGAGGATAAGAATGGGATGGAGTGCATTCACCAGGCATTCTCAGACAATGAATGGCAGCCTACCATTGACCCTTAAGAAGAAAGTGTATGACAGCTGCATTTTACCGGTACTCACCTACGGGGCAGAAACTTGTAAGCTCACTAAAAGGGTTCAACTTAAATTGAGGACGACTGAGCGAGCAATGGAACGGATGGTGATAGGTGTAACATTAAGGGACAAGAAGAGAGCAGAATTTGTCACGGAAGAAACGCATGTTAAGGACATATTAGTAGAAATTAAGAAGAAAAAAAAATTACGCCCACCTCCCCTCGCGGGAACCCTGTGTAGATGCGACGCATCGTGGGTTTCCCTCGGCGTTTCCGTTGGGTTGATTCTCCCATCGAGTGAAACGTGTCATGAACGCGTGCGATGCATTTCCGTCTACTACGGGGTTCCCGCATCCCGTGCACGTCGCTTTGAAGCCTCATCGTCGGTGGTGCTAGCAGTTCTGTTATTGGGCTTACCGGTGCTTGTTGCGGTTGCGCCGACCATCGCGATAGCAGGCTTGTTAGTCTCCATTCAAAACAGCGTTGGACATCGGAGCGGAGCGGCGCAGGTACCGCGTTGTATACCACCGCATAACGGTGAGGGGAATGAGAGAGAGCAGCGCATGCGCATGCGTTAACCGAGCGCTAGCGTGCGCCGACGCACAGCTGGCATTGCAAGGAGCGAGCGCTAACCCGCAGATAACGCTGCGGTGAGAGCGGCGGAGAGCGCATGCGCAGCTGGCGCGGACAACGACGACGACGCCGGATGGATGGAGGGATGCATGCATGCATGGACAAGGCGAGTGAATGAGATGCAGTCGCATCTAAAATGGACCTGGGCAGGGCATGTAATGCGAAGGCAAGACAACCGTTGGTCATTAAGGGTAACAGAGTGGATCCCTAGAGAAGGCAAGCGTGGCAGGGGGCGGCAGAAAGTTAGATGGGCAGATGAGGCCAATAAGTCTTCGGGGATAAATTGGTGGCAGTTAGCACAGGACCGGGATAATTGGAGATTAATGGGAGAGGCCTCTGCCCTGCAGTGGGCGTAGGCTGCTGCTGGTGGTGGTGGTGGTGGTGGTGGTGGTGGTGAAAGGGTTGCCACCTTCTTGGTTTTTGACCAGCCCGACCGGTTTTTTAGAAAGCGGGCAGGTTGGCGGTACGTACTTAAAACCGGCCATCATTGGCCGGTGTTTTGGCCATTGTGCCGCGATGATTTATTTGTTTGGCATTTTATGAGCGTTAATTCAGCAGCTACGACGATAAATAGGTTTAAGTTTCAAAGTTTCAAAGTTTATTTCAAAAAATGCAATAATGTGCGATTACATAATGTAAGTATACAAGAGGAGGTCCCAAGGTAAGAAACCGTGGGCGCGACCACCTATGCTTCTACACCATAAAGAGCGAGCATATAAAAAGACGTAGTTGGAAGTCAGCAATCCATTAGCATATAACGGTAAAAAAAAATAGTGGCGATACAGATACACCTCAAAAGCACACAATAGCAAAGTATACATAGAATATGGCTCAATTGTATATACTGCACAGACCAAATAAGGGCAAACCATTCAAGAAAAAGAAAAAATAAAAGAAAAAATAAAGTACAATACATTTTTGTTCGAAATAATATATACATGGGTATATGTAAACAACAAAAAAAAACAAGAGGCCGGAAGTGTTCTTCACAACCAAAACCAGTAGTAGTGGCATAGCCTAATTCCTTTTATCCTATTAAATGCATGCGTAAACACTTTTTAAGGAAGTACAAGGATTTAGAGTTTTTAAGGTCAATGATTAAAGTGTTCCAAAAGCTTATTGCGGAAAATGCGATAGTTTGTTTTCCATAATTTGTTCGTACTTTGGGTAATAACAAATAATTTTCAGATGCAAAACGTGTATTATTACGGTTGGACATTAAATGAGGAGGGAACCAAGAAAACAAACAAAACAAAACTTCTCATGGCAAGCATGGCTACCCAGAGTGCACCAGCCAGCCAATATTTGTATTTTGAACAACAATAACTCACACAACTTGTTCGGAAAACCGAAGTGCCTGTTGAAAGCGCAGATGATAACAGGACGAAAAAAAAGGCAACACGGTGGGCACAGTGCCATAGAAAATGACTTCGGCTCGCCAGTGATGTTGGCGATTCTCCACCAAGCAAGCAAGGTTGGCGCCGTCTCAGTTCTCATCTGGAAAAAAGCAGAGAAGGCATGACAAGATCAGCAGTCAGCCAATCACGCACACAGCAGAACACTGGAAAATTCCCACAATGGGGAAAGGGAAACGCATTAACCTCCGAGATGAGCAGATCAGAGGCACGCTGAGGAAACTACTCCATTTGCTCTAGGAACGCAAGGGCAACCCAAGGGAAGTCTGTATCCAATCAGGGCTTCTGCTTTGACATAGCCATTCTTGTTAAAAGACCAAGTTTCGCGCGACAACTGCGATAGCCTGCTATCGCCTTCGACGCTTCCTACTTGCCTTCTGACCATTGCAACCTTCCAGTGGAGAGAGCAGGCCTTTCATGAAGACAAGCCTCTGCGTGGAAGAATCCAAGCTAAAAGGTTGAGCAAAATACAATTTTTCATTTGCGCAACAGAAAGCCACAGGGTAGAGGTCTTTTTGCATGGATTTGGTGATGTTCATTCGTTTTTTTTATGCAACCGTGCTTGCACGGTGGAATATGTCGCCGCATCTTTGCGACTTCAGTTAGCAGCAGATACAATACAAAGCTTTGACAGTCATGAGACAGGGTGAAGCACACAAGCAACTGAGTCTAGTGTGTGCACACACGTGACTGATATCACGGCCGACTTCACAGAGTAAACGCAACCCCAAACTTACGACAGGATTCCGGGAGAACAACGAGTGAAAACATTAACTTATTTCATCCTTGTCAAAGGAGATAATCAGCACAGATTTTTAGCCCACGATACAAAGGTAACACAATTTAGCTGACAGGTTCCAAGAAATGCTATTTCTCTTGAGCATCGATGGCAGTCATCCCCCAGAAAGACAGTTTTATTTTGATTTTACTCATCTTGAAAAGGGTGCCTAGTATGGATAATTAATCCACTCCAAATGCATATCCAAGTGGTGAGACGTATAAGCTTGACGACCAAACCATGTTTTGAACGATGTGCAACTTTGGCCGTGACCACGTTTTAATAACACACACACACCGGGACATTTGTTTTATGACGTGCTACATCATGCACTCAAGGTCACATAGCTCGAACGCAAGCGACAATATGATTTTGCCGTTGGCTCTTTCACTCACTTTTTAGGGGGGAGTTAATTTCCACTGAGAAAAAACAGCGACATGAGCAGGGTTACCAGATTGGGCGAGAAAAAGCGAAATTTGGCGACCTTCGTTTCTGTTCGTCTAGAAAAATTTTTAATTGTGGTTTGGAGAGTTTTGGACGAGTTTTAAGGTTGCACATGTGTGCCGTATTCAGGTAACATTTCAAGCGCAAACGAGATTTCTGTTTGTCTTCGATGCATCTCTACTGGATATTTGGTGCGCCGATTCCATGTTGATGTCTTAGATAATTGCCACTGCGGATGATAATCTACTCAGATCAGCAACATGGTAGTGTCTATCGCTCGATGAAGGAGACAAAACTGCACTCTTGGAAAGGTACTGCACAATTCTAGCTCATAACAACTGGGATTAGCGCTAAAAAGAACAGGACACACGTAAGAGAAAACGGACAGGACTGGCGCTACTTCAACTGATTTATTCACAAGCTACATCTTCGCATTTATACAATGACAGACTCGATCATGCGCAGCGTGAACCATTTGAAGGACAACTCCCAACCAATCATCGCAACAAATACATAGATAACCGCAGCCGTAAACACTAAGTCATACAAGATAAAAATTCCAACTCAGAGGAAAAAAAGGGCAACGGAAGTGTCACTGACACAATCAGTACCAAATTTCTTGATGTAAAACGCCTCCAATATTTCACGCGCGTTTGCATCGTGGCTTCTGCCCAAAATCTTAATCTCACTTAGCCGTGCGACACAATCCTTACAGTTAGCGCAATGCCCAGGCAAGTGCGCTGTTCCCCCATTCTTAATTGCCAATTCATGTTCACGTGCTCGATCATTAATACACCGGCCCGTCTGGCCGATATAGCGCCGATATTCTTTTTAGCGCTAATCCCAGTTGTTATGATCATGAACCAACTAGCCCAGCAACAAGTTTTACAATTCTAGCTGTTTGTGTCATGTCTGTGTCAAAGCGACGTCAAACGAACCTGGAAAAATTAAGCAATATGTACCTGCTAGAGGCCACAAACACAGATTTTTACGCTTTTCGTCACTCGTTAAAAGTTTTAGAGCCGGCGTCCATTCCTGTGCTGAAGCCTGAATATCACCTTTTTTAAGCAAATGTTGAGAACCTGTATAAAATATGCGTGAATATTTAAGCGTAAATGCAATTTTTAATGTGCTACGAAAAGTTGAGGTCCCTTTTTTGACAAATTTGGCGATTTTTTTTTCTCTCGGGCCATGTACTTAGGAGGGTTTTTGGTTGGAGCGTCTGGTAACCCTGGATATAAGTTTACTTTGACGATAGGCTTTGTCCAACGTTTTTTAGATTAACTCAGTTGGGAAAGAGCGCGCACTGGCCACGGCCGGGCGGAGCGGTCCCATCCTGTCGCCCGCGCAGCGGCGGCGCTGCGGTCGCGTTGAGATTAAGGTCCCTAAAATTCAGGGACCTTAGTTGAGATCGCTCCTCCTGAAGTCGTCTGCTACTGCTCCGTGTTGAAGGGCGCAAGCGAGTTAGCTTTGCTTCAGTGTAAAGCCCTTGCACTAGATTGAAAAGAAGTATTTGGATAATAGCCAGTGCAGTGAAAACAAAAGCCATCATAGTACTCCCGAAAAATTGGAGTTATTGTTTTCACGTAGCGGGGCTCGTCAGTTCTCGGTTAATCAGACAGATTTCGAGACTAGGTGCCTGCTCAGCGCAAACCTAAGTTTAGGGCAGGTCACCAATTAAATCTTAGAATGTATTTACAAAACGCCTCCCTAGTACAAAAAAAAATGCTACGTGTATTATGAAGGAATGCCGTTGGGCTTTTGGATTTGTGGCAGCCTCTCTTAATGCAATCCTACACCTAAACGGTGCATTGTTTTCAGGTGAGTAACACTACTGCTTGAGTAATTTTACCAACGCATTTACTCGAAGAATGCCTCACGTACGCAGTTTGCTTGGCTATGAAATAAAAATGTTCTGATATTGGCTGCCAAAGAGGCTCGTAATGCACACTAAGGACACATCACCACGCAATTGTAGAAGTTTGAAATTGTTTATTGACATGCTACGTCGTCGCTTTGCACTGTGCTAGCTGTAGTCGACATATGCATCGAGCGACGCGCTCACGAGCGCTCGCCATTTTCTCGCTCCTCGGGGTTTTCGCTTTTTTTTTTTTTGCAAAAGCCACGGTGCGTGCCGGGGACGCTCGGCGCTGCGCGAGGCACGCGCTCACGAGAGTTCTACATTTTCTTGGTATTTTTAAAGCGCTACGCGCCACACATTACGGCCAGCTACAGCAGCTCCGCTGTTAAAATACAAAAAGAAAAAGGGCCCATCTGCCCGCGAGGGGGACTCGAGTAAATGCGTCGCATAGGGGGTGGGTGTATTGCGTTAACGTTTAATGTTTGGGCAGTTGGTGGTAGTGAATGCGTTGTATCAGCAGCTTCTTGACGTAGTTTGAATGAGTCAAGGATATAAGGCGCGTTCGTAGCCTTTCACTCTGTGTCGGATTTGCGGCGCAGTGGGTAGAGCACCATGTACCTTGCGTTCCGCCCGCAGGGTCGTGGGATCGAAACCAGGCGCCGGTAAGTATTATTTTTTTATATAGTGTAGGGGAGGGGTGCGGACCTGTTGTTGAGAGCGAGGAGGGTAGCGTGATGCGGGAGAGGAGGAGTGGGGGAGAGGGCGCACCTGGAACGGCTGTTGCGGACGCCGAGGCACGCCAACGCCGACAACGTCGGGTGACATCGTGAGTTAAAGAAATGCTCTGCATTTAAAATAGCGGGAGCGTGTGCCTCGTAGAGAACGCCCGGCGCCGGCCGGCTCGACCTTCGAGAACGCTCTGCCCAGAGTTTGTGGTGCGATCTCTCGCGTGCAGTTCTCCCCACCAGTTCACATACATTCGCGCCCGAAGTGGGAAGCACAGGATTCGCGAGTACGCGCTATAAACGCAGGGTTAGCAAAGCCGGTTGCCTCGGGTTCCAGCGCGTGCTCGCGGTCCATGGGAAGCCTGCGGACAAAACGATCCGGGACTAGTTGCCAGCCATGGAAAACATTCCCCGGCAAGTATGGAAATCCGTGCGACGTGCAACAGCCGGGTCTCCGACGGAGGGTGAAAGAACGCCAGCTCTGCCGTTCCTCCGGCCAAGCTGTTCCTCGAGGCTGTTCCTCCAGCCTTGTACCACTAGTGCGAGCTGCCCCTATTATCATAACGAAGATGGCCGCAACCGCAGAAGCCGTGCGCGATAACAGTCGTAACGAAGAAATGTTTGGTTCACGCAAGTCTCAAAACTCGAAAGCTAGAACGGAAAAAAAAAATCAAAACGAAAATACGAAAGTAACACAGCCATTTTTCGCGTCACGTCTTTCTTCAAATAAATAACAACGCATGCCTGTTTTGTCAATAGAAGTTTGTTAATGCCACGTTCTCATGTATCTGTCCATTTAGTTTGAAAGGCCACACGGAGGCAGGTAAGGATTACATCGCATGTCGTGGGTTTGAACCCTGGAATAATGCTTTGTGTCTAGAGTTTTCGCGCGAGCCAGACTGCCAATTTGCTATAACCGATTTTTACCGGCCCTGCTGTTAAAACGAATATCGGATACAACGAACTAATTTACTGCCCCGATACTAGTTTCAAAACGAGGTTCGACTGCAGTGCTGCCGTTATGACGTGCTCGTACCAAGTGATGAGGTGCTACGATTCTAAAAAGTTCTTAAAACCCATCGACGCGTAATCATGTGTTCTAAACAGTTCTACAAATGAATTTATAGCAAGGCACGCGCCGACGATTAATAACGAAGAAACACACAGCGAGCAAAGCACTGTCTGTGGCTTTCGCCGAAGTCGACTCGCTCAGGGGGGAGGATTTTGCTGGCCGGCTGCTGCGGCAGCCGGCGGCGGCTGCTTGCTCCGCCGATCTCAACTAGAGCCACTAAATAAACTAAAAAAAAAAAAAACTTTATATAGTGACGCCATTTCCTCCATGAGTGACGCTAATCTCAACGCGACGCCAGCGCCGCTGCGGCCGGGAGATGAGTTGGGGACGCCTCCGGCGGCGCAGTTCGCAAACTGACCTAATCTAAAAACCTTGGCTTTGTATTTGCAAGCTGGTTTTCTTAAGATTATTTCGAGTGCGTGTGGGCAACATAAAACCTAGGATCCAAGCCATAGCAGCTTTGCTTAAAAAGGGGGCCAATTAACCCTCACCCTACGCAGTCTACTAACTTCACCGATGATGCCGGCAGACCAGTGAGCGACGTTGATTGTGCGAACATCTTTAATGACGCATTTGGATCAGTGTTCACAAAAGAAATGGACCCTCCATTTTTCATGCCGACTTCGACTGTCGTACTCTTCATGCCATCCATCACATTTTCCGTATCCGGTATAATATCTATAATAAACAACCTAAAGCTATCGTCCTCCGCTGGCGTAGACAATATAACTCCAAGTTCCTCAAAAACACTGTAGATGTCTGTGCCCAATATTTCTGTTTATTGTTTTCGCAGTCACTCGCAAGAGACCAACTGCCCGGCGATTGGAAAAAAGGGAAGGACATTCTAATCTTCAAAACCGGTAACAAAAACTCGCCTCTAAATTATCGTCCAATATCCTTAACTTCAGTACCTTGCACAATCAAGGAACACGTTATATTCACTCACATTATGTGTTTTATGGACAAGGTTATTTTTTTGCATCCTGCACAACGCGGCTTCCGGAAAGGTTTTTCATGCGAAACTCAACAAGCACTTTTCGGCCATGGCCATCATTTCAATCTCGATAATAATTTTCAAACTGACGCCATATTTCTAGATTTCACCAAAGCATAAGGTGCCCCATAAACGCGTGCTACTGAAACTTCCCCACTTAAACTTACACGGGCCGCAGTCTTAATCTGGATCCAAAAAATTTTAAATAACCGTTCCCAATCTGTCCTTGTTGACATGTTGACATGTCCTTTGTTGACATGTGTCGACTATACTCTCCAATTTTATTCCAGTTACATCAAGAGTCCCTCAAAGTCCGTCCTTGGCCCCTTAATTGTTATTTATAATATATATTGACGACCTCCTAACGAACTTAAAGGAGCCATGACGAGAAAATACAACTTAGTTTAATTTGAAAAAACTAGGATTCAGTATCTCACTCAGCTCCATCACAGCCACAAAAGATGCTTTTTTAACGAAAAAAAGCACGAAATATTTAAACACTTTCAAATTTTGCGCCACAGTGATGTGTTATGAGCAAGAATGGCGTCATACAGGCCAACAATAAAACATAATTTTCAGTGCGTGAACTGCACGTTGGCATTCACGTGATGCGGTCAAATGGAACTAGACGCCCCATTACAGACGTCCAGTCATGTGTCGTCACGACAGGTCAGTTAGGCGGCCACCAATCGCACAGACAAGGTTCCGTGACGTCATAGAAAAGTTGCGGGAAATTGGCTAGGGTGTCGCGACTGCTTAACACGTTTTCTTTCATATCTCCGTTATTTGTTCGAAGATTGCGATGATATTGGTACCATTCTTATCGGGACTAAGCAGTCTTTCTAATAAACCGAACTTGTATTTTGTTTTTCATGGCTCCTTTAAATTGTAACATACGCATATATGTCTGCAGATGACTGCGTTTTGTACCGCACAGTAACTAATGTATCCAATCAAATTAACCTCCAAAGTGACCATAACCGAGTACAGCGTTGGTATAAACACTGGAAAATGGAACTTCATCCTAACAGATGTAAACTTATGTCGTTTCAGCGTCGCCATAAACCGCTGACCACTTCCTACATAATTTCTAACACTCATGTTCAACTAATGCATTCATACATACAGGGTTTCCCAGCTATCATGCACCAAGATTTAAAAAAAGAGTAAAGGCGCAACTCGAAAGAAACCAGGTGCATAATGTTTGCAGTACTGTGAAGAAGCGGACAGTATTTTTTTCTTTAATGAGACTTAATTAACTAATTGTAATTAATTATCTAACTCGAGAAATACTCTCCTAATCACTAAAGTGTCAATGAGGCACTTGAAGATAACCACGAGGGGCATCTAACTGCGGTATTTTCAGCGATGACCTAATTGCGTACACATTTATTATGACTGATAAAGGAAACCCGCGAAATATGAAAAATACCACGTGACTGCGCCTCCGCGCGCACCGTAAAGCAACGCCCTCAAACAGGCTGCCTCTGAGTTAGCCAGAATGAAATAAACAAAAGAAAGAAAGAAGAAATCGCGACCGAGTTTGTTCCTTATCTGCACACGCGTCCCGGGAATCTTGCTGTTGCTGCTCCTTCCAAGCATGCTATTATCAAGGTGATGCGCTGTCTTTTCGGGCGAATAACACGCGAAGCAGTTGCTTTCAATCAGCTTTGTTTGGGGACGCTGCTTTACAATGCGCGCGTAAGCGTCGTCACGTGGTATTTTTCATATTTCGCGGGTTTCCTTTATCAGTCAAAATAAATCAGTACGCAATTAGTTCGTCGCTGAAAATAGCGCAGTTAGATGCCCCTCGTGGTTACCTACAAGTGCCTCATTGACACTTTAGTGATTAGGGCAGTATTTCTCGAGTTAGATAATTAATTACAATTAATTAATTAAGTCTCATTAACGAAAAAATTACTCTCCGCTTCTTCACAGTACTGCAAACATTATGCACTAGGTTTTTTTCGAGTTACGCAATTTCTCTTTTTTTAAATATTGGTGCATGATAGCTGGGACACCCTGTATATACCTTGGCCTAACTTTGTTCTGTGACCTAACAATTGGACTAAGCATATCGGGAATATCACCGCAGCTGCTATACTCGGTTACAACTCAAGAACGGCACCACCTCATGTAGTGTATCACTTCGCCAAAGCGCCGGACCCGTGACGTCAGTGCACGCGTGTTTTGAAAGGGGTTTGCTATGAATGCGTGATATCGTCTGCCTTGTCTCACGCAGTTTGTTTGTCGTCACTGGAGTCGTTTCTAAGCATATTAAGTCCAAAAAATCACGGGAACGGCTCACGCCATGTTCAAAATATTCCCAGTAACGCCCTACTTGCGCCGCGCGGAGAAACATCCGGCTACGGTGATAAGGCACAGCGGCAACTTCCGGTGCCGTTCTTAAAGGGGTCCTGAAATACCTTCCGCCGATGCATGGATGTACATGTACCCAAATAAAGCAATGTATTTGCAATCTCCTCCCGCAAGAGTTTTGTTAAAGCGATGAGTATTAGCTGAGAAATCGTAAATCAAAAACCGCGCATTATCGTCGCTCCGCGTTTCCTCCTCCTTTCGACTTACTCTCCGCTGTTGACGACGCGCGAGCCTTGCCTCCCATGATGCTGCGCTCCGCAGCGGTGACGTACTTCCGCTATTGCGCTACTCAGACTGTCGTCTGCTACGGGCAAGCTTTGTTGACACCATGAATCCCGCACACCGCTCAAGGCTGGAAAAGCGAACGAAAAATCTGGCCGCATGTATGCGGCGGCCTGGCCTTGCCCTTTCGCGGTGTACGTTGCTGGCGGCACATGACTTTTTATCGGCGGCGAACTCGCAGCTTCACGGGGAGGGTCGTGCGCTCGTTCCCTTGATGCACCGCGCACTGTTTATCCAAAAAGCGCCGTATCAGATGTGGCCCCGCTGGTGCCGGGTCTTATTTTGCGGCGGTGGTAATTCCTGCCAGCGGCATGTGAAAAAGTCATATTAAACCGATGCAGAACCCGTGCACAAAACGTTTCAATCATGTGACCAGTTCGGCTTGGGGCGACGCGTGGTGGAGAGCGGCAACGTTGGCAAAACATGCTCCGCCCCGGCTCTGAGCTTTCTAGCGCTGGAGTGAGCGCCATTTCTTTGACAATCTCAAACATCGGTTGCCTTGGCAACAAGGCACAAACCGCTCCAGAAGTCAGTTACGGTTGCGTGATCCCGGTTCAGCTTGGGGCCCCACTTCGCGAAATGTGGGCACTGCAGGCGTATCACTCACTCCCATTCGTAAGTTCGAGATGCGTTTGGCATTACAGGAGGCGATGGAGTGTGTGTTGTGGACGCCTTTGTTTCGCGATGAAATGCGACGTACGTTGTGCTTCTGCGGGTGGATAGTGCTTCCCGTGGTCTGGATTATCTTTCTCGAGTGACGTACGATTCAACTTCGCGTGGGGTATGTGCAGTGTGCGTGGCTAAAAGCCATCGGCTTGTGCGCCGGAGTTAAGTGACTTGCTGTTCGTCCCCGCAAAGCGCGCGCGAGGTGAGTACCGAATTTACGACGGGCAGGAGGCAACCCATCCTCTGTCAATCGTGGTTCAGACTTTCAACGCATGTTGCGACGTTGTGTTCGTTAGAAATGCATCTCTGGATCGTTTTGAAGTTGAATAAAATGTATGCGTCCAACCCGGGAATTCGGCTCAGGGCGTTCTCTGCGATTGCACGAAAGAAGTGCCACGGGGCTTCAACGCTTTCTTTATGGAACGTACTCGGGTAACAGAATATCCATGTCGTGTTATGGCCGTGTTGCATTCAATACAAACGGTTAAGCGTTTGTTTTACACTTGTTTCGTTTGTCGTAAAATGCCCAAGCACTCCGGCACTCCGCTGGCAGATCAGCCGGCGAGCCGACGCTGAGCAGACGACTAATCTCTTAGCCGGTAGTAGTAGTAGTGCCACTTTATTTTACACTGGGTTCAGGGTAGGGGGGTGGCGGAAGCCCAAAGGGCCCCCGCGACGTCCAGGGCTCTGTCCGTGACGGCTTCTTGCGTTGCGAGGTCAGAGCTCCCCAGAGCCTGCTCCCAGTGAGAAGGGGAGGGGAAAGGGGGGAAGGGGTCGCGCGGACACTCACAGAGCGAGTGGAAGAGAGTGTCCAGCGCGCCACATGAGGGGCAGTGAGGGGAGGTGAATTGGTGTGGGTGAGTGTGCACAAGGAGAGTGCGGTGTGGGAAAGTGTGGGTTTGTAAGAGCCGCCACATGTGCGCTGCCGGCGGAGTAAGTGAAGGGTGCGGGGGAGGTAGGTTCCTGCGGAGGAGGCGGTAATGTTGAGTTATGTCCCTGTACGTAAGTAGGTACGCGTGGGACATTTCGGGGATGCCGTGTGTAGGCGTAAAAGAAACGGGAGCCCGGTATATCAAAGCTCGGGCGTGTTGGTGTGCCGTCTCATTACAACCTACGCCGGTGTGGGCCGGAGTCCACAGCAGCATCACGGGGTGGGCAGGGGGATTCTGAAGAAGAATTTTGAGGGCAGCTGTGGAAATGACGCCCTTTGTGTAATTTCGTATGGCAGTTTGGGAGTCAGATAAAATGATCTGGGGGGTAGGTAATTGAGTTAGGGCAAGGGCAATGGCTGCCTCTTCCGCAGTTACCGAGGAGGTGGTGGCGACTGTAGCTGAAGCCTGAGGGATTGTTGGAGAAGCTCCTACTACAGCGAGTGCGAAGGCAGGATGGGTGGGGTAGGCCGCTGCGTCTACGTAGAGAGTATGCTCAGAGGAAGGGTAGCGGGAGAGGTGTGCTTGGGCTCGGGCTAGACGGCGTCCGCGGTGGTAAGCTGGATGCATATTTCGCGGGATCGGCCTAATTAGGAGACGCCCGCGGAGAAGCCGGGGGATGTGCGCTGGAGTATCTAGTATAAGCGGGGGGTTGGCATGAATTCGATCGAGGATCTGCCGACCAGCCGGGGTCTGGGAAAGGCGCGTAAGCTGGGCCAGGCGATGGGCTTCGATTAGTTCGTCTATGGTATTATGTATACCAAGCGCGAGGAGTCGTTGGGTGGGTGCGTGGGGGGGCAGTTGCAGCACGGAGCGATAGGCTCTCCGAAGTAAGGCATCGAGGGAGGTACGTTGAGATGGGGTGAGCTGTGCGTACGGGAGGTGATAGCAGAAACGGCTCACCAGGAAGCACTGCACAATTCGCAGCCGTTCTAATTCCGTTAGCCCATGTTTCCTAGACGTGATACGTTTAATGAGACCAATAGTCTGGATGGTGTGAGTGCGCAAAAGATGTATGGTGTCTGTGCTGCTCCTGTTGGCTTGAAGATGCATGCCGAGAAGGCGAAGCTGGGAGACCCGGGGGATTGGTTGTCCGTCCAGCATTACCTGAATGGTGGTCTGGGGAGTGGGTCTAATTCTAGGTGGAGGAAGGAGTAAGAGTGCTGATTTAGACGCCGAGCAAGTCAAGCCTGCTTGTGCAGCAAGACGGGAGACTGTGGCAGCCCCTGCTGAGAGTGTGGCCTCTATGTGGGCGTCGCTGCCTTGCGTGACCCAAAGTGTAATGTCGTCCGCGTATATTGTCGAGTGGAGGGACGCTATATTTTCTAGAGCATTCGCGAGAGGGAGCATGGAGAGATTGAATAGTAGAGGCGAAAGAACGGCCCCTTGGGGGGTGCCTCTGTTGGGCATGTCGAAAATGTTTGATTTGACGGTGCCCAGTCGGAGAGTGGCGGTGCGATCAGTGAGGAAATTGCGTATGTAGGTGTATGTTCGATCGCCTAGGTGCAGTGTGTTGATGGAGCTAAGAATGGCGGAGTGTCCTACCTGATCAAATGCCTTATGGAGATCTAAGGCGAGGATCGCCGCATAGTCTCTGGTGGGGGGGTGTTGTAGAATATCATGGTGGATTTGCAGAAGGGCGTCCTGTGTGGACAGTCCGGGGCGGAAGCCTATGAGGTTGGGGGGAAAGAGGGAATGTTCTTCAAGGTGTGCGGATAGCCGATTATAAATGACGTGTTCGAAAAGTTTTCCGAGGCAGGAGGTGAGCGAGATGGGTCGTAGATTGGGCAGTGCGAGAGGTTTGGCTGGCTTGGGAATCAAAGTGATATCGGAGTGTTTCCAACTACGAGGTAGTGTACCAGCGTTCCAGTGTGTATTGAAGAATTGGGTGAGGTGGTCTATAGATGTGTCATCCAGATGGCGAAGAATTTTATTCGAGATTTTGTCCGGGCCGGGAGCCGTTTGCCGTCGAAGGGCGCGTAATGCTGCCTCTACCTCCTCTCGCGTTATTTCAGCATCTAGCTCCGAATTAGGGGTGCCGGTGTAGAAAAGGGGGGTACGCCCAATAGCATGCCTAGCTCATGACGAACATATGGGAATCGATGATGTAGACATGTGAAGATGGCGGCGTCCAAAAACACGAAGGGAAGGGTGAGAAAAAAGCGACAAACTTTGCAACAAAAGTGTGAGCTTTCCGCTGCGCGTAAAAGAGTAATACTTGGCACAGAGGACGTTGATGACCCAATCTATAACGGTTGCGCTAGTTCATTTAGTGTGCTCAAAATGCCTTTCAGGGCCCCTTTAAGTTGTCACCGAGTATATATGCTTCTAGACCATATCGTCCTCTGCAATTTTAATGTATCAGAGCACCGCCACTCAGGCACGCAAGTCAGCAACAGCGGCCATTTCGGTGTTTATCAGTGTCTACGGCCTTGCCGCCAACTTCAACCGGGTCGTTTGATAACAACATTGCCCAAGATGCGGCGAAACGGCATCTTCAAACACATTTCTGCTGCTGAAATACTGCTCCTCATGTTATATCTGATTCGCGTTCGGAACCATGTCAGTCGCGCCCTGCCGCAGAGCAGGGAGGGCAAGTCTACCAAAATTGACCAACAAAAACGCATAAATAACAAAATGGAGGAGCACATGACCCGTTGCAGTGTGACAAATGAATGCGAACTGACCGATGATCACGGCGTCACGGAACAACGGGAGAAAAGAGTGCCGATACTCTAAAACAATATGATACTATGTAGACCAAGAGAGCGTCTGGACATTCCCTGCATATAATTGTATTGCTATATGTCTCATTGTATTGAAATCTTTGCTGCATCATGCACAAGTTGCATCTTGTTGCGAATATTTCGTCGAGTGGGCCGTCATTCTCAAGCAGCACGGTCGGCCTTCACCATGTACTGCCCTCTTTTCGTGTAACATAATAATTTTATGGATCTTTCTCCTTGTGGCTTTATTGAACTCCATTGACCTTTCCATTTCCATCCTTAACGCCCCCTAACACATTGTTCAAGATCATCCATGGTTCAAGAGAACACTGTACTTGCGTGCTACTTTCATCGCTTTCATGTTGCCTACATTTTGCCTACAAGACTGAGTGTACGTTTCGCCGTCTACCGGGAATAGGTGAAACCTGTTGTTGTTTTCGTCTCGCCGCCAGTTTCCAGGTAGCGCTGCGGCCTAAGCAGAAAGCGGAGCGGGCGCGCATAGCCCTAAGCAGAAAGCAGCGTTTTCTGTTTGGATCAGTCCGAAGACCGAACGTATCTAATCGAAGGACAACGTTATTGGTTATGGTTGCTGCAGATACTTTCAAGCTGAGTACGCTTAACTCTAAGCAGCGTTTTGAAGTGAGTTCTGGGCGCCGGCGACAACATATGCGTTGCGAAAGGGAGCTGAGATGCCATCCTTACAGGTTAATTGTTAAAGCTTCAAGCACCGCGTTCCAAAAAAATATGGGGAACGCGAACCTCTTGCGTTACAAGGGAGTCATCAGCCAATTATTTCCAGTGTCAGGCAATAACAAATAAAATATCAACGCCCCCAATCCACTTATAACCAAAGTACAACTTTGCCGGAAAGTTAACCGCGCCAAAGGGAAACCTTAGAAAAGCGTTGTAAAAAGCGTAAAACTACCTAAGTTTGAGGGCAGGAATGCCCGACATACGCGCCTGGTGTATGGGAGGTTGCGAAAGTGTATGCAACGCCATAAAGTGCCTTAACTGCTCGGTAATTGTTGGCGAGGGACTTTGAGTGATCCGGCACTCCATCCCTTCCGGCTTTCCCATGCACCGTTAAGCCGTCTGAGTAGCAACTGTTTGCCGGTAATTGGGTAAAAGTGTATGTGGGCCGAAACATAAAAGGTGGCCGCAAACGCTCTGAGCGCGAAGTTCACTCAAGCGCGACTCGTCTATCATATGAAACCCGACCCGTTCTCGCACCCCAGAGTGAACTAGAATGTGCTTTGAACGTAGCACGCTGGGTGTGAAGCGAAAAAAAAAAAAAAAACAAAAAAGTAAAGATTTTCTGATTCTGCAACCGTGGAGTAGTGCGCCAGTTTCACTGGTACCATCATCCGCGTTCACGTTAATATTGTAGAAATACGGACCTGGAGCGGTACGGTACAACTCGTCCGTCAGGTCAGAAATGGCGCTAAGACGTTCACCTTGCCTAGGTAGGTCGAAGCCGAATGGACAAACATATATGTTTCCGACGTTTCTCATACCTCTTATTGATATTGGTGTTAATCTACCGTTAAAATGTGGCATACGGGTTATTTGGACCTTCATGTTTGACGTTACCAATGACTGAAGAACGCTGCAATTGGATGTCCTGGACAAAACATACCGCGCACCAGGGAAACTACACCATTAGACGCCCGAAACCAAAACTGAAACTACAATATTTGCACGTTATAACTTTTGCACGTTATAACTTTTTATGCTTTTCAACATCAAAAGTTTTTATTTTTACGCCACTACTGATGATAAAAAATTGTTTTGTTCAACTCGTAAAGACCGCTTTTTTGAGCGCTGCAATCGCAAGCGATGGTTTTGTTTTGTGCGTATTTCAATAGACAGATAGCACTTGCGCGCGCGCGCGCAGCCTCCGCCCGATAGTTTCCTCCTTCCCAGCATTCCAAGCGTAGCCTTCCCTCCTCTCGCCGTCGACATTTTTTCGTCTTCGTTTCGCGCTCGGCGTTTTGCTTCTTGTCGCGCTTGTGTTTTATTTTCTGTCTCTGTGCCGTTTGCGTTTCATGCTCGAGGCGGCAGCGGCGGCGGCGGCTGCAGCAGCAGTAGGAGGCCCCGCGTAGCGGTACCACCTCTCCACTGGGAAGTGGCCCGATTTTTCAGGCCGCGTTTATTTCGGAGAGTCTGCGTAAAAAAAAAAGGAGCGCGGCCCGCCTCTTCGGAAGCCAGCAAGAAGAAAAAAGAAACGAGAACGCAGCGAAGTCGTCGACGCGAGCAGCCCAAAAAGGTCCAACCGAACGCCGACGGCGCTCTCCGCTTCGTCTCCGACGTGCCTTTTCCTCGGGCGGCCACAGGAGTGTTGTCGTGTGAGGTGTTGTGTGCCTGCGCGCGTGGCGTTTCGTTTTCGCCGCCTCGATCGCCGCAGCCGCCGACGTCGGGACGCTGTGCGAGTGTGTGCGTGTGTGTGTGGGCCCTGTGAAAGCGTCCCGGGTCGGTTTGGGAAGCATGACTGAGCGGCCGATTCGACGACGTGCCGATGTTTCTTGCGGCTAGTGTGAACGTCTCGAGGCCTCCAGCCGTAGATATGCGCGTTTCGGCGGGCACCTAGGCCGCGCGCCAGACCCACGGCGATGAATTCCCCTCTGAAGTCGGCCACGACCGAGTGCCGAAAGTTCGCGCCCAACATATTCAACAAGTCCAAGTGTCAAAACTGCTTCCGAACCAAGGATGCCCACTCCGCCGAGGCCCTCGAAAGCAACCGGGTGAGCTAGTGGTGTTTTTTTTTTTTTTTCTTTCTCGGTGTTGTTTGTGGTGGGGAGAAAAAAATGTTGTGAGCGGCGGCTTGTTTTTTTGCGCTGTGGATGCCGACCGACTGCCCTACACCACCAGCCTGGACAGCCTTCGCCGCCGCGTTCCGATGTTACCGCCTGCGGCAATCCGAGACTTCTCTTTCATATCTTTTCTTCGTTTGGTTTTTCTCGGCCGCCCCGCAGTTTTTCCTCATAGTCGAGTAGACGTTGCCAGCGACCCGACGCCTTTTCTGGTTTGAGCGCAAACTTTCAAGAACTTTTGCAAACAAACTTCGCGACTCCCGGGTGCGACATCTGAAATCGAAACGAAGCTTTTTTTTTTTTTGTTTTTTTCTTCCGCGCGGCCCCCGCGCGCTCCGATCAGCGAACGCAACAGGTGTATTACCCATTAGGCCTAGCGCTGCGAAAAGCGATGAGCTCGACTCGTTGGATCGTCGGGCCGCTTCGCATACCTCGACCGCATTTCTCGGGCGTTCATCTGTGAAGGCGTACGTTATACGTGCGGCTCTGTCGAAGTCTTTCGACGTTCGTCCTCGGTGACGGGAGCGGAAGGTTGACACAAATCCGCCGGCCCGGCTACACCGCTCGCCTTGGGAGACGAGCGCGTTCGCTGTAGCGGAAAGCGAACTTTCTGCTTTGAGAAACAACAACAAAAGAAGTGGTGGTGCAAAATAAATGTGCGGGTCGACGCGCAGGCAGAAACATTGTCCGTTACAGATGCGAAGTAACCTTTCGGCAGTCGTGGCCCGAACGAGGATATCGTCCGAACTCGCAACTCTGTTCGAACTGCGTGTCGTGGGGCCGCATTTGTGTTTGCAAACATTGGGAACGCAATTTCGAATGCATCAGATATGCATCAAGGTCTCTTCTATTGGCGGTCCTCTTGCCGACGACGACGACCTACTCTGGGCCGCTGTGTCGCCGTGCCGCGCGCGAGCAGCGTTCTGATTTCTTTTAATGTCGCGCTCCAGGGGCACTGATTAATGTTTGCCAAGCAGTGTAATTGCCTCCGCGTAATTGCTTTCGCGATGCCCGCATCGGAGTGGACACGGTTGGCGGTGGGAACTGGTGGTGTTTGAATCGGCCCCCTTGTTAGTGGCTGCTTTTTCGTTTGTGCTATGTAGATGCACAAAGCCAAGCCAAATCGCGTTACTAACCGGACTGTATGGACGTTTACTACAGGAACCGTCCAGCGTGAACGTTTGTTTATGTAAATTTAGCGAGCCAGTTGCAGTGAACGGAATACTTGTTTCTTTTGTCTGCGTGGGAAAATGTAGCAGGAAAATGCGTTGCCATATAACTGATGATAAATCAGTAATAAAATACGTTTGTTTGAATTAAAAAATGTAAACCTTCAGTAATTTTGAAAATGATGAGTGCGTGTACTTTTTGTAAATTAGGCGAAATATGAAAATATTTGAGTACGTTTGTTTAGCGAGGATGAGGATCTTGTCTGGCAATACTTAATCCCAGCTTTTTGAACTTAAAGAAATATTTGAGTCATGTTTTCACACATCATTTGTGATGTTGTGAATTCCTTCCTTGTTTCGTTAGCAAGGTAGTCCTCTGTACTGCTTATTGCAAACTACGTAATCAGCCATACTGGACCTTTTCCAGGCCAATAAAAGCGCTAATAGCAGAGAACACGAAAAGCACAATTGGTGGCTCTTTCGACCACGGCTGCTGGTGACGCTGCTGCCAATCACAGGGTACACTTGCGGTGATAGCTAAAAAGGCCTGCTTTGCGTGCACACTACGCTCCGCTTTTCTAACTTAATGCGCAAACGGTTGCACTTTGAGTGTGCTATTGGCAAAGTTTAATTCCTTCTCCAAATCCAGTGATTAACAGTCGAGTGACTAAGCATTCCGCTGCGTCCAACGAATACCGACTAGTCTCTGTTCTGAGTTAAGCCCGGAGTGTCTACTGCATCTATCAGAAGCAGGGGTTTGGACAGGAGCGAGCCACCAGAAGAAATGGCGGTGCCTGCAAGTGTATGTGTAGGGGAAGTCCTAAAAAATGTCCATAGGCTGTATTTATGATCTGGTCAACGGTCAGCGGCAAGTTCCTAACTAGTTTTAGATGTGCAATACTGAACGTTTGCACGATTCTTTGATGTGGGAATTGTTTCGTGATTTTCTTTTCGCTTAGGCATGACGTGATTACTCTTGACATTGTTGTAATACACAGCCTCACAACAGATGTGTTAAGCTTCCTCTGGTAATAATTCTGTCCGCATATTCTTCCTTTACTTGCGGCCGCATTCCAATCGATGTAAGATTGTAGCGATTGCCCGACACAGTCTCAGAAGAGCGATCTTCGTCGTGAAAAAGAAGGGACAAGCTTGAAGGGGTTAATGGGTGCATTATGTTTCGTAATCACCTCGGACGGGATAGTACAGCAGCATCCACCGCCAAGGGCAACAAATGTCAAAACACTGTTGCATTTGCAAAAACGTGTTGGTGGCAGCAATTGAAGCTGAGAAAAATGGTTGCAATGCCATAAGGGTGGGAATGTGGGCCATCTGTGCATGGTACTGGTAATCGGTTCCTTTTTCGTGGAAGTCGTGCGTTTGATTAGTGCTGAAGTTCGGATATACCTGTTCCGATAAGTGTTGCGCTTATTTTCTGGAAGCCTCTAGTTTTACAAATTAACCTGGAGCGCACCATTATGGCATCTCTCTCCTTGTTTCTTTGCGTGGGATGATTTAAGACTGAAGCATGCATAACAGACCCCATGTTATCGGCTGCACATGTCACACACCTGACTTCGCACTCACTGCACCTTGGTTAGTCAGTAGCTGCATCGTGGAAAAGTGTTTATTCTGCGATCTTGCTGCTGTTGACATTTTTTAACAATAAATACAAAACTCGCTAAGTATCTGCGTTGCCGTCAGCTCCCAATGTAAGTTTAAAAAAAAAAAAGGATGGGCTCGTGACATAGGAGTTGCTGTTTGAAATTTGCTGCCTTTGCCAAGTTGCTGGGCAAGAGGGGTAGATAAATTGTGTTGTTTTGTAAGCAGAGAGCTTAAGCTCTGTTCGTTCTTGCCATTTGGTACAAAGAACAGTCCAACCACACTGTTTGGGAAAAGCTGAATGCTCACTGGATTTCAAGAGTAAATCCTGGAGCGGTGCTCGAACAAGTTTTTCTTCATGTGTTAGGCAGTAAGGCAGCAGTAGATTCACAGGAAACACATTGATGTCTGAACAGCCTATCAATGCATATGTGATGGTCACTTTATCACTGGTGAGGACTGGAGTAGGTGCCTTCATTCGCAAGCTTTGCGCATGCATGAAATCCTACATGGAGCTGCAAATTTCTACTTTTTGGTCAGCGAACAGACCTTATCTCTTGTTCCTTAGCGCTCTATTATGCGTAGCTTGCAGCTTGTTGCCCGTGTGTGCATGCGATGTCACAAGCACATTATGTCGACTGCAGGAAAGCCCCACCTATAAACTTCCAACTGATCTCATCCAGCGCTGAGTGCATTTCTTCCGCAGTAAATATTTTATCAGAAGTGGTCGGCCCAACTCCCCCTCTTAAATTGAGCTGGATGTCTTCCACCAGAGTTTGCTCCCTAATCCAAGACGCTTGTTTCTTATTTCAAAGCGTTACTCCTATCACTCTTCTTTCCCTGGCTTGATGGACTGATTAAAGTTGTCTTCAAAGGTGCTTACCAAGTCCATGAGTTTCTGTGCCATGAGTCGTCACTGGCAGTACGCGTTCATTATATACCTTTCTTTTCAGTGACAATGTAGCCTACTGTTCATTATTTCGTAGCCCATGCTGGATGCTCCCCAGCCCAAGGTAATTTTAGGCCTGGTTTCCTTCTCATGATTTGAATCGCCACTGACTACTTGTCCAAGATAGTTACAGTTGAACCTGGACACAACAAAGGTGACAAAAATTCGCAATTTTTTCATTACATGCAAGTTTCAAGTTAAGGCTCGCGTGAATGAAGCAGAAACGAAACCAAAATTCCAAACATCAGTGGTGGTAACTCACCTTTCACGAAGTTATTTCACAATGAAAAACTGCGTGATTTTCGCCCGCTGTTTTCTCACGAGATTAAGTCTCTACACGGCACTTCCAAAGAAGCAAGGTCACTTACCCCCCTATTTCCATGTGTTTAGTATCACTTTGCCTTTTGACACTTTTTGGTGCCTTGACATGTTTCAAGGACCAATTTTCGTGAACTTGACGCTCTTTTCGGTACTCAGAATTGTTGAGAGGGTGCTAACTGTGATACTGTGCTGGGCGGCGACACTGTTTTGTTTTTTTTAGCCAGCGGAGTTGGCATTTGGAGTTGCGTGCTTGTATTGAAAAGACAAAGCTTTTCGCTTTCTGGCAGCAGAACTCATCACCGACGAACCACCGACATTACAGACATCAGTGGACATGCGTGATTACACATCAACCGGCAAACCTATCCCCTTACCAACACTGCACTCACGCATGGAAACGCACAGTAGTTTGCAATGCAGGCGAAATTCTGTAAATTAGTGCATTTCTCTGGCAGATTTTTTTTAGAAAAAGTGCAAAAAAGCTTTTTGAGTACTCTTCCAAAATCGTTCTTGGCAAAGCAGCAGCCAAAAGGTGTTGCAGTGCTACCCAGCGAAAGGACACCTCTTGCAGAAGCACTGGCTGTGTGGCCTCTTTGATGTGCATGCACGTCCGTTTGCTCACAGGAGTTGTTGATACGCCTTTGCTAAACAGAGAGTCCGATGCTGCCACTTTTTAAAGTGGTCCTAGTGAGCATAAGAATGAGTGGTCACCTCAGTGTGACTTGCTGTGGGGCGAATCAAAATAGTGCATAAAACACGAGTCTAAAGGGAGAGAGCACAGAAGACCAGTGACCATCCTGCATGTTCACTTTTTCTATTCCCTCTATCATAACATGTTCCGCAGTTCCCGTAACCAACTCATTCACATTAATGCATTGACACGCTCTCTGTTGGCGTGTTAGTGCTTGACTGCGGCTGTACTTTTTTTGTCCCTTCTTACCATCGTTGTCCCTTGCAAATAGTCGCAGCAGTGTGTGACTCAAGCGTATACCACTACATGCGCAGGCCTGGTTTTAATGAAGCTTGTCACATGCTTCAGTTCATGTCAGTCCACTAAAAAGAGTAGATAAAAGGCATTCATGTGATAAAAGGAGTCATAAAATGATAGGCTTCCTTAGAACCAGTCTCCACAATGTAGGGGTTTGTGCAGTTGTCACGTGTAGTAGCCATTTGTGATAGAAACGCTGATAAGAAAAAACAAGATAAAAGAAACGCCTGTCCGATGCATCGGAGACCGCTAATTCTACCGCTCACCCAGACCGCTTTAGAAGGGCTCGGCACAAACGCGGCCGACGCGACGCCGTTCGGTCTTTCTGTGCACAAAGAATGTAAGGCTTGTGCGGGCAGACGGACAAGCAGGGGGTTAAAAATAGGCCACACAGACAGTGTCTGGATAGAGGCAATCTTTTGCGTGCTGGTGCTGCAATGCTCTCAGACTGCTGCTCGTGTGGAACTCAGTCTCCCGTTTGACAGTGTCTTACCAGCCCGTAGCAAAATTTTTCAATTTTCACTATGCATTGGAGGACCGTACTGTGATATTATCATTGACTGAGCCACTTGCGGCATTTTGCTCAATTTTTAATGCTAAGTTGTTAACAGACTAGCATTTATTGTAAGGACTGCCGTGCTTTCTGCACAGCAAACCTAAGCCAGATATGATTCCATGAAAAAGAAACTTTCCATAATAAAAGGGGGGAGGGGGCTTCATCAGGCCAACCACATACAATTTCAAATACGTTTAGGGTTGTTTGTTTTCGGGTAAAACCAGATTTTACCCGATTCATACACCCCGAACATGTTTCAGGAGTATCAGGTTAAACCCGATTTCTCTCCGAACGAACCTTTCCCAAGTAGCGATTTGCACAATTGTGGCCTGATGGTCCACCAGTCTCAACAAATACTTGCTGGCAGCTAGCCCCACAAACACAGCCGCTGAACTCGTTGCGTATTGGCATGACTACCGCTCGCTACCCGAGGCTGGCAAATGCAGCACTGACACTGTTGTGCCTAGCTAATGAGTGTAGGGTTCATATTATATTAAAGGTTAATAAATATTAAAAGTTAATAAATGCTAGGTGACCAGGTGTACATTCACTAAATGCTGACCTTTCTGATCATGTATGTTTCAAGAGCGTTGTGAATGTTAGCTAGAAGAATACGGGGACGATTTTATCCAGTGCCTGGGGTGGTGTTCTTGTATCATCTGCAAGGCGCCCGTTTTGTTTTAAAGCGAACATTTGGTGTCCGTCCTCAGTGATGCTGTTGTATGCCAGTACGCACTGAAGGATAGCCAACTTTCTCCGACGATGATGATGGATGATCATGGGTGAGGTGAAAGGTTGTAGTGCTTCCCGTCTTTCTAGAGAGAGAGAATAACTTTAATTTGAATCCACTTCAAAAGGAGGATGTACAACTTCTCCTCTTCCTCAGGTGGCGGCCAGGAGCCCGTGGGCCCCAGCGGCACCCTCGGCCAGTTGGATCATTTTCTTCTGGATCTGGGGGTCCGTACTGAGCAGCGCGGTCTCCCAACTCAGCGGTCCCGTTATGCCGAGCGATGATAGGATCTTTTGTCGCTCCTTATATTGTTCTACCATCGTATTCGCGTCGTCTTTCCCTGAGTGTGGGGGATCAGCTTGTGCTATGTCATTTGACACCCTGTTATTGCCGGTTGGGCCCGAGCAGGCCCAGAGCATATGTGCGAGATCCGCCTTGGCTTCTTTACACCATTTACAATGTGCATCATACATTCCGGGGTAGCACCGGTTGTACAAAGCCGGATTTGGATACCTGTTCGCCTGAAGGAGTCGCCATGCCACCGCCTGCCCCCTTTCTAGTATTTTGTCCGCCGGCGGGTATTTGAGCCGGGAGCTTCTGTAATGGTCCAAGATTTCCCTATACGTTACCAATCTACCGCTCGCGGAAGGCCAGGGGTTCGAGGGCAGATTGACTCCGCCGTCAGCCTGTCCGGTTCCCTCCGACCCAGTCGGCGACGAAGGCGCCTTTGTTCTGCCGTCTCCGTGTGCACCGATACACGCGGACTCACAGACGCGAGCTCGGATTGTTAATGCTCGAGCTGCTTCGTGAGCGCGTTCGTTGCCCGGGAGGCCAGAGTGTGCCGGCGCCCATAGCAAAGTAATGGGATTCTTGTTCAGTCTACTGATTGTGCTCTCCGATAGAGAGAAGAGTATCTTTGTAGCCTCAAGCGACACGCGGCCTTTGGCGAAGTTCCTAATCGCCGCTTTCGAGTCACTGATAATCACGACCCTGTCTATGCGAGCTGTGACAGCCTTCTCCCCTATTGACAATGCTGGAGCACTGGTGGTGGCCGTCTCGAGGGTGAGTTGTACTGGTGTGTCGTCCTCGAGATGCCCGTCGGCGACTGCAGCTCCGATTGCCAGGGCGATTGCCACTTCCTCCCCCACCTCGGGGCTCGTCGTCCAGACCGAGCCGGAAGCGACCAGGTTTCCCTCATGATCCGCCACCGCAGCAGCCATTGCGCCGTATCTGATCGGCGATCTTCGCGTGATTTGATAGTCCGCAGCGTCCACGTAGTAAATTCTGTTTACATTTGTCGTGCCCGCGTTGGGCTCGAGCTGCCTCTTAAGAGCTGCCGCTCTGGCCGCTCTCCTCGCCACGTCCCTCTGCGGGTGCATGTTTGCCGGGAGAGGGGGAATCTTCAGCACCCCTCTCGTAGCAATCGGGAGAGAGTGTTTCTCTCCAAACTGCGACTCGTAGCGGATACCGAGAGAAGCCAAAATGTGTCTGCCCGTCCGGCTCCTCGAGAGTCTCTCCGCTTGCGCTATGCGTTGCGCTTCTATCAATTCGTCAACCGAGTTGTGCAGCCCCATGGCCGCGAAAGTTTCGGTCGATGTCGTGATTGGTATGCCCAAGGCCTGTTTGTAGGCTCTTCTCATCAGCCTATCTACTTTCTCTTTCTCACTTGTGAGCATATTGAGGAATGGCACCACGTACACCACGCGACTCACGACGAAGGCTTGTACGAGCCTAAGGAGATTCTCCTCCTTCATTCCCCGATGCCGATTGGCTATGCGAGAGATGAGTCGGGTCGTCTGGTGCACGCTACCCTCCAGCGCTTTGATAGCCTCCATGTTGTGCCCGTTCGCTTGGATCCTGAGCCCCAGAACCCTGATGCTGTGGACCACGGGAATCCTTAGTCCCTCGGCCCAGAGCTCAATCGGAGGACTTCGCTTAGCTGCTTCCATCGCGCTCTTTGTTTGCCTTCTAGGATTATATAATAGAAGCTCGGACTTCTGCGGCGAGCAACGCAGACCCTTCGGGGCAGCGTATTCTACCACCGCGTCCGCGGCTCTCTGCAGTCGCTCCTGGATCTCTCCATCGCTACCGCCTCCGGACGACCAGATGGTAATGTCGTCTGCATACAGGCTGTGTTCCAGCCCCTCTATGGAATCTAAAATTCTCGGGAGCCCGATCATAACTGCATTGAAGAGAAACGGGGACAGGACGGAGCCCTGAGGCGTGCCCCTGCTCCCTATCTCTATGACCCGATTCTACTCCGCCCACGACCAGGCGTGCCGTTCTGTTGGACAGAAAGTCCCTAACGTAGTTGTAAGTCCTGGTGCCGACCCCCAGGCCCTCTAGACTCTCCATAATTGCCTCGTGCTTGACACTATCAAATGCCTTCGTCAGGTCCAGGCCAAGAATGGCTCTGGTGTCTAACGGCGAGCACCCTTCTCCGTCAAGGATTTTATGCTTGAGTCTCAACATCACGTCTTGAGTGGACAAGCCCGGTCTAAAGCCGATCATGGTATGGGGGAATAGATCTCTTTCGTCCATGAGCGCGTGAAGTCTGTTTAGGACTACGTGTTCTAACAATTTGCCCATACACGACGTTAGTGAAATGGGTCTAAATAATGCTTCCCGTAGCCAGAATCGAACTTGGGTCCTCACGCTGTGAAGCCGGCATCTTTTCGATTGCTCCTTTTCGACATGGTCGAAGCGAATGGTCGAAGCGAATGCAAAGCAGCAGGTACCGATTCGCGCCGTACACCCCAAACCCAAGCGTTGGACCTCTGGAGTGCACACTTTGCTGTGGGTATTCTAGCAAACTGGTGCGCACCTCCGGAGTAGCTCATACTTGCAGTGGGGGATTGGCCAATTAAAGAATCCATCACGAGAATGCTTCACGTTCATGCATCGTCGTCGGTATATGGAGCTGTGCAATATTTTTTGCAGTGCTTATTGTTCTTGGATAAATTCATACTTTATGCACACCTTGCACACAGCCGAAAGGTAGCCCTCGTAGATAGTTTGTTTGGTATGGTAGCAGTGTTCTAGAAATAAGGTGTCGGAGAACGGCGTTTTTGCTTCCCATGAGTCGGTCTTGTTTGTTCTCTGTAATTGAACTGCTGGTAAAATAAACTGTCAGTAACCAGTTCACGTGAAGCTATGCTACCTTCCCGTATAATTCATTCCTATATAATTTGTATTTATTCGTAAGCGATGCATATTTGGCCGTCATTTGTTGTGATTTGAGTCTGCTTTGGCATCCGCATTCTTCTCTTTCCTCTGACCATAGTTTTATGGAGATGCTGAACCTTAGACTTGTTCTTCATTGCATTTTGAAGGATACATATACGTTAATCCTGTTAAAGTTTTTGAGCCTCATTTTCGTCATAACATATGGAACACTGAGTACTGCACCTATCTTTTTCCAGTGCGTAGCAACGGCTCATCTCTTCTAGCCTTCTGCTTTGACAGAAGGCCCTTCGTGCTCGAAATTCTCCGACAGCATATGTCAGCCTCATGACGGTGGTCAGCCGTGCGCAAAACAACTGCTGCGTCTTCCATTTTTCACATGTGACGGGTGGAAGCGAGGTGAACGCAGTGGTCGCAGATTGGAACTCCCGGTGGACTTCTGAAAGGTCGGCATTTAGGAACGGACTGACAGACTACAGCTGGAGGTTTGACTGGGGCATTTTCATCCGCCACAAGTGGCTGCAGCGAATTGGACTGACGTGGAAGGACGACACAGGCGGCAAGAGAAGCGTTCTGCAGAGAATGAAGCGAAGTCTCGCAGACTTTACAAGGATTCCTTCTGTTGTAAAAAGCCATGCCAATCGCTGGGGCAACGAGTTTATTGCGGGGATATGAATCCCAGTCTGCGTTGAAATCATGTTAATTCATGTGCAGAGAGTATCGTTACGAAGTACCAGCTAACTTAATGCGATTTGTTATCCAGTGAAGGTTTTCTAATAAACAATTAACCGTTGACGCCATTCTGGTTTACGATTACCACTAGTGGTTTTCTGCCTTTTGTCGCCATTTTGGTGCGGCAAAAAGAAAGTGCCTAGAGGTACGGTTTGAAGTACAATGAGCTTTCGTTAATTAAGATGAACTCGAAGAGACTGTGAGCACTTGTTCGTCTCATCACAGGTTCAGCTTATCAGAAGTTCCCTTAAAAAAATAATTAGCAGGAATGCCCAGCTGCATCCAAATATGATGGATAAAGGGGGGATAGACGCAAACCTACACTTGGAGAAATGACAAAAAAGCATTTATGTGCTGGAACTGGATAGAAAACCATGTCTTCAAGCACCCTTGCTTGGTTTCAACCAGTCCATGATGGGTGGTTGACGCTGCTGCTGTGCGAGTAAGCACACGTTCACAAATGCCCCATTACCCATCGTTGAATTTTGTACTTGCCCTCACCTTATGCAAGGGGACTTTAAAGGGGCCATGAAGACAAAATACAACCTTGTTTAATTTAAAACAACTAAGCCCCAGTACCTCATTCAGCTTTATTTCAGTAATGAAAAAGGCATTTCGAACGAAACAAAAATGCAAGAAGTATTAAAAATCTTTCAAAGTTCGCATCATAAGACGTAAATGGGCAGGAGTGACGTCATACGGGCCAGCACTGAAAACGTAGTTTTTAGTCGTCACAACAGCACTCAAGTGATATTATCATTATATATAGAATTGTAATGTAATAAATAATTATATTATTTATTACTTTATCATTTATATTATATATTTTTATATATTTATATTATACACTATATATATGAAATATATTAGTTTTTTTTCATTATACTATATATAATTGTAAGGCAATAAATTATTATATAAGATATATATTGCAGTATATGCTGACATTATATAGATATATATATATTAAAGAGAAAAGGTTTCTGGCTATAAGTTTAACTGTACGATAGAGAAGTCACATTGAAAAACATAACAATATTTATTTTAGCGTTTCGACCAGGGGCCGGTCTTTGACCCGTCGAAACAATATTGTTGTTTTTCAAGTGACTTCTTTCTCTGGGTCTATTCGATTCAGCCTGCACCTTCTTGAACCAGTTCACAGCGGTGCAAAGTGGGTTCCGCCATCGGCGGAACCAGCCCTGCACTTTTTTCGTCTGCTTCTGCACCTCCTCGGCAGGGAGTGCAGGCAAAGCCGTGAACCCGTCCTGCACCCGTCGGCACCACCGGTGAATCGAGCGGCGTGGTTCACGTGCCCTCCCTAAGCTGACGCGACGCGAAGCAGTGGTGTTTAGGCAGCTGCAAACACGTGCGCTGATGACGCCAGTAATAGCTAAACACATATGCCCGGAGGTGTACCCCAGTGATGTGTGTGTGATGTGCAAGAAGGACAGGGCCACGGCGGCCCACATCCTGTGGGACTGCAGAAGACACCCGAGCGAGGCCAGTGCAGCAGAGACGTTCCCGCCGTACCTTGTCAGTGCGGCGGCGTGCAAAGACTACGTCATACAACACATGGCCGTCCAGCAAGTGTCGGACGCCCTCGAGCTTCAACGCCCGAAAGTGTCACCCCCACCCGGGGGTAGGCATGAGTAGGTGACGGAAGCCATGTGGCCGGTTGACACGACGTGAGGCCGCGTCGCGTTTGCAGGACAAATAAAGATGTTTTCTCTCTCTCTCTGGTTCACGTGCCGCGAGCTGCACCGCCTGAACTGGTTCACGCGGTGCAGGTGAAACGAATAGACCCTCTATCTATCGTGTATATATATATATATATATATATATATATATATATATATATATATATATATATATATATATAATTATCACGTCAGCACTCTGGGGATATGATCAAACAATGCTAGAGGCACCACTACAATTGTCCAGTCATGCTTCTTGGAGGTGGCTTCAGTGGGCGGCTACCAATCACGCAAACGAGATTCCGTGATGTCATAGAGGAGTCGTCGAAAAATGGCTAGGGTAGTGTCACTGAATAAGGTTATCTAGTGACTCTAGGCTAGGGCATTGCCACTGCTTCACTGGTTTTACTAAATATCTCCATTTATTTGTTTGAAGCTTGCGGTACCATTGGTGTCATTGATATCAGGACAAGCAGTCTTTCTAATGAACCAAACTTATATTTTGTCTTTATGGCCCCTTTAAGGGTACTATAGACGACGATGATCATGGATGTCAGTACCGGTGATGAGCCGTGATTTCTTGTATGTAACAACTCTTTCTCCGCCGGATCTGGAGAGAAGGGATTTGGTTTCCCTGGAGATGGTAGCCAGTCCCAGCTGGTTTAAGCCTAATTCCCAGCTGGGCGACGGCGTTCCCTGGTGGGAATTTGGCCATAAACCAGCTGGGACCAGCTACCTTTTCTTTTGGGGAGTATGAACACGTTAGGAAATCTACTGAGCGTATTGGTAAGTTCAGCTATAGGAGCTCACGTGCATTTAGTGGGATAATGTAATTAAAGGAAAGATTTGAAAGCTGAAAAATTCCGGGCCATCTCCACGAACTTGAAACCTGGGGAAGGGCGAAGCATGCAGTAAGTATATTCTTGGCGCCTTGGCGTTTTTACCCACGGAGATGAAACCGTTGGGGGGTAGAGGTGTACAGCTTTGCCGTAAAAGTCTCTCGTCTTTGAAGCACGAAGCTCTCTAGCGCGAGGCGTAAACGAGTTTCCCGGTGTTTTAGTTCCGTGACTACATGAGACGACGATTACGATGACGACAGGAGACGCCAGCAGCCCCAGCCCCTACGGGGGCTTCGCTCCTGAAAAAAGGTAGGAAAGAAGTTGCCCTGTGGTTGGAATTGCCGCATATAAAACCCACCACAAACACTGTTCTGGCGTAGTGCCGCGTCCGGGAGATAGGTCTCGGCTGGAACGATGACGCTTGTGTGGTGATAAGCCGTCAACGACAATTCCCAACCTCGGAGTTCGCCGGGCAACGACCCAAGCCGATGATGAGCGGGTACCGACGTACTGGGGGACGGCCCCCCGCAGTATAGCGGCCATCGCAAGAGGTCAGAGCCCAGGGCTGCGGCCGCGTGGTCGGCGAAGACCGCAGATCCGCGAGGACGAGGTCGGTGACCTAACTCTTTGCCAGTCAGAGCTCAACCATGTGCACGGCCTCGAAGAAAGTCATTGCGGTTTCCGGTGGCAATGGCGGCGCAATGCGGTGGTTAGCGCGCTCGGCTACAAATAGCTAGCGGTGGGGCCCGGGATCCAGTCCTCGCTGTGGGCTCTTTTTTGTTTTTTTGCGTGAGTGGCTCAGTTTGCGAACAACGCGGAGTCCCAAAATGGGCGCAGCCAGACAGCGTGACCAGAATATGTGGGCGATATTCTTCCTGGCGGGAGATTCAAAACAAGGTCTCGGGGCCTTCATAAGTTGGTGCAAGGCTGCGCAGATTTTCCCCGAACAAAAAAAAAAAAAAAAAAGTAGTCTTGGCAATGAATTTGCGCCAAGTTGTCGAACCGACTTTAAAAGGTGTTTGGTGTGAAGCTTGGCCTCCGTCCGTAAAGATGGCTTTGCCGCCTTGTACAATGAGTGAAGCCTGATCATAAAAGAAACAAAAATCTCGGGCCATCTGCACTAATGTGAAACCTGGAGAGGGGCGAAGCATGCAGTGTATAAGCGTATTCTTGGCGTTTTTGCCAACGGAGATGAAAATGTTGGGGGTTAGTGGTATACAGCTGTAAAAGTCTTGTGTCTTTAAGCACGAAGCGTTCTAGCGCGAGGCCTAAGCGAGTGTCCCGGTGCTTTCTTAGTACGCGTTACGAAGCGTTCTAGCAAGAGGCTTAAAGGCGTGCCCCGGTGTTTTAAGTGCAGAGCACTTTAGGGGCTCGCCTTGTCGTCGTAGCTCGCTCGCTGGACTTAAGTAGAGCCACGCGGCGTTCCGTCGTAGCGGCTGTCGTCGCGGCGTAACCCAGAGGCATCGAAAGCCAAGCGGTTTATATAGTCATAAGCGTTCGAAACTCGTGAACCGCTGGCGCTTGTCGCACATCTTCCCGTTTTTTAGCGCAAAGAAGACTGCAGGTGCATTTGAGGCAAAATATACGTAATTAACCGGCAGCGCGCCTGCGTTAATTTAGTTAGGAACGCTCATTGGGTATGTTTTTACGATAGTAAGCGATAAAAAGTGGCAGTCCAACGCGGGCATGTGCAAGCACAAAAAAGAACAGACCTGCCGCCGGCGCAATTTCAGGCAGGGGGCAGGCGAGCACTGCGAAGGCGGTAAATTTGAATTGCATTGGGTGGTAGCAGTGAGCGGATAACTGTGCTACAGCTCATTATGGCGAATCACTTTCTCTGCACTTCCGTCAGCTTTCACTTTGAGTGGAACGACTGTAATTTTTTTGATCACGCGTTACGTTCTAGCCCGAGGCGTAAATGGGTGTCCCGGTGTTTTATTACCGTGACTGCATGAGACGATGGTTACGACGACGACATGAGACGCCAACAGCCCGAACCCCTAACAGGCTTCGCCCCTAAAATTGTTTTTTGCGTGTTTCGCGACATCACACACTGTGCAACGCTAAACTCAACTGCAAAAAACTCGGCGACGTAACTCACGCGTCCTCCAGTTGTAAAAGAAAGCTTAGTGTTTTTTTTTTCCTTTCCTTTTCGTTGAGGGGAGGTATTTGGGTGCCGTTATTGTATCACGACTCTCTGATGGCTGCGTGGTTTTCGCGCGATGAGCGTCGTAATTCTCTCGCATTAATTATCACCTTTCACAGCTGCCTTTGTTTACTAATGAGCGTGACGCATATCTTGGCACTCCTCAAGGCAGCCTGTTGTTCTTTCTGCTGTTCACATATTCATGAATCGCGCGGTGCGCATCCCGTAGCTATTCTCTCGCTGTTATTATTAATATTAGTCGACGCGGCGATCGTAGCGAGTCGTGTCGCTGCGGGACGCAATTATTTATTCTGTTCAGACGATCGCGTAAACAAGAGTGCGTGGGAAGGGTCGCGTGTTTGTTGACCTGCCGTTAGGACGTTGTCCGCACTCCGTTGTTTTTGTCCTTCATTCCTCCATTGTGAAACAAACTATTTGCATTCCAGGGTGTGTCGTCCGATTCGCAGGCGGCGAAAATGTTGTGTGCCGACTTACGGTTAAGCCTCGGGAATGGGAACAGCGCACGCACGCCGCAAACGAAAGCGTCGCCCGTGCCGACGAAATGCGTGGCGGAGTTTGGCGAAAAACCGAGCCGAAGTCGGTTTGGGGTGCGGAATAAATTTGGCGGAGTCGAAAATAGGCCGTGAGCAGTTGAAACGTTGCGAGGAAGAGGTGTAAACAAGGTCGAGCGTTTACGGGAAGTCGTTTCTGCGAGGCGGCGCATGCGCGGTCACCTTGGTACAAATAGGAAGCTGATCATCATCATCGTCGACGTCGTTTTCAGAGTTAGGAAAGGCGGCGACGAACAAAACTTTTTAGGCTGCAGGACGCCTAGGCGTCCTGACTATAAACGCCTGTGGGCGTCCCGCGTACTACAAAGAAGCAGCTACTGAATCGTCATCGCCATCATCATTGGCGTTAGAGTGAGAAAAGTCGACGATAACCGAAGTCTTCAGGCTAGGGCGCCCGGGCGACTATGTGCGCCTTGCTGTGCCGCACCCGTTACAAAGGGAAGCCACCGTCACCACCACACCACCATTATCATCATCATCATCATGTCGTAACTTCGTGGGCAGCAAAAGTAGCCTGCATCGATGTAGACTCGAGACATCGTCATCTCGAGATTTCTGCTTCACAGTGTTCGCGGAGGACTGAACATCAAGACGCCCGCGCCGTGTCTGTAGGAAAGCTGTCTACACACGGTAGGCTGGAAAGACTGCTGCAAGCTTTTCTATTTCTTCGTTCTATTTTTTGTTGTTGTTGTTATTATTTTGGTGTGCTGGGTGCCTTAGTTCAGCTGCCTTATCCCCGAAGCGATGAATTACTTGTGTCCAGATCGCAGCAGTGTAGTGTTCACTATACGCGATGGCGAGTGGCGACGAAGGCGCTTGGTTGCCTTACCTTTTCGTTACACCGGGACCTTCGTTAAATCCGATATAAACTGCACATTCGTCTCCCTTTCCCCAACGAAGGGGGATGCAAACGGGGGGAGTTGGGAGCTGAATCCGGGGGAGTGCGCTGTCGCGCGGCGTTCCGCGGTCGGGTGAGTGGGACGACGGCCTCTCTTGCGCGCGCGTCCTTCATCGAACGTCGACGTCTTCGGGTCGCGGCATGGGACGGGACCAGCGCGCAGCGCGTCTCCTTATCGGCTGCTCGCGCGCGCACGCCTCCCAGATCAGAGTGCATCGTAATCGCTTCAACGCGTGCATATTGCTATCTGGCTCCGTCGCTTGCAATCTACTTGACGTCTCTCGCTGATTAGTTAGTGAAGAGTGAACTGGGGAGTCGTCGCGTTATTTTGACGGCGCTGGAAGAGCCGGGTGGCCTTTGGTATTCCTGGGGTGTGTTTGTCTCGTGGCCTCTTCTTGCGGGCCGACCTTAATGCCTCCCCGCGAGTACACGAAGAGGCGGACGACGACGACGGTGCAGGGGCCCGGATTCCTCGTGGCTGGCGGATGCGTGAGCGTGCGTGCGTGCGTCGGCCGTCCCGCGAGCGTAAAAAGAAACGGCCCACGCGCGCTGCGTGCCCGAAGTTGGGTCGTCGGTTGACGGCCGTTCGTTTATCCGAGCCCAGGGACGCGCGCCGCGGCGCCCCCGTGAATGGCGTTGTTGGGTACAGCGAAGCGAAGTTCAGTAAAAATTTGTTACAACGAAGTCGCTTCCCTGCTGCGACGTCCTCTATATAAGGAATTACGGGAGTACAGAGTTACTACGGAGTGTAGCGCGCCGGGGCGTAATACCTGTGCTACACGAGCGTTTGGAAGGACATTTCAGTCGAATGACCTTCGAAATTTGAAGTGTCATTCGAACTGGAAGGAGTTCTGTCGATCTACACGATCATTCTCACAGGCAGTTGAAGAAAAGTTTCCGCGTACGCCCGCCATGTTTTGGTGTCGCCACTGCTGTCATGTTTCGTTCTTGGCGAAATTTTAATTTTAGAGTTAAAATGGGCAAAAAAGCAATTATTAGTGATCAAATTGATAACGATCTACAAGCGGGCACAAAACATGCACAAGTTAGCCAGTTTCTTTTTGTCTTTTTTCGCACCGACGGTGTTGAGAGTACCAAGTTACCTCTAAACGTAGAGCGAGTGACAGAAAACGAAAACAAGTGAAAAATTATGAAGATCTTGCACTTCAAACACAAAGTTTTACTCGTAAATAATTGTTTTTTTTTTATTACGGCTTGCAGAAACTGAGCCCGAGGGTACGACCGTTCGTGTTTCAAAGGCCTTTGAGACTCTCAAAGGTCAGTTGTCGTGCTCCTTTGACTCTAATGCCATTTTAACCAAATGCCTTTGAAAAACGTCGTGTAGCAGCTCAAAGGTGTCGTTTGAGTCAAATGGCATTCGACTCAAAGGCCTTCGAAACGCTCGCGTAGCACGGGTATAAATAAGGTATGATTTCCGTAATCATCGAAATCGCGCAATTTCTCTTAATAATAAGGGTTTGCACAGTTTTCATCTTTTATATATTTTCAGTTAGAAGCGAGACCATTTGTGCTGCTTGCTGAGCCCAAGTACGCGGGTTCGATTTCCGGCTCGGCGGCCGATTTTCTCGGATGGAGGCGAAAAGCGAAAACGCCCGTATGTTAGATGTTTCGGCGCGCGTTGAAGATCCCCACGTGGTCAAAATCAATCAGAAGCCCTCCGCTACGGCGCGCCTCATCGCCTGCGTTGCGTTGGCGCGTTAACCCTGCAGTCAATCAATCAATCAATCAATCAATCAATCAATCAATCAATCAATCAATCAATCAATCAATCAATCAATCAATCAATCAATGTTTTTCGATTATGGCTTAATTTGAACTAGCTGAACGTCGTATTGAATTTTTTTTTAAACGATAGTGGGACCGATGGCGTCCTGTCAAAAAACTAATGCATTTCCCCGTAGACCGGTTGGTCGACCGAAAAGCTCTGATAAGGCCTCTGGACACACGGCGCGGCTGCGTGAAGCCGGGCTTCCATTGTGTCAAGACGGTTACTTGAACGTCGCGATAAAGGAACGGTTCTAGACAAGACAATACACGCGTCGATTACGAAAAAGGAGTACAATAGTGTATACCTTTATCTCATGAACCACGTATCAGTGTATACATTTAGATCGTTCGTAGACGCGTTCACTTTAGTGCGCGAGAAATCTTCGCATGGGCTCGTTCTTCGTTTGCCATTTGAAAGGTAATTGAAGGTTTGACTATCGATAGGACGCACTTGCAGCGAAAGTTATACACACTTTTAGCTTTCGCGCTTCTCTCTGCTCTATTTAAGAAGGGGTGGTAGTTTTAAAATCAGAGCATTTATTTCAGTAACTCACGATGTCACCCGCGTTGACGTCCGTAGACCGCACCGTCGTTGTCCCTACTATATAAAAAGGAAATACTATCCGGCGCCAGGTTTCGATCCTTCGACCGTGCCGGCGGAACGCAATGTACATGGTGCTCTAACTACTGCGCCACAAAGCCGACACAGAATGGGACGCTATGAACGCGCCTTATATCGTTGACTCATTCAAATTACTGCTGACGAGCGCTCTCTCGTCAGGGCGATTCCACGAGAGAACGAACATGCGTGTACACGACCATTTTTTGTTCATTCTTGTTTTTTTATTATATATGCGCGCAATATGGAAACCCCCGAAAATCAAGTTTGTTTTCTCCTGAGGTGCGTAGTTCGGGAGAAAAAAATGTTTGAATGTGCCCGGAGCGCAGCGGTGGTTTCGGCAACTGCAGATTTTTCCAAGTTTGCGTCTCTGTGTACGTCAAGGAGTACAAGGGGTGTGTATAAAATGTTTTGGGCCATAAACTAGACCAGAATGCTAATCCGTGTAACGCAAAATCAGCGTCCTGCAGCGAACAAAAAATTTAAAAAAAAATCGTGAAATCGGCCCAGACGATAATTTGTTAGTGTTTTTGACGCCCCCTACTACATTTCTTCTTTTCTGAAAAACTTGTAAGTCGGCCATTTTATTGGCCATACGTATCTGAACGCATAAACAAAAGATGGTGTTTGTAGAACATTCAGAAGTACTAAACAAAATTGAATAACTTCGGCTCTTTTTCAGAAATTGCACAAATTCAAAACTCAATATAAAAAAAACCCCATACTCGATTTTCTTCAAAATTGCGAAAATAAGACTCCTTTACTTGGACAACAAAACTGTGGAAAAACATGTTGCATCATTTTGTTGAGAACAAAGTTATAAGGGGCCAAACTTGGGGCTCGCGCGACGCGTCTTGGCGCGCCGCGGTAAGTTCTGGCCGCTGTTGCCGGACGTTGCGCGGGTGTACACGGGCGGTAATTCATATTCCACTGCCACATGCCGGCACGGTCAATCTCTTTCCAGTATTCCCAAACGAAAAAAACTATTCTGAAGATTCTTCTGTTTTTTTTTTTTTGCCCGCCTCTGTTTCCCTAATTTGTTCTTTAACGAGCTAACTTTCTGGCCGATACCAGCTCGAAAGCGCTCCTTTGCGAACGCCACTCTTCTTATAGGGAAAGGAAAGAAGGATTCGAAACAACAGGAAAATTTTTTCCGGTGGTTATATCGGGTAGAAGTGGTAGGAGTGGTCGAAATTTTCTATTATTATGGCGCTTCGGTCACAGCACGAGTAAATTACTGAAGGGATGTCAGTTTTTTCACAAGAATATTTATTCAAGCAAAAAGACACAAGTTTGGAAATTGGCTGTCAGACTATCGTGATTAATTATTTACAGTCAGGAACACAGCAAAAGGCATACGTGTGGGAATACAACTCAAGTAAAATATTTATAATATCTGCACCACAGCTTCCTCGGGCGCTCATACAGTCAAGCACAGCC
This sequence comes from Haemaphysalis longicornis, assembly GCF_048455015.1. Taxonomy (NCBI): domain Eukaryota; kingdom Metazoa; phylum Arthropoda; class Arachnida; order Ixodida; family Ixodidae; genus Haemaphysalis; species Haemaphysalis longicornis. The sequence goes on from NW_027526385.1 coordinate 63,713,164, forward strand.
ACTTCGCAGACGTGTAGTTTGCTCTGGAACTTTCGTACAGCTTATATTTCTTCTTGAAATGGCTGGCTGCACCGTCACTAACGTAAACAACGTAGCTGTACACAGGGGCACTTTCTTCCAGGCATTCGTGCACATTGTGGAGCGAGCGCATAGCATGCATGTGCGGTATCGTGTTGCATGTGATCGCTAACTACTGCGAAGCTCTGAACTGATTTTTTTGTAGTTACAACGCACGTAAACAGTGAAACCTGTGTTTTGTGCCAGTGGTACGACTGGACTTCATTTGGCAGAATAACTGTCCAATTTTCAGAGAAGTCGAAGTGCAGTACAATGCTTGATCGCCGTTCGCATCTTTTCGCTTCGTTTATGGCAATGGCCTGGGTCCGCCTAATAGAGTCATGGGAAATCCACTTGGTGACCCATTTGCCTAGCTCCTTCACGAATGCAGCTGGCGGTAGACACTTTTTTATCAGAGAACCAATTTCCCATACAGCGTATGTGACGTCTTCTTCGTCCGAAACGCCCAAAGCGGACGTGGTAAGGTTGTCGGCCATTGGGAATTGCCGGCACGCGCCCAAGAAACACTGCGTCGATGGTGAGGTGCAAAGACAAAGCTCCTTTAAGTTGCTCATTCTTCGGTCAACCCCTGTAACATTTTGCACGGCCAAAGCAGACAGGTCGGCATTCGCACAATAAACGCAGACGCACACTTCATGCTGGGGTGAGTGCAAGACTTGGGCGGGAAGGAACTGTGGGTGGGTGAACGGGTCACACTTTGTTTTTTCAGAACAACATCCGCTAGGCTTCCCCTGCCACATCTATTAGGATAAGAGTGTGCGGGTAGTCGAGCAAGCAAACACGCGCACAAATGCACGTGCAAACACTTAGGCACAAACGAAAGCATCCACCCATGAAAAAAAAAAAAAAAAACTTTTAAGGGGAGGAGTCAAAAGCAAACAAAAATATGGCAAGAGTAAAGCAAAGGGAAGCATCCGTTGAGAGCCCATCATCCAGTGAGTTGAAGGACAGAAAAGGACGGGGCAGTAGCCTCCCCTTACTGCAATTTTCGTACGCAAGCGTATCAAAATCGCTAGTAATACTGTAATGTACGCTTCGCCTTTGTGATATGTGACTAAACAATAAATATGCGGCAATAATATGACAAAACCGGAATTTAATAATACGTCAAGAAGCCAGGTACCCGTCCGCACCTGATTCTCATTCCAGTAAAATAGGTTCGCGTGCACGTGGCGTCTCCCAAAAGCCTCCTACGGCCTCGTAAGCCGTGGTGCAGGTGTTTGTTTCCTGGTTAGTTATTTTTAAGGTCGTTCTCTCATGTTTGCCTCAAAGAAGGCGGTGGGATACAATGTACTGACGCCAGCGCACCATGCACCACCAGCGGAAATGCGCCCGTCGTGGTGGGGAAACTGATTAGGGTCTGAAGGTCAATCCATTCCCTCCCTTGTAACTGCCCGAGCGCCATCTGTTTCGGTTGCCTGCGCATCGGAGGAACCTTTGTTTTTTTTTTTGTTTTGCTTCCCGCAAAACACTGGCGCCGCAAAGGAGCGCTTTCGAGCTGGTATCGGCCAGAAAGTTAGCTCGTTAAAGAACAAATTAGGGAAACAGAGGCGGGCAAAAAAAAAAAACAGAAGAATCTTCAGAATAGTTTTTTTCGTTTGGGAATACTGGAAAGAGATTGACCGTGCCGGCATGTGGCAGTGGAATATGAATTACCGCCCGTGTACACCCGCGCAACGTCCGGCAACAGCGGCCAGAACTTACCGCGGCGCGCCAAGACGCGTCGCGCGAGCCCCAAGTTTGGCCCCTTATAACTTTGTTCTCAACAAAATGATGCAACATGTTTTTCCACAGTTTTGTTGTCCAAGTAAAGGAGTCTTATTTTCGCAATTTTGAAGAAAATCGAGTATGGGGTTTTTTTTATATTGAGTTTTGAATTTGTGCAATTTCTGAAAAAGAGCCGAAGTTATTCAATTTTGTTTAGTACTTCTGAATGTTCTACAAACACCATCTTTTGTTTATGCGTTCAGATACGTATGGCCAATAAAATGGCCGACTTACAAGTTTTTCAGAAAAGAAGAAATGTAGTAGGGGGCGTCAAAAACACTAACAAATTATCGTCTGGGCCGATTTCACGATTTTTTTTTAAATTTTTTGTTCGCTGCAGGACGCTGATTTTGCGTTACACGGATTAGCATTCTGGTCTAGTTTATGGCCCAAAACATTTTATACACACCCCTTGTACTCCTTGACGTACACAGAGACGCAAACTTGGAAAAATCTGCAGTTGCCGAAACCACCGCTGCGCTCCGGGCACATTCAAACATTTTTTTCTCCCGAACTACGCACCTCAGGAGAAAACAAACTTGATTTTCGGGGGTGTCCATATTGCGCGCATATATAATAAAAAAACAAGAATGAACAAAAAATGGTCGTGTACACGCATGTTCGTTCTCTCGTGGAATCGCCCTTCAGCAGTTGCCACAAGTGCAACAACATTGACGTAACGCAAACTACTTAACGTCTTTTGTTGTTGTTGTTGTTATACGAATTTTATGTCGTACATCGAACAAACTTTTTATTTCGGTGCGGCCCCTTCGAGATTTCTTTGCCTTTTTTTTCTGTTGGAGTGCACGGATACGGTGAAGGCTCATGAGCCTTCACCGTATTCGTGCGTGTGTCTATACACTCGTGCGCCACCCGCGCCTGCGCAGTGCAGTGCGCGGGCGGTTGGTGCACGAGTGTAGAGTGCACTCGATTTGGTGGTAGATTAGCGCGCTTACCGAAAATTGTGGGTTTATTTCTTTCGCGAAAGAACTGCGAGAACGTTGCTCCTGGGCAAGGTCGCACGCACCCGCACAGACTCAAAATACACTGATCAAACACACGAACAAACAATTCGTACACCTGCTGACTGCAGAAGAGCTATCGAGCGAACGGGCGTTTTCATTTTTTGTCCCCCAATATCTCGGAGGCACAGAGACGCTAGTCTTCTCGTAATCTTATCATTGTCTTAGCTTCAAGGGGTAGAGAATAATAGGTGAGGCTGATAAGGTGGCAGTATCAAGTGGCAGTTGTGAGTGCGCGGACCCATGGGCCCTCCTACATTGCGCTGTCGACAAAGGAACGGGCGTATCTGCGCGCGGGATAACCCTTCTGCGGCCATATCACGAGCGACGTGAGAATGTACGGTTTTGCCGCGCAGTGTGATGCGGGTTCACCACTCCAAAATTTGTCCTCCCGTACTTGAGTGAAATCCTTATCTTTGTCGATAGCTTTCTAGGATCTTTGGACGTATACGTTAGGGGCGCTTCGAACACATTCGCTTTGCTTTTCTTCTTATTACGCGGGGTAAGGCTTTCCGATTGTTTATTTTTGGATTTGTTGTACAGAACAAAGATGATTTCGTAACCATTGGTGCACTGATTAAGGAACCGTCTGTTTGGCGTGTAGTTTTAGCAGATAGCTTGCTGGCATGGCCACTGTTGGCTTCCATCCGCTGATATAGTAATTCTGGAGGTCCTGGGTTCGGATCCCTCCCGGCGGGCGTGGTTTTCTCCACTTTCTTTCTTTCAAAAATCTATTTGCTTTCATTGGCTTTCTTGGCTGCGTACACTTATTTCTGTCTTCATTCAACGGGCCCCTCATTGCCCGTTATCCGCTGACTCTTACCACCCATCATGCTCTTCGCCGGCCTGCCTCATTCCTCTCCTGGAGGTTTGTCCAACGCATTTCAAATTTCCCGCCTTGGCACTCGCGCTCTCTGCCTGAAACTGCACCAGTGGGATCTGTATGCAGGTGAGCTCCCTACTGAGCTCAATAATATCCCCAGTGCACTTTCCTTTCCTTTCTTCCACCTAATCACTTCTCTCTCTCTCTCTCTCTCTCTCTCTCTCTCTCTCTCTCTCTCTCTCTCTCTCTCTCTCTCTCTCTCTCTCTCTCTCTCTCTCTCTCTGCGCTTGCTTTTCCTCCCGCACATGCCGGCGTTGCAGTGCCACTTTTTTTCGCTTACGATCGTAAAAACCAACCCAACGAGCGTTCCCAACTAAATGGACGCGGGCGCTGCCAGTTAATTACGCATATTCTGCCTCAAATGTACCTGCAGTTTTCATTGCGCTAAACAACGGCGAGATGTAGTACAAGCGCCAGCGGTTCACGAGTTTCAACACTTATGACTATACAAACCCGCTTGGCTTTCGAAGCCTCTGGGTTACGCCGCGACGACAGCCGCTACGACGGAACGCCGTGCGGCTCTACTTGGGTCCAGCGAGCGAGCTACGACGACAAGGCGAGCAGAACTTCAAAGGCGAGCCGTAAAGGAAGAAGCGGGGAACGAGGAAAGCCGCCGGATTGAACTCGCATGCTCAAACGATCCCGCGGCCGGCGGCGGCTCTGATTGAGGCTTCGCTGCTCCGCTAAAAAAGAACGCGAACGCAGCGAGACCCCGCTGCTGCTACCACTACTACTATACATGCAAAGGTGACGGGCGACACCTCTGGCCCGCCCAAACGGGCGCGCACTTTGGGTCGTAAAACACCGAATTTAGAAAGCCGAGAGAGAGAGCGGGTCGGCGGCACTACAGGCGCCTGCCTGCCTGCTTCCCCGAAATAACTTTGGTTACCGAGACTGTTTACGAGGGGAGTCGAATAAGGAGAAAAGGCGAAATAAGAAAAAGGAGATATCGCCGTAGGAGGAAGAAGCTTTCGCCCGCGACCACCCTGCTTCAACTTGAAAAAAAAAAGAAAAAAGCCCTGGTTTCCGCGTGCGTATTGGCACCCCCATTCTATTTGCCTATTTCTGGCCGCGCACTGTTTGCGTGCTTTGCGAAAATTTTTCGTCTCCCACGATGCTTATTTTTGTGCACCGCCTGGTGGTGGTACTTCCTTCCCTTAGGACTTCGATAATTGAGAAGGAATTGTAGGCCCCGCGCCCTCTGGAGGACCGTGCTAATGTAGAGTGCGCACCTTAGAAGCTCCGGTTCATAGAGGCTGGTAGAGGCGGAGGTCCGCGAAGCTGAATGACGACGGATGAACCTCGAGTTCTATTGGTGAACCGCATTGCGGAGTAATAATCCCCGCTGCGGTCGAGGGGTTTCCCGGTTCGATGTCCCTTTGTGGCTTTTGCCGGAAACCAAAAATCACTATTCCGGCGTGTCGGCAAGGTCTTCGGGTAAAGGTGTCGGGGTGGTGATGCAGCGGTGTCTCGAAGATAGCACGTATGTATACTCACGTCAGTCTAAGATGTACAATACCGGCCGCGTAGACTCAAGCCGGCGAGAAGGCGCGAAGCTTGACTTGCAATGAAGTACAATGAATGCTCTTTCGGGCTACCTCATACGTCCCCCCGCTCCCGCTCTGTTGCGCATCAACCTTTCCGCAAGCAAGTTATAAACTGGAAAATACCGGAGGCTTCACACACGGTCACAGGCACACGCAGACACGAGCACAGACAGAGAGACAGACAGAGAAAAAGAGAGAAATTAGTGACAGCTTCTGAATGGCATTTGAACTGCACTGCTGCTTTGGAGGCGCATATCGCATGGCGTTAGTGTTCTGGGGCACACGTGCGAACACCACCTTCACGAGCACAGCAGGTTTAGCGGTGTCACCTAGGCAAAGGCGAAATCAACGTTGATAGCTGAAACCGCGTTTCACACTCATTTTCGTGCGTATGACCTGTCCGGAGGGTCGTATGCAGATAACCCCCTCCATTTCTAAATTGCTTCGTTGAAATCTCGCTTGCTCCGAAGTGTTTCAGGGATCCCCACTGGATTGCACATGTATAGCAAGGAAATTCGTTTTGAGGAAGTACGCGCTTACAACGAAGCCTGTTTTTGAGGCCTTCGATGTAACGAGGTTTCATCTTATAATTGGATCTACGTATTGCTGCAAGCAAGAACATGTACGGTGTGCTCCGCGGCGTCAAGATCGGCGAGAAGTCGCCTCTACGCAGGGTCGTACGCGATTGTTTCGCCGCCATTATCGTAACAGAAAGCAAGACCCATGCTGTCAAGGAGTGTGACGTGTGGTGACGCATAGCGCACTTCTATAGCTGTTGCGGGTATAGGCCTTTTTAAGAACTTCGTCCTGGGAGCTGCCATTTTATCAGTTTGCTGTGCTAGCGGCGCTATAATCGGCGCAGTCGACAGGAAGATGTAACTGCGCTTGCGCAACGTAGCCCAGAAAATGTCCCGGTTTTATGAAAGATTAACGGATGAAAAGGTATATAGTATCGGCATATGCGGAGAGCACGGCTATCAGTGGCGCGTGGCCGCTAAAAAAAGGTTTGCCGTTCCCTGTTAACTGCAAAGGAACCTGACACGTTATCAGCTCTGCAGTGCTTCTCTGGGCTGGGCGTGTGAATGTGCTCGTAATCTGCTGCATCACTATAAGTAACCTATTTTATCGCAATGACCCGGCTTATGGTGAATTTGTCGTGCGTGAATAAGGGCCCCTACTCTAGAACACATCGCCGGAGGCTGTTTATGATGAACTTTAAAAAATTTGGCACGCAGATAGAGTCTCCCAAAAACGCCTGCCTGTTTTAAACAAGCCCCAGTTACAGATAGCCATGCCGTGGCTCGCTGATCGCGCGGTTGGAGCGAAAGATAAGGACTAAACGTGCACGGTGCTTATCGTCGTTCGAAATGAAAAACGATAAATGGCGGGGAGGTAGCTGCAGCGGCGGCGCCGAAAGTGTGCCGTACTCTCAATCTATTTTGTGACTCGGTACATGCGCCGCAGCGCCAGCTATCGTTAATCAAATGAACCCGCATTCGCTGCCGTCCCCATATATGACGTTATCTGGGCGCTCTGTTTTGGAACTCGGTGCCTTCATCGGTGTACTCGCACCGCCTCCTCCTGTGACCAACCTGCGCAGTTCGCAAGGACCTACAACGCTTACTCTGCGCGTGTCCTCGTTTTGAACTGGAAAGGAACAGCGTAAAGGCTTTTTTGGGCGAGATCTTCTTACGGGAACTTCTTGGCCCGTGACCGGGTAACTTCAGGAACGGCATGTATCTGAACAAAAGCGCTGTTGGCATTTCTTCATGGCACCGGACTGACAGAACACGGTTACACTGTAAATTCTTACTATCGCTTGATTTTGTGTGCACGTGACGATAGTTGTGCTGTTCGTTTCTTCATTTCTATTGATTTGTATTTATAAGCGAATTTTTTATGTCACTTTCACCCCCATCCGGCGTTCAAGTGGGGCGGCTGGTCTCTGGCTGACCTCGCCGGTTCATTGAAGTTTCCTCCTCCTCATCTACTCGCGTCTGTAAGGAAAGGACATGGGAGCGGAACTTAAGAGAGGTCCGTGAAATAATTAGAGCCAGACGTGTCGCGTCACATTCCATGGCCAAATGCCCCTAGCATCACACCGCGCGTTATGCTAACACCTCGGGATGACGTCGAGCTTTTCTTCTGCCTCTTTGATGGCCGCGAGTGACTCCGAGTCGCAGCCTCACAGTGCGCGAGCGTCAAGCGTGCCGAGGTTACGAGCGAGCACTGCGAAGGAAGGCATTGTAGCCGGCGACGCGTAGAGTGGAGGGCGTCGTGTGCCGTCACCCTTTGCGGTAGACGGCCGATGACGCCCGTCGGGCACGTGACCTGTCGAATACCGTGCGGTCTTTGAAGCCGCGCGTCTGCACCGCCGGCATACGATAGCAGACGGGCTGGCGGTACGAGCGTCATGGTCATGACTGGTTGGTAGGTTGGTACCAAGAAATTATCCGCGCGTACCCACTCTGGGCGATTGGCCAAGTCAGATTGGGATATCGTTGTGGAAAAAAAGGTTACGAATTAAAATTAAGGGGGAAAAATAGCGGTGGCTTAGCTCGGCTATGCCAGGATATACGTAGCGTGAGCTAAGGTTCAGCTGGCTATTCTTAGGTTTCCTGGTTGTCTAGGATTAGCTGATTGTAATGCTTGCTGCTGCTAAAACGATTCCCAATCCAATCCAATATAATCCAATTCAGTCCAATCCAATCCGGTCGCGGCGGCGGCGGCGGCGGCGGCGGCTCCGGCGCGCCAGCTGTGCGCCGTGAGACGTCACTGCTCCTCGCGCATGCGCAGCACGGCTCTCCAGGAGCCACGCGAAGCAGCTCAACCTCGGCCAGTGTAGCTCACGCTACAAAATCAAAACAAGAAGATTGTCGGGAAACCGATGTTAACAATTTTGAAAACCAAAGAAGAAAAATTATGATCACCATCGCTGCAGGGAACGCCGTCACTTCGTTTTGTGTCTCAGCATTAATGGCGCGATCTCATCATCATCATTGTCATGATCATCATCAGGTCCACTGCAGGACGAATGCCTCTCCCACTGACCATAGAGTTTCATACTAATATACTCTAGAGGGAAATCTGGCGCCACTGTCTATACGGGAGCCGCGCTTCGTCGAGCGTTCCATCATGTACCGGGCAGGCACGTTCCACTTGTCCTTGGCATGGCTCATGAACGGGCTGGAAAGTTGGCTCTGGCTGCAAAAAAGCAACAATATTAATGTAGAAGGTTCATCAAATTTGTTTCGTTATTATAAAATTGAACCTCCAGAAAGATTAATTTGACAGTGATTATGTAGAAGCTTCATGCACGATAAACAAGAAAGAAATGCTACCCTTTTTTGTTGGTTTTGACTTCGCGACAAAAAAAAAAAAAAGAAGCCGTATGGCTAGCTAAGCCAAGTAGGCGAGGAACGTCGCTAGCGCCAGTGGCGGCGCCGCCCACGGCGGCCCGCGACTGCAGCGACAGATTTCCCTCTAGCATATATTAGTATGAAACTCTATGCCACTGACCTCCAACCGCTCCTGTCCTGCGCTACTCGAGTCCACAGTTTACCCCCGAAGTTCTCTATTTCATCCCGCCACCGGGTTGATGGCCTTCCCCTTCTTCCAGACCCGTTTCTCAGTATCCACTCTTGTCACCCTGGCAATCCACCGGTTGCCATTTCGTCTCACTACACGGCCAGCCCAGGTTCATTTGTTTTAAATGCAGAGCATTTCTTAGCCTCGCCTGTTCCTGCGTCGGACGGTGTCAACAGTTTCGCGTCCGCAGCAGGTGCGCCTCTCCTTCCCTCCTCTCTCTCAACAGCAGCTGGCGCGCGCATGCGTCGTAGTCAGCCCGTTCGCTCCGTCGCGGTCTCGGCGTAACAGGTGCGTGATAGCAGCGCGGTGGAGCGTGGAAGGGCGCGCGCTGCTTGCGCATGCGCGCTCTCCCCCCCGTACTGCTCTCCCTCTACTGCGCGCGCTGCAAATATAGCGGCTAGCGGTCGCTCGTGTTTCAGTCACTGCGTTGCTCCTTCCTTCCTTGGTTGACGCTCGTGCCCACGTTTACTCGTGTCTGCTACTCCAGCATCACGGAAGAAGCGATGGAAGCAACACTGCCTTCAATCAGTACTGAGGCCCCAATGCTCTGCATTTACTCGTGTTCCCCTCGCGGGAAGGCGCGGGAATTTTTTTTCTTAATTAGCAGTGATTGAATCATGCGCAGTAAGGTGGTTTCAGAGACGGAGGCAAAAGTGCGCGCAGCTGTCGAAGTAATCTTCGAACATTGCTTGCAAATGGGGGGAGGGTTGTCGATAGGGGGATTAAATGTCCTCTACCTGCCTGGATTGTGTATTACGCGAGATACCGTTCGTTCGGTGCGCCCGCCGTGGGCCAGCCAGGTGGCGAATATCGAGTGGGACTCTAAGCCGGAAGCGGGGTATACGGAGGGAAGATCCTTGGCTCACGAACACACTCGTCGCAGCCCACGTAACGGGGTTGTGGGGCATCCTCCGCACGCCGCGCGCACACGCGCGCGTGGTTAGATAAGAGACCGTAGGTGCCGGGCCACGATAAGGCCGGCCCCGGTTTCTTCCGGGTGTACTGTTATCTCTGCCCCCGGTGCGGCTCTGTGAGCGGCAAGCACGTTTCTATCGGTTGGCGGGGGTGTGTACGCAAATGGAATTAAAGCACCCCGGAGACCGATTTGGCCGCAGTTGCTCCTGTTTCTTGGTGGTGAAAAGAAAAAGAAAAGAAAAAGAAACCTCCAAAACGGGGCTGCAGGGAAGCGCTCCGTGGCAGATTGGCTAACCCACCTCGGCAGCTCGTATATTTATAGTCCGCTCCTACCAAACAGTAATTCACCCGAATTCCGGGCGGCTCTGTCTTCGTGCCTTGTGTGGTCGTCGGTTGGCATCTGTGTGAATATAAATAGTATTAGATATATCTCGGCCGAATCGCCGTCACGTGCTCGCTGTCCGAAAACGATCCGAAAACGGCGGAACAAGGATGTATGTGGTGAATCGATTACCAGAGCACGCGTTATCTGCGCTGTCAGCCTATATCTGTATCCGGTTAGATAGTAGAGCCTAATACACCGCTGATGTGCGTGTGCGCTCGTATGTATGTATGTATGTATGTATGTATGTATGTATGTATGTATGTATGTATGTATATATATATGTATATATATAATCAGAATAGGAAATGAGGGACTCGTAGAAGTAACACAGAAATAAGGATTGGCAGTCAAGAAGACCTCGGAAAGCAAAGGGGAGGTTGTGGTAGGCCATTGAAACAGATCAAGAATTTGGAAAGAAAGAAAGAAAGCGAAGAAAAAATGCCCGTATTTCTGTATTTCTGTATGTATATATATATTTCTGTATTTCTGTATATATATATATATATATATATATATATATATATATATATATATATATATATATATATATATATAAGGTTAGTAGAGACAGAGACAAACGAGAAAGACGTAGAAAACGTCTTTCTCGTTTGTCTCTGTCTCTACTAACCTTATTTTTTTCGCGCTCTGTGTGAGTGTTTGTTTTCAGACTATATATATATATATATCAGAATGGGAAATGAGGGGCTCGTTGAATTAAGACAAATAACGGTTGGCAGTCATGCATGCCTCGGAAGGGGCAAAGGGGGGAATGTAGTAGGTCATTGAAACAGATAAAGAATTAGGAAGGACAGAAAGAATGTGAAGGAAAAATGCCCGCCCGGTGGGATCCGAATCCAAGACCTCCAAAATACGCGTCTGGTGCGATGACCACTACGCTACAAGCGGGGCTGTTTCCCCTCCACTTTCTCGGGTAGTAATGTGAATGTGTTCTTGTTTTCTGTGCTTGGGGGTGGTAACCAGCGCCACTCGGACTACTCGGAGTGAAGGGGACCTTCATTTTAACCCCCGGGTCGTGACTCGAGCGTCTACGACATGTCGAGAGTGGTCGACCAGCGTCGAACCCTCTTAAGCTACCTATGGTAGTCTTGGTGCCATAGGTAGCTTAAAGGAGTACTGACACGAAATTTCAAAGCTGTGATAACTATGTAAAACGTTTCCTTTTTATCAGGAGATATCTCCCAGCAAGTTTCAACAGCAACAGTTTAGCGAAACATATTTAAAATCCATTTTAATCTTCGCCCGCACGAGAAAGCCCAGAGCGGGCCGACATGACATCATGTGCTACTTGCCCCAAACTGCCGACGTCGGGGCTCCCGTGACAAAGCCGGCGCGCTGGCTGTGGTTGGCGCGCGCTGCTCGGGCGTGTGTACACGTCATGGTTTTGGGACTGACGTCATGATGCCCGGGCCTGTGGGGACGGCGAAGACCTCGGCCGGTCTGGGCGCGCGCGTGCGCTCGCTCGCGCGCGCTTCCAGAGAGGCAGCGATGCGGCAAGAATGGTGACGTCATGTGATACATCCTGTTATGGCGGCCGCTCGGCGTTTTTCAGTCGAAACCAAAACTGGCACGAATAAACGACGCCGTAAATGAATGTTTACGCTGCGCTCGACCGTCTAATCTGTCATTCTATGATTAGTGGGCTGGTAGGCACGCATAGCAGCGAAAAAAACGGAACACAAAAATTTCGTGTCAGTACTCCTTTAAAGGGACCCTGCAACACTTTCGATAAGCGCTTTCATTCGAGTCTTTTTTTCGCGTCTGGAACCACTGCGAAAGCTATAGTTATCGCCAGCACGGAACGGCACTGCGTGATTTGCTCATCGCTCCAGATACGCCTTCCATGTCTGCTTTTTTTTTTGTGGATTTTTAAAGTTGCTATCGAAAAGCGTTCATTGCTACAACTGAAGGAAAACCGGCCAACAGCCGCTACATGGCCTTAGTGACGTAATTCGAGCCGTCGAAGAACGTCAAGACCGGGAAAAAGAGCAAAATCTTTTGATCGAGTTTCCAAGTTATCTGATGGGCATAGAGCAGTAATTTTCGGCTGAGGTGACATTGCGACCCCCTAATCTAAGTACTGGGTGTGTTGGGTGACTGCGTTTTCAAGCATTTAAGATTTCGAAAAAATGTTGAAAAAAAGTGTTGCAGGGTGCCTTTAAGATAGTTCAACGCCGGTTCCAGATAAGGCAATGCACGCATTGATCGTGAATGAGTACAATACTGTACCTTTACCTCATAAACTGCGTATCGGTATGCATTGAGATCACTCGTGGATGCGTTTGCATAGTGCACGAAAAATGGTCGCGTGGGAATTCGTTCATCTGTGATTGGGGTCTTTCAAGTTTTTACGATCGATTGGATCCGCTTTCTCAGGGAAAATGGGAGGCACTTTTAGCGAAGCTTTCGACACACCTTCAACTCTGTCTTGATCTCAGAAAGCTTTCACGCTTCTTTAAACTTTCATTGGGAAGGTATGATAATTTTTTGTTGCTGGTGACAGTAAGTTCTCTCTTTCAGTCAAGGGGGCCAGCGAAAATAAGTGTCGACCTTGTACACATACGAAACGAATAGAACGATCGCACGCTCGCCGCCGTATACAGCGAGAACAGCCTTGTTAGCTGACTGCAAAGAAGGTGTAGCGCCTAGTCAGTTACGAATCCTCTTATCGCTAGGGTAAAACCAGTCAGCCAGTCTCCCTCGCTTATCGGACGGCATTGTATTGCGTCGCACCGCCCGTGGGAATTATACATAGCCGTACACGCACGCTAACTGCCCTTCGAGGACTATCTACATGTGCACACGATTGACGGCGCCGATAAAGTGACGCCTGAATCGAATTAATCTCTGCACTGCGCACCCGGCTTATTTGCAACGGCCGACGTTGCGCGTGCGTAAGCGCCTAAACAGCCGGTAATCAACGGTTGCCGAGGCAATAATTCTCCCACGGTCGCAACAGCGTTTCTTTCGCGCGCGGCCGATAACCAGCCCGTATGGACCCGGCCAAAACTCCGCCCGCGGTCGTTGGGCCACGCCCTACGACAACCCGTTTTAACTATAACGCCCTGCGAATCGGAGCGAGCTATATAGAGAAAGAAACACGACATGGTCGGGGCGGGACATATTTACGACTGTAGATTACACGGCTAGATTTCTCTCCCGCGTGTTTTGTATAAATAGGGCTCGGGCTGTTTTCGTTTGGTTCAGTTATTGTTACGGATCTCTCGCGTAAAACTTACACCCCCATAACCAATTGCAGGTCGTAAAACACGCGGTGGATTAGGATATGTGTAGCGCGTAGCGCGATTGAAAAAGGCTTCGAGCAGAGCGACGGCGTTATTTATTAACAGCCGACCGTTTTGGAGCGGGTGGTTTAACTATAGGAGGGCCAGCCTTTGACTGCTACTTAAGGAATAGTTAAGGGTTGTTTAGCCGCGTCTGATACAGGGGCCTGTATATGTGCTAGATATTAAAAGTACTGTTCGTCTTACGGCTACGTGTTCCGGAGGTTGCGGAAAGGGAACCGTTCGTGCGACGAAAATTACAAGTACTAAATCATTAAACGTGTTATAACCACCTTGATAACCAAATCGGATGATAGCGCTACGAATAATTGGTAGTAAGAGCCGTGTAAATATAAAAAGGGGCTCTTGCTCACATTGTGTACACGCGCTTATACATTGATCTGAACCTGTGTAGGTTTCTTCATGTTCTTGCTTTAGCTTCGATCACATTATTCCTGTACGCGTTTTTTTTTGTTGGTTAATGATTCTTGTACGCGGCGTACACATTCATATAGCCCCCCTTATGTAATGCCCTCTGGACCTGAAAGGGGCCGTGAAAAAAAAAAAAAAAAAAAGATCCCGGGCCATCTTTACTAGCGTGAAACCTATGGAGGGGCGAAGCATGCAGTTCTATAAGTGTATTCTTGGCGCCTTGGCGTTTTTGCCTACGGAGATGAAACCTTTGGGGTGTAGAGGTATACAGTTTTGCTGTAAAAGTCTCGCTTCTTTGAAGCGCGAAGCGCGTTCCAGCGTGTGAGGCGTAAACGAGTGTCCCGGTGTTTTAGTGCCGTGACTACATGAGGCGACGATTACGACGACGACATTAGACGCCGACAGCCCGAGCCCCTAAGGGGCGTCGCCCCTAATACAACTTTGATCAATCCGGAATGGTAACTCAGTCAGCTCCGTTCCAGCCGCGAAAGGCTCTCTTTTTAACAACAACAAAAATAAAACGCGAGGAACGTTGAAAAACTGACAAATTTTCCGATGCAGTGACGTAATATCTGCAGGAATGACGTGTCACGGGCGAGTAATGAATTTTAGTTGTCAGTGTGTTAACTGCATACATGTTATACTCGATGACAACTTAAGAACGGCACCGGAAGTTGCCGCTGTGCCTTATCACCGTAGCCGGATGTTTCTCCGCGCGGCGCAAGTAGGACGTTACTGGGAATATTTTGAACATGGCGTGAGCCGTTCCCGCGATTTTTTGTACTTAATATGCTTATAAACGACTCCAGTGACGACAAACAAACTGCGTGAGACAAGGCAGGCGATATCACGCATTCATAGCAAACCCCTTTCAAAACGCGCGCGCACTGACGTCACGGGTCCGGCGCTTTGGCGGAGTGATACACTACATGAGGTGGTGCCGTTCTTGAGTTGTAACCGAGTGTAGTATTTAAATGGTATGCGGTCAAACGACACTGTGCTGCCACGACGCTGCGAGGACGAGGACAAGCAAGTACACGAGAGAAAGCCCTTGTCCTCGTCGTCGTAGCGCTTTTCCCACCATGAACTTTTACCGACAAGCCCAGCTAGCAGTTCTTCTAAATGACACTAGAGGCACCGCTGCAATCGCCCAGTGATGTTTTTTGGCGGTGAGCGTTGTGTGACGTCGTAGACTGCGTGGCAGCATAGAGAAATCGCCGAAAAGTGGCTGGGGGAGTCGCCACTGCTTAATCTGTTTTCTGTGATATCTCTGTTTGAAGTTTGCGATAAAATTCAGCTTCGCTGTTATCGGGAGAAAGCAGTCTCTCTAAGCAACCAAACGTATACCCATGTCACACGTACACGAAAAATCACATGAAGTGCTTAATGCCTTATGTTTTAATGCCATTAACTCGCTGCTACACGCAAAAATCCAACGCCATTCGCTCTAATGTCATTTTTGGTTTAAGGACTTACGCACAACTCATTCGCCTTCACGAACTCATTGCGCACGAGAGTAGGCAGATTTAATCGGCCTACTCTCGTACGCAATGAACACCAAATTAAACCAACGAAACTCTCGGCACCAGAGTGCTGACACGAAAACGTAGCCGAACGTCGAAATAAGACGATTTTTTGTGTACTCTTGGTGACAAAGTTCTCTAGAAGATGAAGTTTACTAAAACAACGCCAAAAGGCAAAACGTCGTGTTACATATCGTGTTAAATTTTTCGGATTTGGCTATCGATGGCAGGCGACGGCAGCTGCTGAAGCCAGTTTTGGAAACGGCTCACTTCATTTTTAAGAAAACACTATTTCTCATAACGTTTTCTTTCACAAAAAAAAAAACATTTTTAACACTTGTAAAACACTTTTCTCTACGTTAAAGGCTTCTAAAGTATTAGTGAATTTCTTTTTGGTCATGATGACCGTCATGCCTAACGCATTTAATGACTGCGTTTTCGCGTGTAGCACGGCCCGCCCAATTACGTCATTCAGTATCTTAAGGCCTTAAACACTTAATGTCATTTTGCGTGTACGTGTGGCAAGAGTATTATATTTTCTCTTCGTGTCCTCTTTAAGGGTTAATATGACACCAAATGAAATCAATGTGGACTCGGCGTGTAATATTTCTGCTGGCTGCAGTGACGTCCCTGTGACGTGGGGTAGTGGCTGATTAGGCGAAGTTCGTCCTTTTGGGTTTTTAGACGATGTGTTACCTTCGTGCCGTTTTCGGATGTTGCATGATCGAACTTCTCAGCCTGAATGCGTCTCTATGACGTCACGGAGTCTTGTTTGCGCGAGTGGCGGCTGCCGAGCAATTCCACCGGCAAAAAACTATGACTGAGCGATTGCAGTGGGGTCAATGCTCACGCCCAGTTATTACTATGTTTTAAGCGCTGGCCTTTGCTGCTCCAGTGCCGCCCATATTCCGTCACTGTGGCGCGTAATTTGAAAGTTCTTGGATGTTTCTGGCGTTTTTTTAGTTTTTCGGTTAACAAGACGTCTGTTGTGGCTGCAATGTAGCTGAGCGAGTTACCAAAGGCTATATAGTTCTCTCGAAAGGATCGACATTTGGGCGAGTTGGTATTGGTTAAGGGGGACTTATTTGTTAACAGTACTATGAGACTTAGTTCTTCATGACCCAAGGACTTAAAAACTATCGTGAACCAATACGAAAAGCTTTACAAGGAGGTACACATGAACGTTCATAATGGCCTAGTTTGCTTATTTTAGAGATATGTCACTTCTGTACTGAAATAAAAATGCAAAACTCTTGCTTGCTAAACAGCTAGCGCCATCTAGGGAGTAGTGGATAAACCTAAACGAGTTTCTTGTTTATTTTTTATTTATCTAAAGAAATAAAAAAACAAACAACGAATCGAAGCGAAGAAATTGCGGGGGAAAGAGTGTCTGTGTCTACTACGCTGCCGTTGAAGATAAGCTTCGCTAGCTCCTTCAAGTCGAGCCAAGATGTATTTTGTCTTCACGGCTCCATTCAGGCCAAGGTAGCAGCATATGACTGTTTTGACCCCCGTTTAGCAGAGTTACGAGTGAAGCAGAGTTGTAGCAGGCTTCTTCTTCAGCGAAGTCTCCGCAGTCATTCCCGCCCACAGCTAACTTGCGGAGAGCTGTACAGCACCAAACGCCCTTGTTTCTGGCGCGCAGCGGCGGCGCTCGCTGGGGGCCCTAACGTGTGCACACGTCGCGCGATGTTTTATTCATCATCGCTGTATGCGCCGCGGGGCCGCCGAACGATCTTGTGCAACCGCATTACGCGCATGTAACGAGTCGGTGATGCTGTTGTCGTGTCGGTTTTTTTTTGCGCGCGGTTTGACGAGTGGCGCAAGCTCGTACAGCGATGCGTTTCGTTTCGATTTGCTTTAATGCCGTACATCGGATATCGCCCCGTCGAGATATCCGCCTCTGTTCTATATTTGTCTGCCTCGCGGAGGGCAGGCATTTCCGTAGCGATTTGTCGAATAAACGCCGCATTGGGATCGTGGTGTGACAATTAGAGCTGTAAACGTTATTGCCGCGCAGCATGTAATAACCGATATGAGGGTACACGAAATTAAAGGCCGATTGGATACGGGAGGCTCGGCGCGCCGCGGTGGGGCTGTTTTGCGAGCTCGATTACGGGCTTTGGCGGCCGTGCAATTGGAAATACGGCGCGTTAAAGGAGCCATGAAGAGAAAATACAACTTCATGTAATTTGAAAGAACTAGGACTCAGTATCTCACTTAGCTCCATTACAGCCACAAAAGATGTTTTTTAACGGAAAAAAAAGCAAGAAGTATTTATAAACTTTCAAATTTTGCGCCACAGTGACGTGTTATGAGCAAGAATGACGTCATACGGGCCAACAATAAAACATAATTTTCAGTGCGTTAACTGCACGTTAGCATTCAAGTGTTGCGGTCAAATGAAACTAGAGGCCCCTTACAGACGTCCAGTCATGTGTCGTCCCGACAGGTCAGTTAGGCGGCCGCCAATCGCACAAACAAGGTTCCGTGACGTCATCGAAAAGTTGCGGGAAATTGGCTAGGGGGTCGCAGCTGCTTCACACATTTGCTTTAATATCTCCGTTATTTGTTCGGAGATTGCGATGATATTGATATCATTTTTATGGGGACTAAGCAGTCTTTCTAATAAACCCAACTTGTATTTTCTCTTCATGGCTCCTTTAAGCAGCAGATGTTAATTGGTTCGCGGGATGACGTTTCTGATTTCCGTCAAGACTTCTGCGGGTGCGTTCGCTATTTACCAAAGTAATGGCTATACTTCTGTCGCCGAGTTAGAATTTCAGCAGAGCATCGTAAAGGGCTCAGTCGTGCGTTCATTGCGAATGTTATAGCATTGAAGATTCTCCGCGGTTTGTCACCAAGTCGCGGGTTCGTCTCCAGGTTGCATTGGAGCGAAATTCCTGGTGTGGGGCGGAGTAGTAGAACCAATGCTTGTGTACGTGTGAACGGCCTCGGTTGGGTCTGTTTAATTCCTGGAGTTCGGGCGCCTTTCATATGTAGAAGCGGATACCTGAACTCGCCGCGTTGAAACCACGGTTTGGAATTGGGGTTTGTGGCGACGCCAGTGCAGCCCATGGGGGTCGTAGCCGCTTATTGCCATGAAATCTAATGAGGCGGAAGATCCAGTCGGTTATGCGATAAACCGGACGAAATGTCAGGCGATGAATCGAGCCTGAATGTCCACAGAAACAAAAGATTCAATGAAGGTTTAATATCAACCGAAACAAAAGATTCAATCGAGCCTGAATATCCACCGAAACAGAAGATTCAATAGAGCCTGAATATAAAAAAAATCAATCTACGTGAATATTTATCCACCGAAACAGAAGATTCAATCAATCCTGAATATCCACAGAAACCGAAAATTCAATCAAGCCTGAATACCCACCTAAAAAAGTATTGAATCTTTGTGTATATTGTAGCGTGGCACAAACTCAAGAAGATGACGTTGGTGGTAACAGGACAAAACAGATTTACTAAAAGGCGAACTTGTGCCTCACTAAAAAAAGGAACGCCCTAGTCCCGCTGCCACCGAGCTCTCTCTCGCGCCGCCACGCGTGTCCCTCCTTCTTCTTCAGCACGTGGCTTAGTTGGTTGGCCGCTGTTGATTGGTTGGTTGCTGCGCGAGGAATCCTTTCTTTGTTTGTTCTTTGTGGCCGGGCGCGTGCAACAGGCCATGTCGTGACATTAGCCCCCCTCCCTAATGGCGCATCGTCCCGATGCGCAAAAGGGAATATTTGTGTCAGGTACCTTTGGGCGTAATTGCAGAATGCTACCTTGTATAGTAGGGCTTCATGCGCACTACATGAACCGTTTCTGGTCGAGGCTGGCGACGGGCCGGGAAAACATGGCTGGATGGTACGACCTCGCACGTAACGTCGCTTAGTCGTCTCAACACTTTGTAAGGTCCGATGTGTCTTCTCAACAACTTTTCGGAGAGCCCGTGGCGTCTGACAGGTGTCCATACCCAAACTTCATCACCTTGCTGGAATTCCGTGTGCCTGCGGCGCAGATTGTAGTGGCTTGCGTCGCGGTGCTGTTGGTCCCTGATGCGGACACGGGCTAGCTGCCTTGCCTCTTCAGCGCGCTGCGTGATCTGTTGGGCACAACAGTCATCATCATTTTCAACGTGGGGCAGCATCGCGTCTAGTGGCTACGTCACGACCATAGAGGACACGAAATGGAGTCATTCGCGTCGTTTCCTGCGGTGCCGTATTGTACGCGAACGTTACATACGGCAAAATGGCGTCCCACGTCTTGTGCTCGACGTCTACATACATGCACAGCATGTCGGCGATCGTTTTGTTCATCCGCTCGGTCAGTCCATTAGTTTGCGGATGGTAAACAGTAGTTCTCCTGTGAGAAGTACCGCTGAGCGTCATTAATGTTCGGACAAGTTGTGCCATGAATGCCGTTCCCCTATCCGTGATGACGATCGCTGGGGCCCCATGACGAAGGACTATATTCTCCAGAAAGAAGTGGGCCACCTCTACAGCTGTCCCTCGAGGTAGAGCTCTCGTCTCGGCATAGCGGGTGAGGTAGTCGGTTGCTACGATTATCCATCGGTTCCCCGACGACGAAGTGGGAAACGGGCCCAAAAGGTCCATGCCAACCTGCTCGAATGGTGCGGCTGGAACCTGAAGGGGTTGTAGCAAGCCGGAAGGGCGGCCAGGAGGCGATTTTCGGCGCTGGCAGTCCCGACACGTCCGTACGTACTGTTTAACAGCCGCTGAAAGCTTTGGCCAGTAATACTTTTGTTTGACTCTCGCCAGTGTTCGGGCGTAGCCAAGGTGGCCAGCAGTTGGCTCATCATGGCAGGCCAGCAGTACTTCGTCGCGGAGACTTGTGGGCATTACCAGTAGGTATTCTTTGCCGCTAGAGGCGAAGTTCCTCTTGTAGAGAAGGCTACTGCGTAACGAAAAGGACGGCAAGCTTCTTGCAAAATCTTTTGGTACAACCGATGTGTGCCCTTCCAGATAGTCAATCAATAGGCGCAGTTCTGGATCTTGCCGCTGCTTCTCGGACATTGCGATGATGTCTACAGCCCCGACGAACACGTCATCATCCTCGTAGTTAGTGTCCGCTGCTTCCACTGGTGCCCGGGAAAGACAGTCAGCATCCGAATGTAGCCGGCCGGATTTGTATACAATAGTCATGTCAAACTCTTGAAGCCGTAAGCTCCAGCGTGCAAGACGTTCCGATGGGTTCCTGAGATTTGTCAACCAGCACAGCGAGTGGTGGTCGCTTATGACCTGAAATGGCCGGCCATAAAGGTAAGGGCGGAACTTCATTACAGCCCACACAACAGCAAGACATTCTTTTTCGGTGGCGGAGTAGTTGGACTCTGCACGGGAAAGGGCTCTGCTCGCGAAAGCGATGATCCTTTCCGCACCGTCTTGCCGTTGTACGAGAATTGCTCCGAGTCCGACGTTGCTTGCGTCTGTGTGGACCATCGTGTCGGCATTTTGATCAAAATGCGCGAGCACAGGTGGACCTTGTAGGCGTTGCTTGAGCTCGTCAAAAGCCGCTTGCTGTTCTTCAGCCCAAACAAAACTCGAGTCATTTCGTGTTAGTTGGGTCAGTGGGGCAGCAGTGTGCGAAAAGGCCTGTATAAAACGTCGGTAGTACGGTAGTAGGAGCACAGGCCCAAGAAGCGGCGCACGGACTTCTTATCTGTAGGCACAGGGAAGTCAGCGACGGCTGCAGTTTTGTCAGGGTCAGGTCGGATCCCTTGGCGGCTAACAACATGGCCCAGAAAACGGAGCTCCTCGTAGCCAAAATGGCATTTCTCAGGCTTCAAAGAGAGTCCAGCGGAACGGATGGCCCGAAGGACAGAAGTCAGCCGTTTCAGGTGCTCGTCAAAGGTTTCGGAAAACACGACAACGTCATCGAGGTAGACTAAACACGTTTGCCATTTCAAGCCGGTCAAAACAGTGTCCATCATCCTCTGAAATGTTGCCGGAGCGGAACACAATCCAAAGGGGAGAACTTTAAACTCATAAAGTCCGTCTGGTGTCACGAAGGCAGTTTTTTCACGATCCCGCTCATCGACTTCTATCTGCCAATAACCACTTCTTAGGTCCATCGACGAAAAGTAGCGCGCATTGCGCAGTCTGTCCAGAGAGTCGTCAATGCGCGGGAGCGGATACACATCCTTTTTTGTGACTTCATTCAGCTTTCGGTAGTCAACGCAAAAGCGTAGAGTGCCATCTTTCTTCCGCACTAGGACCACCGGTGACGACCACGGGCTTTGAGATGGCTGAATAACATCGTCCTCGAGCATTTGTTGCACCTGCTGATGTATGGCATCGCGTTCTTTCGGGGAGACACGGTAAGGATTCTGATGAATGGGCCTTTGGTTGTCGTCGGTAACGATGCGGTGCTTTGTTAGCGCTGTCTGGCGAACCCTCGTTGTCGAAGAAAAGCAATCTTGAAATTCCAGCAATAACTGGAGGAGAAGCCCTTGCTGTTTCTCGGGTGGCAGGTCTGGACAAATATCGAGAGTGGGGGCGAGCGCTCCGTGTCTGATGTTTCTGTGTGCAACACGAGACATTCTGCGCCGTCAGCGATGTTCTGAAAGCTCGCCACGGCGGTACCTTTCGGGATTTGCTGACACTCATGTCCAAAGTTTGTAAGTAAGATGGCGGTGCAACCATCATTTAGGTGCACTATACCCCGAGCAATGCCGACTGCAAGGTTTAGAAAAAGAGCGCTATTCGGCTCTGCTATGCCATCCCCGTAGCATGACGAGTCGCACTTGACAGATACAAGGGCACATGATCGGGGTGGCAAAGTAACCCCGTCATCGACAACCCGCAACGCCGAGCATAGGTCCTCTTTAAGTTCTGAAGGTACACAGCAAGTCGAAAATGTGACGGAACGCTCGCGGAGGTCTATTACTGCTTTGTGTTCCCCCAGGAAGTCCATGCCTAATATGAGGTCTTTGCAACACTGCGGCAGAATGATGAATGAGGTAACAAAATCTGAAGCGTCGATGCGAACTCTGGCAGTGCATTTTCCAACGGGCTCCATTAGATGTCCACCAGCCGAACGGAGGGGAGGTCCGGTCCACGGGGTTTTAACTTTTCGTAAGCGTGCCGCGAGACGTTGACTAATTATAGAAAAGTCCGCACCAGTGTCCACCAAAGCAGTCACTTCGTGCCCATCGACAAAAAGAGGCAGTTCAGCACTGACGACGTCATCGCCGCTTTCTTCGGTTGTCAGCGCCGTTGGACCGCAGGTCACCACGTCGTCGCCACTTTCCTCACACGTCAACCTTGTCGGATCGTTCGTCTGGGTCGTTGGACGGGCTTGGTAGCTGTCGCCCTTAGCAACCTTGCCTCCTGAGGTTGCCGCTTTTAGTTTCCCCGTCTCGCAGGACTTGGGGACCTTCCCCTGGGCACGTCCTGACGGCTTCGATGAACGTTGGGTGGGCTGTTTGCACGACCTGGTGACGGCGAACGCGGCCGAAGCCTGGCAGTTGCTCTCGTCGCAAGATAATCTTCAATTTGTGGAGGTCGTTCACCAAAGCGGGGGCGGGGAGCAGGTGGCGAAAAACCGGGAAGTCCAATTTATCGGTACGGGCAGCGACGGTAGACGGGATCTGCTTCACCGCAGTGGTAACACAGCGGCCGGTTGTCAGCAGTACGCCACACGTCCGTCTTGCGTACCTGAGGGTGGGGTCTGGGCTCGGGCCGGGGCCCTGGTCCAGCAAATGGCTGTAGACGTGGTGCCGTTGACCTGTGAAACTGTGGGCGAGCCAAGACATTCGCGTAGCTCACTTGTGGCTCGGACTGTGGGCGAGCTAAGACATTCGCGTAGTCCACTTGTGGTTCTTCCGGGTACTGTTCGGGTAGTGCAAGTGCCCGGCGTATTTCCTCTCGTACGACCTCCGCAACAGAAACTCGAACTGGCTGGTTGGGATGGACATTATGTTTCTGGAGTTCTTCGCGTATGATCGAGCGGACGAGGTCACGCAGGGAGCTCTCGTTCACGGCAGACAGAACAGCAGTATTCACCAACGATGCGTTGCTTGAGCGATCGTACTGGCGGCATCGGTCCTGGAGTGCTCGTTCGATGGCCGTAGCCTCCTTTACAAATTCGCGTACAGTCCGCGGAGGGTTCCGTACAAGCCCGGCGAATAGCTGCTCCTTAACGCCATGCGTTAGGTAGCGCAACTTCTTGGGTTCAGACATGTCGGGGTCCGCCTTCCGAAACAGGCGCGCCATGTGCTCGGAGAACATGATCACACTCTCATTCGGTTTCTGAATGCGCGATTCAAGAAGCCGTTGTGCGTGCTCTCGCCGGTCCGTGCTGGAGAATGCTTCCCGTAGCTCCTGACAAAATTCCTCCCACGTTCGCAAAGACCCTTCTCGATTTTCAAGCCATGTTCTCGCATCGTGATCCAAAGAAAAGTACACTTGTTGCAGTTTTTGAAACTCGTTCCACTGATTGAACGAAGCGACGCGCTCGAACTGATTGAGCCAGTCCTCCACGTCTTCGAACAAGTCACCATGAAAGATTTCAGGCTCTCGAGGATGTTGGAAAGTCACTTGTGGGCGGAAAGTCACCTGTGAAGCTTGCGCTTGTTCCATCGGTGGTTCTTGACGAACGTGACGAGCCGACGCTTTCTTCTCGGGAAGAGTGGAGAACTCAGGAGCGAGGCCTAGCAGTCGACGGCTGCTGCGATGAACCGGGGTGCAGACAGGTGCCGGCTTGTTGGGGCTTGATGCTCGCGAAGCAGGAGGAGTCGAAAGCATGGGGTTGAAGATACCCCGCACCTCCACCAGTGTAGCGTAGCACAAACTCAAGAAGATGACGTTGGTGGTAAAAGGACAAAACAGATTTATTAAAAGGCGAACTTGTGCCTCACTAAAAAAGGAACGCCCTAGTCCCGCTGCCACCGAGCTCTCTCTCGCGCCGCCACGCGTGTCCCTCCTTCTTCAGCACGTGGCTTGGTTGGCCGCTGTTGATTGGTTGGTTGCTGCGCGAGGAATCCTTTCTTTGTTCTTTGTGGCTGGGCGCGTGCAACAGGCCATGCCGTGACAATATATATCCACCGAAACAAAAGATTCAATCAAGCTTTAATATCAACCGAAACAAAAGGTTCAATCGAGCCTGAATATCCACCGAAACAGAAGATTCAATCAAGCCTGAACATCGCCAAACAAGATTCAATAGAGCCTGAATATAAAAAAAAAATCAATCTACGTGAATATTTATCCACCGAAACAGAAGATTCAATCAAACCTGAATATCCACAGAAACAGAAAATTCAATCAAGCCTGAATACCCACCTAAAAAAGTATTGAATCTTCGTGTATATCTATCCACCGAAACAAAAGATTCAATCAAGCTTTAATATCAACCGAAACAAAAGGTTCAATCGAGCCTGAATATCCACCGAAACAGAAGATTCAATCAAGCCTGAACATCGCCAAACAAGATTCAATAGAGCCTGAATATAAAAAAAAATCAATCTACGTGAATATTTATCCACCGAAACAGAAGATTCAATCAATCCTGAATATCCACAGAAACCGAAAATTCAATCAAGCCTGAATACCCACCTAAAAAAGTATTGAATCTTCGTGTATATTGTAGCGTGGCACAAACTCAAGAAGATGACGTTGGTGGTAAAAGGACAAAACATTTACTAAAAGGCGAACTTGTGCCTCACTAAAAAAAGGAACGCCCTAGTCCCGCTGCCACCGAGCTCTCTCTCGCGCCGCCACGCGTGTCCCTCCTTCTTCTTCAGCACGTGGCTTAGTTGGTTGGCCGCTGTTGATTGGTTGGTTGCTGCGCGAGGAATCCTTTCTTTGTTTGTTCTTTGTGGCCGGGCGCGTGCAACAGGCCATGCCGTGACAATATATATCCACCGAAACAAAAGATTCAATCAAGCTTTAATATCAACCGAAACAAAAGGTTCAATCGAGCCTGAATATCCACCGAAACAGAAGATTCAATCGAGCCTGAACATCGCCAAACAAGATTCAATAGAGCCTGAATATAAAAAAAAATCAATCTACGTGAATATTTATCCACCGAAACAGAAGATTCAATCAATCCTGAATATCCACAGAAACAGAAAATTCAATCAAGCCTGAATACCCACCTAAAAAAGTATTGAATCTTCGTGTATATCTATCCACCGAAACAAAAGATTCAATCAAGCTTTAATATCAACCGAAACAAAAGGTTCAATCGAGTCTGAATATCCACCGAAACAGAAGATGCAATCAAGCCTGAATACCCACCTAAAAAAATATTCAATCTTCGTGTATATATATATCCACCGAAACAAAAGATTCAATCAAGCTTTAATATCAACCGAAACAAAAGGTTCAGTCGAGCCTGAATATCCAACAAAACAGAAGATTCAATCAAGCCTGAATACCCACCTAAAAAAAAGTATTCAATCTTCGTGTATATATACCCACCGAAATAAAAGATTTAATCAAGCCTGAATATCCACCTAAACAGAAGATTCAAACTAGCCTGACTATGCACACACTCAAAAAAAAAAAAATCCAGTCAAGCTTGAATATCCACCGAAATGAGATTCAATCAAGCCTGGATGTCCACCGAAACGGAAGATTCAGTGAAGCCTAAATATCCACAGAAAAAAATATTCAATCTACGTGAATATATATCTACCGAAACAAAATATTGAATCACGCGTGAATATCCACCGCAACAAAAGATTCATTCGAGCCGGAACATCAACCGAAACAGTAGATTCAGTCGAGCCTGAATGTCCGCCGAAGAAAATATTTTATCTACGTGAATATATATCCACCGGAACAAACTATATTACCCACAGAGACAAAAGATTAAACAAGCCTTATTATATATAAATGACGAAACGTCTGCCGAGACGGTCGACTGCTTTTTTCCGTGACTTCGTTCAGCGCAAAGAGCGGTAGCGCTTCGTGTAGCGCTTGTTCCCTT
This sequence comes from Haemaphysalis longicornis, assembly GCF_048455015.1. Taxonomy (NCBI): domain Eukaryota; kingdom Metazoa; phylum Arthropoda; class Arachnida; order Ixodida; family Ixodidae; genus Haemaphysalis; species Haemaphysalis longicornis. Next base: position 63,739,559 of record NW_027526385.1, read on the forward strand.
GTCCCGTCTTCCCCGTATGTGCTTGTCCATTTTTTGGGCCACACGAAGTCATTCAGCTAAGCTTTTTTTAAGCTTTAAGCAGAAAGTCCACCGATAAAAGAGGTCCACTGTTAGATCCGTCGTCTCATTGGACCATCAGGCACGTACATCGTCTTAGCGGCCCCTATCTATCTGTGGGTTCTTTCCTGGTTCCCTATAGACGCCTGCATTTCGGCTGCCAATTGTTTCCGCACTTTCAACCTCTGCAGTGAACTGCTGCGAATCGCGAGATTCTGAATCTAATTCAGATAACGTTCCACTTCGAGCTGCGTGTCCGTTTTAATATTTTTCGCGCCTTTTACGGGCGAAGGCGTCTCATGTTATCTTTTAGGGACGGGCCTTTTAGGAGCACGCCCCTAAAGAGACGATCCTTTTATGGGCGTCTCATGTCGTTGTCGTTTCATGTAGTCACGGTACTAATACACGGGGACATTTGTTTTCCAACGCCTCGCGCTAGAACGTTTCATCTCCGGGGGCGCGTACTGAAGGAACAGACCGGGACACTCGTTTTCCAACGCCTCGCTGTAGAACACTTCGTGCTTCAAAGACACGAGGCTTACTGCAAAGATGTATACCTCTACCCCCCAACGATTTCATATCCGTGGGCAAAAACGCCAAGGCGCTAAGAAGGCACTTATACACTGCATACTTCGCCCCTCCCCAGGTTTCATGTTAGTGGAGATGGCCCGGGATTTTTTTTTTTTTTTGCCGAAGCAACCCCGCCCTCTTTCTTTCTTCATTTCCTGCTCCAAGTTTCCGCCCTCCAACAAATGTGGAGGTGTGTATAATACTTCTCCTGTTGTCGTCGAAACATCGCGAAAAGATAGAGAGAGAGAGATAGGGAAAAAGAGAGCTGGAGCAAATAGGAAGTAGGCGTCTGGCACTCGGCTTCTCAGCGCGCTTACCCTGCGACTTTCGGAAGGCCCTTTTTAACAGCTCGCGCTGCCATTGTTACCCCTCCAGCTCGTGCGTCCCCCTCCCTCTTTTCGTTCTTTCGCTGTTCGTGTCCTTTGTTCCGTCGCCAACCATTGTCTCCTTTCAATTTGTCCCGTTGCCAGAAGCGTCCGTGTTCGTCTGTATACAGGCGCCCAAACCGACTATATCCTTTCCGCACTTGTTAGGAAACGCGCGCTGCTGCAAAGGACTGGACTCACGCAGCGCGCGACGGAAACGATCAAGCCTCTCTATTTTTCTGTCTGGGTTCCTGTCAACGTATTTGCAGTCTTTCTTGCTTGCTTGCCTCCTTTCTTTCGTCTTCATCTGTCTCCTTAATTGTTTTCTTTTTCCCTCTCCTTTCTTTCTTTCTTTCTTTCTGTGTTGCCTCCTTTCTTTCATCTTCATGTCTCCTCAGTTCCTGTTTTCTTTTTCCTCTCCTATCTATCTATCTATCTATCTATCTATCTATCTATCTATCTATCTATCTATCTATCTATCTGTCTATCTATCTATCTATCTATCTATCTATCTATCTATCTATCTATCTATCTATCTATCTATCTGTCTGTCTGTCTGTCTGTCTGTCTGTCTGTCTATCTATCTATCTATCTATCTATCTATCTGTCTGTCTGTCTGTCTGTCTGTCTCCTTCTCTCTTGTTTTCTTTCATCTTCATTATTTCTACCTTCCTCCTCTAACTTCATCTTTCTTCTTCCTCCCTCTCCTGTTTTCAGATCCTTCATTTTTCCTCTCTTTCGTTCTTTACTTCTTTCTTTCCTACATTGTTTCCTACCTTCTTTTCTTTTTCCTTTCTTTCTTTTCGTCTCTTTCTTTCCCTGTCGGCTACGCGCTTATCAATCTTTATTGTCCTCGGGGCTCCGTAACACGTTTTATTTCCTTCCCACAATCGTGTGTGTTCCCTTTTTTGTTTGTTTCCAACTGCCCGCATTCTCTTATTTCTTTCTTTCGTTCCTTCTTCGGTTTATCTATCTGGTTCGTTGTCGATTTATCCCGCTTTCTTATCTCTCCGTTATCCCCCCCCCCCCCTCTCTTTCTCTTCTTACTTTTTCCTTCAAGTTTCCCCGTCACCAACAGTTGGGAAGCTCGATAACGCCGAGTGTAACAAACACCCCAGGCACCCGTGCCCCCACCCCTCCTCCGCCCTTCCCACTCTTTCCTTTTTTTGTCATCTTATTCGAGTTGTTGCTCGAGTGTGGTGCCGGTGCACACGCTCACTTCGCGGCGCAAATGGCCACTTGTCCCTTTGTGTGGGTGTGTCTGCGCGCAAACAGTAACAACACTTGAGCACACGCGCACTTTACTACGCCGCGTTTGTGCTTCGCGCGCGTGCGGCGGCGTCAGAGTGCATCCGAGTATGGTGTCTTTCCGGTTGCGCGCGCTGTTACGGGTATCGCCCTGCACTCCCCCCTCCCCAAATACGCGGAACAACAACGGCCGACGTTTGCACACCTCTCGTCGCGCCTCCCCGCCCCCTCCAGGCTTCGTGTGTTTGTCTACGCTGCGACGGGGACACAACAGCAGCAGCAGCGGCTGCAGCATCAGCGGGCGCGCAGGGTTCAACGACCCGTCGGGCGCTGGCGGCTGTGTCGCCGCTGGCGGCCCCCGGCCCCCGGCCGCCTGCAGCCGCTGCTCTGCTGGGACACCGAGAGAGGCTGGCCCCGATGGGGGTCCCCCACGTGGCCCGGCTCTTCTGCTCACTGGAGCGGCAGTACCCCGATAGTTGGACGGTTTTTACCTCACCACGAGGTCGCGGAGTTTGATGCCCGGTCGCGGCGGATTGTTAAAGCGAAAGCTTTCTTTGTGGTACCGGTGCCGCCCTGTCAAAAAACTAACGCATTTCCCCATAGACCGCTTGGTCGACAGAAAAGCTCTGATAAGATCTCTGGACACTTGGCGCGTGCGTGAAACCGCGCTTCCATCGCGTCAATACGGTTGCTTGAAAATCGCGAATAAGAAACGGTTCTAGATAAAACAACACACGCATCCATCGTGAAAAAGGAGTACAATGCCATACCTTTATCTCACAAGCCACGTATCGGTATACAGTATGCTCAAACCACGTATCGGTGTACATATACGTCGGTAGATAGTCCGTAGAGGCGTCTACTTCAAGCGCGAAAAATGGTCGCGTGGGTTCGTTTTTTGTTTGCGGTTTGCGTCTTTCAAGGTTTAACAATCGACCGGACTCACTTTCAGCGAAGGTTTTGACGCAGTTTCAATGTGAGGGAGTTTTCGCGCTTCCTTCACCTTTCTTGCGAAGGTATGGTAAAATTTTTGCCCCTCTTGGCTGCAGGTGTCTTCGAAAGGCGATGTTCTCTGTCGCGCTCCTGCCACGTAACTTCCTTTTCTCTTTTCCCTCTCCCCTCGCTACCTTCTTGATGAGTCGCGATGGTGGTTCGCTCGATTCAGTTCAAATTTCCCGCGTCCGGTACGCTCCGGAACGTTTAGTTTTTGCCGTTCCTGAAACAGCTCGAGCTCACAACTTTTGTTTTGTTGTTGCTTTTAACCGCTCACTAGGTTGCGGAGTTTGATTCCCTGGCGCGGCCGAATGTTTTTTCTGGTGGAAGTAAAGAACGAAGAAAATTGTCGTCCGTAGTCCTCCACTCATAGTCCTACACATAGGACATTCGTCGATTAGACGCCTCAGCACGGACATTCTGCTCACCGTGTAACATACTTCTACATTGCAACTTTCTCTCCGCCTGGTGTCCTCGCAGCATACACTCACATAGAGCCACTTGATCAGGTTTCAGAGTATCGGCACTCTTTTCTCTCGTTATATGCCGCCGACAGCGGCCATTGATCGAACCACGTCACGTGACATTTTTTTTTACCCCGGAAGACCCATGGGGGCAGTGGCGGTCCGGAAGGGGGGGGGGGGCGAAGGGGGCAACCGCCCCCCCCCCTCCCCCCCAAGAGGTCCTCAGCTTCTTATTTTTTTGTTTTTTTAAGCATTCCACTTGGGCGAGGTTAAATCCCACTTGTGCGAGGCCGCAAGGGTGTTGTGAACGTCAGAAATGAGGGCTCGAGCGCCAGCCGTTGCACCGCCTAAGGGGCGCCAAAAACCACTGTGCCGCTAACACAAATCACGGTGATTTGTGCGCAGGCGGGTTACACCGCATACGCGCACACGCCTGCATGGTTATCACCTCCTCTGCAGAATTGGCGCAAGGAGGGGAGCGGATCTTTATTCGCCCCCCCCCCCCCCCCCTTCAAAAAAAAAAAAATCCAATCTCTGGGACCAATCTCTGGGACCGCTACTGCATGGGGGCTAACATTTTGGTGCCTCTGTGTTGCCGCGCGCGCGCTGTTCGATAAGTCGTGGTTTTCGGAGCGCAGTGTGGCTGTATGGCGCGTTGAATGGGAGCTTTTAAGCCCCCAGACAGAGTAGCGATGCCGTGCTGCTCTGTACTAAGCTGTTTCAACCGGCTGGAAGGTGGAAAACGCCTGCTTCGCTTCCCGCTGGGAAAGGACGGCAGTGGCCTAGCGTAACCTACAACCACTTAGACAGCGTAGCTTAATTAATGGCTCTAGCGTTTCCTAGAGCCACTAAACAAGCTACGCTAGCGTAACCGAGCCTGACCCTATCGCATTGGAGCGCTGTCTCTAAATCTTTGAGAAATAAACACGGCTACCATGGTTGCCCAGCGGCTCCCAGACCAATTCATCCCGTCAATGTCAGCCGCAGTAGGGCGCATAAAGCTGGCCACCCTGGCGTCGGGCACCAAAATGGCTGCCGCCGTGCGTCAGTGTTGTTACTCTTAAGCGTAGCTTATTTAGTGGCTCTACTCTCACAGTGTCACACTTCAGCCCAAGCTGTCTACTTCTAGGCGAATAAATTTCTCTCTCTTTCTCTCTCTGTACTTTAATAAACCGTCTATACAACGAAATCGCTTTATTCGAAATCTCGCTTCGACGTGCTTCGTGGTTCCCATCTGCAGTGCATTCAAAACAAATCACCTCCGCTTTGAACGGAGTATCGCTTATAATGGAATCAGTTTCTTGCCCCGAGGACTTCGTCAAAGCGAGCGTTCACTGTACTTGCGATGTCGCGGGCGCGTCGCGGCAGAGGTGAGGGCGGTAACCGCATTTCGTATGCGGTCAAAGCGGGATGGGCTCAAGGTTTATACATTCTAACGGGGGCACTGCACCTCTCGTTGCGTTTGTGTATTGACACCTGACGTGTGCTATGCGTGTATGTATACTCTGAATCATATGGGGACAGGCGGTGTGTTGTACCTCTGCAATATCTCCTCCTGCCGGCATGTCAGCGGAAATGCTGCGGAATCGTCGAGTGCGTTTGTCGCTTTCCGCTGAGGGGTTGATTGATTGATTGATTGATTGATTGATTGATTGATTGATTGATTGATTGATTGATTGATTGATTGATTGATTGATTGATTGATTGATTGATTGATTGATTGTAGGGTTTAACGTGCCGACACAACGCAGGCGATGAGACGCGCCGGAGTGGAGGGCTCCGGTTTAGTTTTGACCGCCTGGGGATCTTTAACGTGCGCCGAAATCTGGAACACACGAGCGTTTTTGCTTTTCGCCTCCATCAGAAAAGCGGCCGCCGCGGCTTGGAACCGAACCCGCGTCCTCGTGCTCAGCAGCAGAACGCCTTAGCCACTGAGCCACCGCGGCGGGTTTCCGCTAAGGGGGAAAAGCGAAAACGCGAGTGTGTTAGAGATTTCGGCTCGCGTTAAAGATGCCTAAGTGGTCAATTAATCCGGAGCCCTCCACTACAGCGCGTCTCGTGATAGCGTCGACGCGTTAAACTTCATAATCAATCATTCAAGCTTCGCGCTCTGGCGCGTGGCGTCTACATTTCGTACGCGAGGATGTAAGGTTAAACTATATACCCGTGTCTGTGAGGGAACAACTGGAGGAATGGGGGCTCATCCGTATTGAAAGGACCCGTTCTTTAGGTCCTTCTTACGGGAAGCAAAGTAGTGTAATGATCTTCCTCGAGATATGGTCGCCATGCCTTGGCCGTCAATATTTTTCAAATTAACTGTGTCTTTCTCTTTTACAGTGAAAACTTTTGGCTGTACAAGGAGTTTTCATTTGTTACCCACTACTTCTGCAATACTCCCCTCGCACAAGAAGTGCAAATGTGTTTTCGATGACTTTTTATTTTCATAATTTTTTCCCTTTTCCCATTCTCCCCCATCCCCTTCAGGGTCTTATGACCTCCTCCAATAAACGGCCAATCATTCAATCAACCCCTCGCACCCCCTTCCGAGGGGTCCTTAGGCAATAAAGTGACGTGATACGATGTATACCTTTGCACATGGCCGCTACGCGAATTCGTCCGAGCTTTATCTTGCTTCAGAGATAACACGCCCGTTGATATACGGATCGAAGGGCGTGTGTACCCTTTGACGTCGAACGCGAGACTGCTTCAACAACCCATGGGAGAGTGCGGCTGGATGCATTGGCGCTCATCACACGCGTATATATCCTTTGCGCGGAACGACCATATGCGACTTCAATGGCGTTTCTTTATCCAGCTCCAAAGATAATATGCCCCTTGACACCGATCGAATACGTGTTTGAGTGGCCGGCAGAGTACTACCAAGAATTGCTTATCGGACGCCGACAAGACCCTTTTGTTAGCCCGGAGAGCGGCTGGAGGGTCTGTCGGTCAGCCGCCCCCCCCCCCCCCCCCTCCCCCCCTTCGTAACTTTGGTCAAGTTTTCAAGTGTTTTCACTCATCTAATCCATATTTAAATTTCGCGCTCCTATAGGGGCCACTAGGGCAACGCAGGAGTTGGCTTTGCCCAGTGAAAATGACACCCATTTTATCTCAAACTTCAAGCGGTTAATCGAGATATTAAAGCAAGCCTATAAAGCAGTGGCGACTCCCCGGCCACTTTCCGGCGATTTCTTTATGACGTCACAAAATCTTGTTTGTGTGATTGGTGGCCACCGAGCTATGCTACCGCCAAGAAACGTGACTTGGAGATTGTAGAAGGGCCTCAAGTTGATCGTATCTCTTTAATGCTGGCGTGCAGTTAACACATTGGCAACTACGTTTTCACGGCTGGCCTCTGTTGCGTCACTGCTGCCCATATGACGTCACTGTGGCGGGAAATTTGAAAGTGCGTCAGTGTTTCTCGCGTTTTTCGGTGAAGCAAATGCCTTTAGTGGCTGGAATAGAACTGAGTTAGGTCGCAAATGTTAGTTCCTTGAATTGAGCTAGGTTTTGTTTTAGAGTCGAAGCCCCTTAGGGGCTGGGGCTGTTGGCGTTTCTTGTCGTCGTAATCGTCGTCTCGTGTAGTCACGGTGCCAAAACACCGGGAAACTCGCTTACGCCTCGCACTAGAACGCAAGGCGTTCTAAAATTACTCCCACCTCCCCTCGCGGGAACCCCTGTGTAGATGCGACGCATAGGGGGTTCCGTTGTTGTTTCTGTTAGGTTGATTCTCCCATCGCGTGAAACGTGCCGTGAACCCCCTGCCGCGGCTATGACGCAACGTGGCGCGGCTATGACGCAACACAATTCAACACAATCCACTTTAATCCAATCCAAGCCAATCCAATCGAATCCAATCCAATGACCCTCGCGAGAGAGTGTTCGCTATCGGAGAGGAGAGGGGGTGAGCGGCGGAGAGCGCAGCTCGCGCGGCGAGGAGAATGGGGGAGGGGTGTGGACGGACAACAACAACGCCGTATGGAGGGACAAGGCGAGTGAATGAGATGCAGTCGCATCTAAAAAAACTAAACACCGGGGCACTCGTTCACGCCTCGCGCTGGAGCGCTTCGTAACGCGTACTAAAAAAGAAACACCGGGACCCTGATTACGCCTCGTGGTAGAAAGCTTCGTGCTTCAAAGACAGGAGACTTTTACAGCAAAGCTGTATACCTCTGCCCCCCCCCCCCTCAACGGATTCACCTCCGTTGGCAAAAACGCCAAGGCGCCAAGAATACACTTACACACTGCATGCTTCGCCCCTCACCAGGTTTCACGTTAGTCGAGTAGGCCCTGGATTTTTCTGTCTTCACGGCCCCTTTAGAATTGCAGACCATGCACGTCGCATTCGCTGTCCTAACTCGCTGAATAAAATGCGTAATTAATGATGAAGCTGGATTTCGCGTAGAAATTGCGCCTGGTCTTAAGTTGCTCAGAGCGACTGAGACGCCGCATTAATTTCGCAGGCGTTCAAACGTTTTAAAGCGAAAGCTTTCTTTGTATTTTCCCATAGACCGGTTGGTCGACCGAAAATCTCTGATAGGATATCTGGACACACGCTGCGTGCGTGACACGGGGCTTCCATTCTGCCGGTACGGTCACTTTAAAATCGCGAAAAAGGAAAGGTTCTAGGTGAGGCAATACACGCAATCGAGGAGGAGGAGGAGGAAAAACTTTGTGTTGAGTCTGGTGATGTAGGAGTGGTCCCTTAGTCCATGAGACCATGGGACGACCGTGCTGTCTCAGCCGCGTCGAACTTGCCGTGCCGCCCTACCGACGGCCGCCAGCGGCGTCGCGCCGCTGCCCTCACGCCGCGGCCCGACGCCGCTGGCGGCCGTCGGCAGGGCGGCCACGGCGGCAAGTTCCACGCTATTAAAGACGATAGTCTTTCTTTGGCTACTTAAACTCGGAAATTTCGGTCTGTCTGTCTGTCTGTCTGTCTGTCTGTCTGTCTGTCTGTCTGTCTGTCTGTGACTCGATTCAGCCACCCGGCCAAAGTAAAACAAGGCCTGCGCCTTGTTTTATATAGTCTTATATAGTCACAGCTAAATCTATATATTCTATATGCAGCCATATATATATATATATATATATATATATATATATATATATATATATATATATATATATATATATATACAGCTATATATCTATATAAATTATATACAGCTATATAGTCACAGCTAAATTTAAAATGATTTAAGGAAACCTTTGGCCTCTTTACCTTGGGAGGAGCGCGACGCAAGAGGAACAACACTGGGAGGTGAGCGGGAATGCGAAGGGAGGCATTTACTTGGCTAATGACGACAAAGACTATCGTCTTTTGTCGACATTTGAAACGAAAGGAGCAGATACACGGCCATTTTTGCGTGCACATAGCTTTAGGGACCCTTTCATGTATCTCTAAAGCTTTTTGTATCGATTCGTGATGCTTTTTAAGCCGTTGGTCATGAATTAGGGTTGTTCGTTTTCGGTTTCATGTTTTATTGAAAATCTGGGATGAAAACAGGGTGCTACTTTTCAAACTGGTAATCTTGGAAAAATCGGTCTTTTTTGTAAAGCCGTTCTTAAATTGTTTTTTTTTTCGGGTTAAATCTTCAGATGCATTAAAGTAATACACTCAGTTTATTTTTTCAGTAGGTATCACGAGCTTCTTAACTCTAGCGAGTTAAAATTAGTGTTTGTTTCTAGCTGGTAATCGGGGGCCATATCAGGGTTTTCTAGAAATACCCTCGGAAATTTTGCGTGTGCTTGGAAACTGATCAGTAATGAAGACAGTAAAGAGCATTGATAACTTCTAAGAAATGAAACATTTTATTCGCAAAAAGCTGGTTATCGATTTTTTTTACACATCCTTGTTTACATGCGTTATCATCTTCATGCGCAACATGTCGGTCTCCATTCGAGGCCTGTCCGATCGTTGAACGTACCTCAGCTGGTTGAAAGTTCTCTCGACATCACAGCTTCCATTATTAGCCAGGCACAACAATGTCAGTGCAGCGTTTGCCAGGCTGGAGTAGCGAACGGTAGAGTCATGTCAATACTAAATGAGTTCGAAAAGCTGTGTTTGTGGGCAAGTACTGGTACCAGCAAGTACTGGTTGAGACGGGCGGACCGTCAGCCCGCGATTGTGCAGATCACTACTTTGAAGAGGTCCAGTCGGAACGGCGAAATCGGGTTTTTCCCTATTCTCCTGAAAAAATGTTCGGGGTGTAAAAGTAGGGCCAAATCTGGGTTTACCCGAAAACCAACCCTTGTCACAAACAGTTTTTCATCACAATTTTCGATATATTCCGTGCTAAAGGTATTTTAATGTTCCATCTAAGTCTGTTCGCGACTGTACTTTGCCTCCGTGGCACTGTTGAAGTTCGGCACGACGTCGCCGCCGCTCCAGTTGCCGTGGGGTCGCACGGCGGTCGGAGCTCGGCCCCGCTAGCAATATAGCTGGAGCGAACGCGAGACTTCCTCGTCGCCCGCGCAGCCAGCCGTCGAAGAGTCAGCGTTGGCGTCGTTCGCCTCCCCTGGCGTTCCTCGCGTGCTACGACGACGACGAGGAAGAGGAGGTTCGAGCCGCCATCTACCCTCTGCCTCCCCCGCCGTTAACGATTCTTTTTCTCCGCGTGTGCGCCGCCTCCCGGCGCTCTCCTCCTCCTCCTCCCGGCGTTATCGTTAGACACGCTGCATCTGTGTCGTCGTCGTCGTCGCCGGTAGCCTGGGCGTTGTTGTCTCCCTTTACGACAAAGACGGCGCGACACGCGCCACGACACCGCGCGGCGCCAAATGTGCCCTGTCGTCTCTTCCTTCGTGGTGGCGGCCACGCCCCTGCGAGTGTTTTTGTTTTATTTTTCGTTCTTCTGTCGCAGCGCACGCAGTTGTTCGTGGGCGTGTGGTGTTAGTGCCGAGGCTGTTTGTTTTGCCGCCGGTGAGACGCGGAAGCAACTTTGTTTCACCTGGGGCGAGAGAGAGAGAGAGAGAGAGAGAGAGAGAGAGAGAGAGAGAGAGAGAGAGAGAGAGAGAGAGAGAGAGAGAGAGAGAGAGAGAGAGAGAGAGAGCGAGCGGAAGAGATAGAGATAGAGATACAGAGACCGAAAGAGATTGAACTAGAGAGATATAGAGCGAAAGAGAGACAGAGACAGAGAGAGAGAGAGAGAGAGAGAGAGAGAGAGAGAGAGAGAGAGAGAGAGAGAGAGAGAGAGAGAGAGAGAGAGAGAGAGAGAGAGAGAACAGCTTTATTTTGTGCCCGGTGGGAAAAGCCGAGATTTTTCCCTTTGTTGCGAAGCTGATGCCTTACGAACTATGCAACGCTGCCTGGATGAGAAATCGAGATAACGGAATCTGTTTGAATCAAGCTTGTTATACGTGGAGGCCACTCTGGTGGCGGTAATCGCCCGTCGGGATGAAAGGTCTATACTTGGATCAAAACGTCAACGCCTCTTTGTGGAGATATTCTACAGCGTCCGCATGAAGGGTAGCTCTCGAAGGGGGAAATTGTCGAGCTAATGGCGTGGCTCGATGCGTCCGCCTTTTGGTACGTAATGATGGGTGCATATTAACTCCTCGTCATCTCCTCCTCTTGCTACCCTCACCCTTCGTACCCGACACCCGCATGTAGCAGAAGAGGCGGCAATCGCGCTGGCAATAACACAAAGGCCCACCCCGGAAATTATTTTCTCCCGATTCGAACTCCGATGGTTCCCGGCTCACACGGGCATTGGAGGGATAGAGACGGCCCACATGGCAGCCCGAGCGCTTGTCACCCGGGCATACGATGTGGACTCTACCCTCCATGGAGCCAGATCAACCAGGGATAGTCTCCTGACTTCAGAGAGGTCACGCAGCATTACCGCATCTCCCGCCGCAAGCTTCCCCCCGCCCACTCATCCCTCACTCTAGAGGAAGAACGCCTCTGGCGTCAACTGCAAACGGAGTCCCTGCCCTGCAGAGCCGTCCTGCATCACATCCACGCCTCCCTGTACCCATCCCCACTCTGCCCCCGCTGCGGGGAGAGGGCCACGGTCCAACACAAACTGTGGGCTTGTGCAGAGGACCCATTCTCTAATTCCCCTGACCAGTGGATGGAGGCGTCGGCCCGCTCGGACCCCCAGCTACAGATGGAGCTCGCGACTCGAGCGGCTGAAGTCGTCGCAACCCTCAGGGTTGTGCCCACCGCACCCTATCCACTATGTAAATAAGTTATTTCTGTCTCTTTCCCTCTCCCTCTCCCTCTCCCTCTCTCTCCCTCTCCCTCTCCCTCTCCCTCTCTCTCTCTCTCTCTCTCTCTCTCTCTCTCTCTCTCTCTCTCTCTCTCTCTCTCTCTCTCTCTCTCTCTCTCTCTCTCTCTCTCTCTCTCTCTCTCTCTCTCTACACAGGGCCGCGGAAGTGACGTGGGATACTCGTGCTGGCTTTAATAAAAAGGAGGACCACGAGGCGAACGCGAAACTCTTTCGAAGCAGACTTGGGAGTACCTTAAACGGTTTTGTTTTTCTTTTAGCCACGCCGCTGCCATTACTCTAGGCAAGTCCTGGTATGTCCGGTCGTATACGATCGTTGCGCGTTGGCGGCGGTGACCTAACCTCGACCATGATGATTATCGAGCTGTCTGTCGCTCTTTGAGATGCACACAAAATGGTACGTGGCGGCAGGACGAAAGACATGAACCATGGTAGATGAAGCGATGGTTTAGCGAGGAGCCATGGCGTCAAGAGCGAACACCGCGGCTATGCTACATTCACAATGTCGTCATTTTCAGCCGAGCTTTCATGGGAGAGTGCGCCACTGCCCACTTCTTTGTCTTGTAACGTAGCGCTGTATGTATTCGCAGTGGGTTTCAGATTATTTTTCAGACGGCGCTTATAAATAATGGAACCAGAGGGGCACGTAGCGGCGTTCTTGCTTATGATTTATACGGCTGGGTCCCGGACCAGGCCGATTGTGTAAGGGTCACTCAGGTAATTTATTATTGTTAATTAACGGAAATATAAATTATTGCTAAATTAGTCAGCTAGCCGGGTAGTGGCAGTCTGTGGTCGGATATACGCCCCCCCCCCTTCCAATGTTGACCGTCAAATACATTAGTTCTTTATTTCAAGCAATAGTCGATAGAGTGGCGAAATAAAGCTGCAACGGAAACCGTCCTGATATAAGTCGAAATCGTTTAACCGAGTAAATTCTTCATAGTCCAGTGTTTGACGGGATACTGTCTGGACAGGTAAACTCATGCTTGCAACGATGAAACGGAGGTCACGGACCATGTTAAGAAAGCAGTTTGACGTTTAGGTACGAAACGCCAAACTGCTTTCTTGATTTGGTCGGTGACCTCCGTTTCATTGTTGCAAAGATAAATTCTTCACTAAACCTTTTTCATGACATTCTACGAATGGTGCGCTTATAATGTACATGCAGCCTACCATTAAAAGACCTTGCTGATGTGATTTTTTTAAGGACAATTATAATTTGGGACTACTCGCGTTTCGCGCCGTCCGGCTGAAGTTTTGAGGATCACGCCGACGCCTGTAAAGCGTACTTTACCGCAAGCGTGTGAGCAATTAGGGAAAGCCAACTTCATGACGCAAGATGCGATCGGATTGAGTGTAACGAGAAAAAAAATTCTTTTGTAGCATTTTACCGCAAGTTGTCGTTGCGGGAACAAAATAAGTACTCTGAAACAAAAAGCGAGTTCTTTCACGGCACCTCAACACAAAACCCTGACGTTATGCGAAGAAGCTTGGGACTGAGATGTTTTTGTCTGTTGCTGAGTGAGTTAGGACGGCAGCTGTCTGTGGAGTTCACACTGCTATTTCGTCCGACAGCGTAGTGGTATTTTTGTATTAATTGCAAGTTTTCGTTTCTGAGTTTGTGAAGCTCCTCTACCGTCCAGCGACCTTAATTACGGCATCAAGCGTTCTGCACTCCGTTATTTTCTCCTGACGAAGCGTTTGTTCTGCGATTTGGACGATAACGCTCGTAAAAAAAAAAGAAAATGAGAAATAGGTGAGCAAAATAAACAAACCAGGAACGTCTTGCCGCTTGCTTAGCTGTTGTAACGGGACGCCACGCGGACCAGACGCCGCTAAATAAAAGAGAACCAATGCGAGAACATTGGCCCGCACGAAGCGTTGGAAAAGAAGGCGGAGAGAAAATAAAACGCACCTCTGTGTGCGTTCTGGCCCGGTGGTTGCCGATTGAGGCGCGAAAGCGGGCGTGGTGTGTGACGAGCGACTCTCAGCCGCGGAACGGCAAAGAAGCACTCGGCGTTTGAGTAGAGTAGGGACAAACATCGGGGCCGCCGCCGCCGAAGAAGCTACGCCGCCATAGTGGTACATGTCCGTTCCGTTTCGAGGCTGCCGGAGAGGATTCGCTCCAGTTATGCCGCGCCGCTTGGCCCGGTTTTCTGCACGCTTCTTTGGCGAGTTTTTATTGCTCCGTTATTGTGGTCATTATGACTATCGCCGTTTCGACTCGCGCGTCTTTATTTTTTTCACTCTTCTTTTTGTGAAAAAACATCCTCCCCCATTTCGTGAGGTACAGGACGCGACGGTCTTGCGAATGGATAGATGTAGGGTCTTAAGAGCTTGCCGCCTTTTATTTTTGTTTCTTTTTGTCTTCTGCTCATGGCCTGGTGACCTTGAGTCGACGGCGCACGCGGCGTGAGGAAAACGCAACGTCGCGAGTCAGTCAGCGGCAGGCAAGATCGTGAGGAAACTGCCCGCAGTTTCCCGAACAGAAGAGGGGAGGGGGGTAGGGAGGAATAAAATAGCGAGAAAGAACATCTGGAGCGACGATCGACGTGGCGGGCAAGAGACAAAATGAAAGCAGAAACAAAATGGAGTCGCTGAAAAGGCAGAGTGCGAGTTGAGCTCCCTGGAGTTGAGTCAGAGCGTCGTATGCGGACAGACAACGCGAGCGTTTATGCGCGGACGTGCGCTGCGGGAGATTCAGAAACGAGCAGAAATAACAATTTTCCGAGCCGAAAACTAGCCGAATGGGGAGACAAAAGACGCCTCGTCGACCTGGTTCGTGTTCTGCGAGCTTGTCGTTTTGTGGGTGAGTAGTAAAAAAAAAAAAAAAAAAAAAAAGTGGGGTCCCTAAGTATGGGCAGGGTGCGGCGAGCCGAAGTCTTGCAACAACAGGTGTTCACGCGAAAAGAGACTCGGGCGGATTCACGTCTGCTCATGGTTCGCTATTTATTATTATTTTTTACGTCTGCTAGGGCGTCTTCAGGCGCGCCAATGGTGAGGGGGAAAGAAAAGTAATAATACTACGAGTGAAGTATAACGGGTCGTCTGCTGCTGAACAGATGGCGAAGCGAAGAAGCGCGGCCGAGCAAATAACAACTTTTGCGCGGGAAAATAAGTATACTTTATGCGGCGTGAGGAAAGAATGGAAGCAGGCGATATACGTGCGGTGCAGACGAAAAAAAAAGCAGACCGAAAAGAACAGCTTTCTTGAAAGGCTTTGCTTTATTTACGTTGCTGCTTCTGACCAAACTTAAGAAAAGGCATAAGATGCTGCTTCTGCCCAAACTTAAGAAAGGGCATAAGAAACGCGGTTTGCCGTCGTAGCTCTCCGAACCTACCACACCACTGCAGTGCTGCAGCGGTGCTTGCAGGGGAGGCCGAACTCCTTGCGACAGTTGAACGCTCGTTGAAATGCTGCGTAAGCTGTCGCATAGTTGCAGCGTCCCGTGGTAATTTACGTAAACGTTGCGGGAAAAGTTTAACAGCTAGTGACACTTCAGTTTCGAATGGTAGTGGTCATTCGCCGTAGCTTTTATCCCACCTCATTACTATCAAACTTGGAGAAAGCGGTTGCACACGCGACGCGCATTTTTGGCGCGAAATATAACAAGCGCAACCAGAAATTTTGGCCCTTATCTTGACACGAGAATCCCTTCTCCAAGAACGCCTGGTCGTTATCGGGTCCAAATTGAATTGCTGTCGTTTTAAAACGGCAATTCAGGACGTGAGCCCCTCTGGGCCCTTAACGGACACCTTTCGAGACAGTGACCTAATGGAACCCTTGCGGGGACTTCGTTGTCGGCGCAGACATCAGTGCGGTCACGGGACAGGCGTACGGACAGTGTTATACGCCTCGAGCTTCGCGATCGCTGCGCCGCCTGCCGCCGCTTCTCCGCGGCGTTGACGGGATTTGCGCTGCGTGACTGATAGGGGCTCGTGCAGTGTTTTGCTTCTATTTCGCTTCTTTTCGCCTTTCCGCGCCCTGAAAAAACTTGTTATGGTGACGACTATAGGCAAATGGTTCGTTTAAGTCACTTAAAAAGCAGTTGCGTCTTCGTACAGTACGCGATCGCCTGCAAGAGTTACCGTGGACGCGGTTCTGCGCGCTTCGTCGCCGCTCTTCCGGGCGTCGGCGACGGCAGCAACATATCACCCATGTCACCTCCAAAACATCAGGCACAAATGAATTCTACTGACGCCTCGTTTAGACCTCATACTGGCACAATGAGAGGTTGGCTTCATTTTGCTGCGTGGACAACGAATGCGGCTTCGTTTCGAATATATACGTTGCAGAAAAATATGTTTCGGGGATGTGATTACCCAATCCCGGACAATAACTTATGCCTTTTATAAGAATATAAACCATGCGAAAATGTAAAGTATATTCCAAGCCTGTGCGTCGTTAAATATGTGCCCACACACGCCATAGCAAGAACCAAGGAAATGAAACCACAGAAAAATAAATGTTGTGCCAATGCGGAATTTAGAAACATACCTAATAGCTCTAACGGAAATGAAAAAAAAAAACAGTGCAGCGTCTGGTACACTAAAGACGTTCGTCTAAACTTAAGCCAGGTAGGTTTCACTAGACCAACTATACGCGAAATGCACTGCAATTTCGCGAAATCGCTGGGGGGGGGGGGAGGGGGGGCGGGGAGGGGGACGCTGTGTACAAATGCGGAGCGGAATCAAGCAATGAACGTTTTAGTAATTCCACATATAAATCTGGCATTCACTTTCCTTTTGTTTTTCTACTTCAACGAAGAGCTGATCGCACGCGGAAGCATTTTTGGAAGTATACAGGGTAGGATGTTAATTCAACGAGCGATGAAATGTGTCGTTGGAAGAGTGTGGTATGTGATAAGGCCCTCTGATTTCAGTTTCTGGTTTATTCTGCAGGCTCCCTGTGCCATATGACGATATTTCAAAGAAGCATTTAGTCGCGGACGCGGATTATATTGTAAGCCCGTCTCCGCGCTGCTCGCAGAGGATATATGTAGCAGATGAAGGTCTGCGGGCGCGCACCTCACGACAAGACGACTCTGTCGTGTGCTGATCCCCGAGTATAATTATGCATTGTCCATCGTACTTTTGTTGAATATTCCCGTAATTAACACAGGCTGGCTTGTAAATGGTGGTGATCAATATCTGAGGGATAATATTGGCAAACGTAACTGGTGTGCTGTCAGGTATGAGTGCTCCGCTGATTATGTAAGCGCACAAAACCGATTTAAATCGTAGTGTATAGCCGTAGCATGAACATCTGAGGAACCGGTGGTTACGGAGACACGGCTAGTAAATTCAGGTCAGTGTAACTACAATTGGCTCCATCATACGCCGGTTCCGCGACGCTGGCCTGTGACACACACCTGGCGCTTATACAGACCGAAAATACCACACTAAGATCGCGTCGGAAACATTTACACTCTCGTAAACACACCCCATTTGCGAACCGAGTGACTGCTCCACACAAACATGAATTTCAAACGCCCACAAACGGTAAATCTCAGTCATGAACGTGCCGCAAAAGCAGCGGCGGCACTGGGGAGCGATGCGCGGACTCCCGCGCCTGCTTTCGAAATGGGCCGCTAGGGGGATTTCAGTGGCGCCCCTACAGGCCGCGCTCGAGGCGTATACGTAGACCACATTATCATTGACATCAGCTCACATCGTTGGCTCCACTTTTTAAGACGATAGTCTTTCTTGGTCTGCTGAAACTCTTGAAAAATTTGGCCTGTGTCTGTCTGCCTGTCCGTCCGTCCGTCCCTTGATTTACCCATCCGGGCAATTTCAATTAACAATTTCTTGAACGAGACGTTCTGTAGGCCGAACATTTCCAAAGAATTAAATCTGGTACCATAGTTACTATATACTTTTCAGCATTATTTAGCAAAAAAGAAGGCAGGCATATTTGATGCAAGAAGAAATCAATACGTAACAGGTACTTAAGTGTTCTTCTAATTGAATATAGATGTGTGCTTAATTTTTGCGATATAAATACGCATTAAAAACAATGTTTTGACCCCGAAATACAAAAAGAGCTTCCGCGCGAGCCTACACTTCGAGGCGGCATTCTAACAACAGTAAAAGAAGGTCCCAATATATAAACTTTTTGAAAATCGACCATCCATAGCACCACCCTTCCCTTGGGCAGCACCACCCTTCCCTTGAGAATAACCGTTTATTCCACCAAACAGTGGTGTTTGAACCGTCACTCGGTGGGGTGGGTTGGCCTCAGTTCTGGTACCCTTGGTCCTTGGCTGCAGCACTGGCACGCGCGACCACAGAGGTATCTGGTAAGCGTGGTGAGGGGTGGTCAGCAGGTCAGGTGGAGGAGAGATGGGGTGGGTTGGCAAGACCACACCATGCGCTGTGTGGCATTAGGAGAGGCACAGAAATGGCAGTTGAGGGGGGAGATAGAGCCATGGGTTACTTTCTCGGCGTTTGTTTGCAAACGTATACGAATGCTTCTTCCTATGTTAGTCGATGGCGGGACTGAGGCAGGGTAAGGGGAAGGTTGCGATAGTGGTAGAGGATGATCTTGTAGCGTGGTGGAACAGCGTGCTGTCGTTTTAACAACATCCGACGTTGCTTGCGGTGATATGCTGTCCGGGCGAGCGAGTGAGTTGGCTCGACGCAGAAGCGGCGTTGGGAACGGGCGCAGGCGTTTCTTCCCTCTTTTGGGCTATAGTCGTTGTCCGTTCGGGTAATCTCGCTCTCGCCGCAAACGAGTGCTGTAAGCGAAGAATCGCGTGCCTCTTTTGGACCGAAACTCGGTGGAATGAGTGGCAGCGCTAACGCAAGAGGTGTACAAAATAACTCTCTACTCGGTTAGTCGGTGCGTTCTTGCAGAAGTGGATCAGGCGCGGGCGAGGACACAGATTCGCGCTTGGCGCAGGGGGTATAACGTCGCGTTTAGGCCTTTTTGATTGGTGGCTTCGCCGCGCAGTTCGCTCCGGAAATAAGTGTTATTTTCGGGTTCTGTTTTTAAAAGGAAAAGAGAGGTTGCGTTTCCAGTGTGCCGGAGAGCGGAACGGAGTCCACGAGGCCCTGGGGTCGGCTATACCTGGACGCCTCGGGACTCCTTCCGGCTCTCCGCTTTCCCCTTGTTAGACTGAACCGTGGCCGTGTTCTTTTTTTTTTTTGTGTGCTTTTTTTTCCCTTCGTGTTCCTAGCGTTTAGTCGTGTATATATTCTACATATATGTCCTTATTACTCCTGTATATATGTATCCTCCCCTTCTCTCTCTCCTATTTTTCCTGTATGCCTGTGTTCTCCATTCCCCACACCCCCACACCAGGAGGCGTTCTGGTGTCCACCCTTATGTGAGACAAACTACGCCTGCTGGTGGTCTTTCGTTTCCATTTTGACAATGAATCCACTCATTCATTCATTATTCATTCATTATTCATTCACTCATTCATTCGTTTCGCTCGAAGGAGCCCTAAGCGTATACATTGGCTCAGTTGTGATGGGTTATCCAGCGTGAATGGTAGTTTATGGCTTGGCTACGTTCTTACATTTTTTGAAATTTTATAACATTTATGTTTTGGTTCTGCGGAACCCGATGTTACGAATTTCCGAATTGACGAACGAATCTTCGAGTTCACGAATAATCGGCTCTCCCTTGCAGTTGCCCATAGGCGTAAGGCTTTCTTGATTTTTAGATTTTACGAAGTTCGTTTTTTTTTATTGCGGAAGTTTGCTATTCAGCACAAGGAAAAACTATATGTGCAGATACACTCCGGATTCCCGAAGGAAATGGTGCAGGGGGCTATGATGGGGACCTTCTTGCTCCAACGGAGTAATCTGCGGGTCCCGATAACTTCGTTACGTCGAGGTTCACCGCATTTCTTTCGCTTCAAATACGGTCAGTCTGTATGCTATCAGTACGCAGTGGTTTATTTGGTGTACACTTGGTCCAGATGGCATTTTTAACAATTTTTTTCTTTTTTTTTTTTCACACAGGGAATACACTAACTACTTCTCCAGCACCTTCTTCGCAATTTACGTTTATCGCTCTCTTGGCTTTTTCGTCTCCGTCCACCCTCATTACAACGTAGTTTCGGATTCGAAATTTCGGCCTTTGGTGTCGTGCGCACCATTAGTGAAATTTATGCGCGCCGTTTGTACGATTTCCGCGTGCGCCCTGCTCCTCCGTTCAACGGCGTTTCCGCTACTTCCAGCCAGCGGGGGAGGCCTGCTGCAATTGCAGTCGGCCAAAAGGTGGCACCAACTAAAAAGTTCAACTACGAGGGTGTGCAACACATGCACACACACGACGCGTGACATACGCCGCCACCAAGGAAGTCACGTACCATGCAGCACCGTAATTCGTCCTTTCGTGTGTGCGTTTCTTTTCTTTTGCTCGGTGTTTTGGGTGGCACAGGTTACGTGCTTGCGCGATATACGCACACACTCGTGCGTGGAGTGTAGAGTACGGCTTCTTTTAGACGAAGGGGGGCACGCCCGGACGCGCACCGCGAGTTCAGCGGGTCGGCCGGGAAATTTGGACCGCTTCCTGCGCGGGTGGCGTCGTGCAGGCGTAGCGGGGACACACACACGCACACACGAAATGTACAGAGAGAAAAAAAGTACGCCTCTGGTTGTTCCGGAAGCGTAGCTACTCGTTTTACCCGCCGCGCTTCGACGCAGGAACGCTCCGTGTTTCCCCCTCTCCCTCTTTCTCGTGACGGCGGCGGCGGCGGCTTCTGTTGGCTGGGTCGGCGGTGTCGGCTTGGATTAGTGCCGGCCCGTTGGCCGCGCGCCCCGCGGAAATGCGCCCCCCGTCTTGTTGCTTGAAGGAGGAGGAGGGGCCGTGCATACAAACGGCACGGGGAATGCCCACAAGTGGCGACATTTGGGGACAAAAGACGCTCCGTAGTGCGTGACCGCCGACCCACTACTGTGCGATATGCGGCCGTGTTATATGTACGGTAATAGAGACGCGTCACGGAGCTGCGCCCCTCGGCATAATACGCCCCGCTGGGAGCGTTGAATAATCCGGGAGGGGGCGGAAAAAAAGAAGAAACGCAGTGCTCGTGTGACGGCGTTAACTAGAGCGTGAAAATTTTGAGGAAGGAAGTCGTATGCAACATGGATTTTGCTAAAACTTGGCGAAAAAAAGAGAAGCCAGGTCAGGTATGAAATAAGCGGTGGGTCGTCACTCGAGCAGGACAAAAAAATAAAGAGCTAAACACACTGGAAAGAAAGAAAGAAAGCGCGTAATCCCGTTTAGTTCGGCCTGGTGTTACGTGCCATTGCATCGAAGTAATGGGGCGATTTTTGTTGGCAATTTTTCTTGCACCTCGAAACCGTGGATGTGTTTTCTTTGACACACTATTGCAAGCTGCTGGCAGGCAGCTTTTGTGAAGCATTGAGGTAGAGAACAGCCCTTTTCCCAGCTGGTCGAGAGCTTTAAGCAGGAAAAAAGGCTGCGCTGTTTGTCGTACACCTAGTTACACGGGTTTGAGCACCTGATCTTTATTTATTGTTTGGCTTACTTTCCTCCAGGCACATTGTGTTGAGAGTTGTTCCTCATTGTATCGCGCACAAGACGCGGTGAATGTTCCCACTTGTGGTAATCCTACTCCACTGCTGTAAACCTTGCCATGTTTTACTATGGTAACATTACTCTAGCCAAGTTTCATGCTACCAACATCACTCCACCGTGGTAAACCCTACATTTCTCACTATGATAACATTACTCCACTGTGGCAAACCTTTCGTTTTCCACTATGGTAACATTACTATGGCCCTCTACGGTACCTCTACACCATTGTGGTAAACCTTGCCACGTTCCAGTATGGTAACATTACTGCACAGTGGTAAACCTCATCACACCCCGATGTGGTAATCTCGTTCCACTATGGTAATGACATGTCACAGTGGTGAGCTGGGGGCTGTGCCCCATCAATTGAGTTGTAGCTCACTGCGAAAACAGTCCCACTGTGATTCTCAGTAGACAGTCATTACGCCAGCAGCGTCGTACGTCCACAAAAGTGGTGTTGACAGTGTACCTGGTTCAGTACTGAGATCACTTTTTTTTACAAGTCCACTATAACTCTCCAAATACACCCTGAAAGCTATAATAACGAGTTTTCCTCCAACCCACACTTTTGTTTTTATTTTGAGGTCTGGGTGTAATGTTTTATGGGGTGAATGTTTTGCTTTAAAGGCCATGAAGACCGGATGCAAGTTTGGCTCATCGGAAAGACTGCCTTGTCCAGATAAAAACAATACCAGTGAGATTACCACAATGGAGTGTGGAAAGGTTTACCTAATTGGAGTGAGCTTTTGGTCTTTTGTATGGTAAGAGAAGCACAGCTGTAATGTGTAGGCACATGCGGCAGGGAAGTAAGGCAAACAGTAAATATTGGAGGGCGTTCAAATGCTCATAGCTTGTTGTTGTCCACCATGCAGCACCTGAAAACTTTGAAAAAAAAAAATAGTGGAGGTATTAGGGAAGACATATGACCCAGTGGTGAACCCCAGCCCTTTCAAGCGATTTCTTATTGACGACGCAGGATCTCATTTACCGTATCTCCCGACCTATAAGTCGCACTTTTGTATAAGTCGCACCCCCCTCAAAACGGCAGTTTTTCCAGAAAAAAAAAAGTATACAAGTCAGACCAGTGTATAAGATGCACCGGTGTACAAAACGCACTTTTTAATAAGGTGAACTCATAAAGGATCAGTTCGTTAGAAAGTGCGGCGAAAGTACATGGTTGTGGCGGCCGCCGCCGACTCTGAACGCATCCCCCGGTAAGCAGTGCTAGACACGTGCATCTACCGTCCAAAGTCTAGACGGAACTAACTTCTCAAAAATGGCTTATTGATACACACAGATGGCATGTACTTACAGACGGCGTTTAGGCAAAACCATCGAAGCCTTCTTCCCCCGACTCGCTAACAAGTAATTAATTCATTTAGACCATAGAGCTGTGTCTCTTAACATGCGCTGACATCATGCAGCACACAGGCACCTCTTCGAGCGTGGACCACGCGCGGCCGCCACGTACCGAATTTATTCCATACGTAAGTCACACCGGCAAATACGATGCACCAATGAAAATTTCAGAAAAAAAAAAACGCGACATATACACCGGAAAATACGGTATGCGATTGGCTGTTGTCAACCTAAGCTGCCACCAAGAAACATGGCTGGGCGATTGTAGTAGGGCCTCTAGTTCATTTTTTATTGTATCACTTGAGCGCTAATGTGCAGTCAACACACTGGTAACTACGTTTTCATTGCTGGCCTGTATTACATCAGTGCTGCATGAAATTTTAATGTTTTTCTATATTTTTTGCATGTTTTCTGTTAAAAATGTCTTTTGTGCCGGGAATAGAGCTGAGTGAGTTACGAAATGCTGGTTCTTTCAAATTGAGCAAAGTTGCAATTCTGTATTCACCGCCTCTTTAATCAGTTTATCGTACGTAATAGAAAAAGAAATCCAAAATGCATCATTAGCTTTGTTGTATCGGGAATCGATTGTGTCAGCAGCCTGCTACACCGCTAGCCACTCGACGTACAACGGGTTGAACTCTAATTGGTAATGTGCATGACATACATGCCTTTGTGGGCGCATGTTTGTCTCGTGTGGATGTGTCCCTGTATAACGGACACGTGTTTGTCTGGCGTGGACATCTGTTTGTCTTGCACAGACGTGTGCTCATCTGACAACAGAGTCAACATTGCGTACAGAGATGTGCATGACATACATGCCTTTGTGGGCGCATGTTTGTCTCGTGTGCATGTGTCCCTGTATAACGGACACGTGTTTGTCTGGCGTGGACATCTGTTTGTCCCGTGCAAACGTGTGTGTTTGTCTGGTAACAAAGGGTCAATATTGCATACGGAGTGATTGGGTTGTCGCACGACGTTTACCTTCCCTTTTTTCGTTCTCTTTGACGCAGGCCACCCGGAAGGTGTCGACATGCGGGTACCTGTTTGTGGCCCCCGACTGGGACTTCTCACAGGCTGTCAATCGGACAAGGGTGAGTGACGGCGTCGGCCTATTGTCTTCCGCGGTGCAGACGTACATCCCATGTGCGTAGAAACTGGGATAAGCGTACGCCGCCGTGTCAGCCCTCTTTTTTTTTTCTTTTCCCCTCAGTCCTTTCGAGAAACACTTAAACTTGATGACATGTCAAGGACTTTGGTTATCTTGGCAGTAGCCTTTGATAACGGGAGATAAACACTAATTTTTTTTTTTTATTTATGAAAGATGGTAGTACTTCTTCGGAGTGTAATAAATTAATGCCATTGCAATGAATGCATTTTTCTTTGGCAACCTAAACGCAACTACTTTGGTTCCTCTGTCTGTCTGGCTGTCCCTGTCAGTCACTCGATTAAACCACCCGGCTAGAAAATGGTTCGAAGAAGGCTTGAATACGAAGCATATGCATGCAGTACCGTTCCGAACTGCTAACACTGCTGCCATGGCCCGTTCGTGTCCATATCATTCAACGCAGAGGAAACGTTGGGCTTATTTGAGGCTGAATAAGTACCAGCATTCTTTTAGTTTAGGGGGGGGGGGGGTGGGGGGGGGGGGGGCGCTGCTTTTAAAACAGCTTCCTTTGATTTTGAAGTAAACTCTGTGAAACTTGTCAGTCTTGCTGCTTTTTTCCCGCAGATTACAAATATGGCGTTATTTTTTGAGTCAGTCAATTAGTTCCCGAGATAATTGGAGATAATTAGTCATTTTTGGAGGAACAATAGACAAAACAGTGTTAGTCATAAAACTGTTATCTTTATCTTTTTCAATACTATGAACGCTGGTGAATGCAATAACGGAATCAGTGTTTTGATGCACCGCTTGGAGCTAAATTTACAGCTCATTGTACTTTGATGGCACCAGTGGCAAGGAACCGTTTTAAGTGCCCATTTAGAACGCCAAAGTTCAATAAGCTGTAAAATTAGTTTCAAGCGGCGCATCAAAAAAACTGCTTCTCCTATTGCAATCACCAGGGCACACAGTATTGGAAAATATGAAGATTACAGTTTTATGACTAACACTGTTTTGTCTATTGTTCCTCCAAAAAAGGCTAATTATTTCCAATTATCTCGGGAACTAATTGACTTACTCAAAAAATAATGCCATATTTGAAATCAGTGAAAAAAAAAAGCAGCAAGACCGACAAGTTTCACAGAGTTTACTTAAAAATTAAAAGAAATTGTTTTAAGAGCCATGTCCTAAGAATACATGGTAGGTTGGTTTCTATGATAGCAAATGAACAAAAAAAAAAACATGCAGTAAAAATAATCTTGACGACAGGAAAGATAACAGCAAGCTGCAAAACAAAAAAATGTCGGCTTGGGCTGCTCAAAACAAAACAGAAGCGGAATTCCCAGTAGACGACGGCGTGCGAGCAGTGCGAACAAGGGAGAAGTGGATTGAGCAAACCTTCATTGCATTCATCGGGGGAGTAGCGAGAGCGGACGGGAGGAGGGGGGGGGGGGATGTGAGGGGGAGAGAAGGGTGCAAGGCAGAAGGGGGTGTCAGAAGGCAATTGTTTTTCAAAGACACTTGCAGCGCAGCAGCCAGATATGTGGTTAGTTTTTTAAATTTAAAGGAGCCATGAAAAGAAAATACAACTTTGTGTAATTTGAAAGAACTAGGATTCAGTATCCCACTCAGCTCCATTAGAGCCACAAAAGATGTTTTTTTAACAATAGAAAAGCAAGAAGTATTTAAAAACTTTCAAATTTTGCGCCACAGTGACGTCTTATGAGCAAGAATGACGTCATACGGGCCAACAATAAAACCTGATTTTCAGTGCGTTAACTGCACGTTAGCATTCAAGTGATCCGTTCAAATGGAACTAGAGGCCCCATTACAGACGTCCAGTCATGCGTCGTCGCGACAGGTCAGTTAAAAGCGGCCGCCAATCGCACAAACAAGGTTCCGTGACATCATAGAAAAGTTGCAGGAAATTGGCTAGGGGGTCGCAACTGCTTCACACGTTTTCTTTTATATCTCCGTTATTTTTTCGAAGATTGCGATGATATTGGTATCATTGTTATCGGGACTAAGCAGTCTTTCTAATAAACCCAACTTGTATTTTGTCTTCATGGCTCCTTTAAGTACCGCAGGCCAGCAGCCAACGCCACATGTAGAGAGGTGTATAAGTGCAAACATTAGTGGGTACAGAACAGTTCGCTATGTGTGACAACAGTAGCTTCAGCACAGTGATCGTAGATGCAGCAGCCGTAGCCCAAGAATTTCTCTCGTTTGGTGCGAAGGGGAGCGACACTTCCGTTTAGAGAAGGCAGTCCAGCACTGATTAGCCATTGGGGTTTTGTGGAAGTTGTTCTGCAATCTGACAGCAAAAATTCTCACAGATTAATGTCTCAAGCGGCATGGCCCTGAGTACTTACGATGAGGAAAGTTGGAAGCTAATGTTTGATTAGTTTGTGGCAGCATCATTTTGTCGCTTTTTTTTTTTTTTTGAAAAACGTGAGTGAGCGGCATGTATGGGCCTTGCAGGTGACGGAAGTTACGTGGCAGATGTGCGAAACTAAACACGCCATTAATTATGATTTTTTTTTTGTTCAGTTCATGTAATGCACTCTTCTAGCAGGTCTAAATAGTGAAGCGTGGCCTCTCAGAGTACATGCTTTCAAGCTGCAACAAACTGGAAGCCAGAGATGACATTATCAAGCAAGCCTACGGGGTTTTTTTACATCGCTCCCATAAAGACACATTTTGCCCGAACGACTCGCTTGCTCACGCCCATTCTTTGTACAAGTACCGTGTAGTGCTTCTAATGAACCTTCCCTTTACCTGCTGTATACTGTCCACGATAACAGAGTCGCGCAGGCCAACCTGTGTTATCGCAGTCGTCAAGAGTCAGGCTGTTTTCTCTGGGCCGTACTGAGGAATGGGTGATAAGGAGAGGCAGCAGGGATATAGTCTGCCTGACGTTATCTAAGATACAATTGTATCCTGGCAACTCTCATTTGGCCTTAACTTGGTCAAGTGGAAGCAACTTTGACACAGATTGCTGTTTGGATGTCACAAGTTCGGACAACCAGCAGCAGATATACGAAAGAGCAAGAAGAAAACATTGAGATGCTGTAGGAATAGTAGCTTCTGTGTCCTCGTACAGCAAAAGCTCGTGAATTCGAACCGCAAGGGAAAGCCGTCTCGGTTCGAATTAATGAAGGTTCGAACGAATGAAAGTGGAAAACAACAACAGTACACTGTGATTGAAGAGCAGTAGGGCATGCCGACACTTTGATGCTTGAAGAAGTTGTGAATGCGGCCCGCATTTTGCCCCTAAAGGCGACAGTCAGCACTTTTTGCACTAACAAACGAGTGTCTCATTTGTTAGTGCAAATCAGTGTCTCGTAGACATGTCTCCAAACATTTCGGCGGACAAAATGCACGTCATCTTGCAGTTGTCTGTGGCAAAATTGTTTTGTAGCTGTAGTTTTTGCGAAATATGAGTGTTAGGTATGTTTTACAGAGTGAGTAAAAGGATGCGCTAAACTAAAGAGCTCATACAGGGCTTATAGCAAGGTTAAATGAAAAGCAGTGCTTGGGGACATCGCTGCTTCAATAAAGCTTTATGAAAGCAAACGGTAACTCGAACTTTTTTATCTTGCGCTCAAACTTTTGAGAACAATCGCTCGTTTTTAATGGTCCGTCCTGTTCACTACTAGATTGGCTTATTAGATGCGACCGCATCTTATTCACCTGCCTTGTCCCTGCACCCGGCGTCGTCAGCGTTGTCGTCGTCGCGTCCGCCCCTTCCCCATTCTTCTCGCCGCGCCAGCTGCGCTCTCCGCCGCTCACCCCCTCTCCTCTCCGATAGCGAACACTCTCTCGTGAGGGGCATTGGATTCGATTCGATTGTATTGGCTTGGATTGGATTAAAGTGGATTGTGTTGGATTGTGTTGCGTCATAGCCGCGGCAGACGCACTGGCGCCGGCCCGTCCCCTCACCGTTATGCGCGCTATAAAACGCGGTGCCTGCGCCGCTCCGCTCCATCGTTCCAGCGCCGTTCCTCCGCTGTCCATCGCTGCAACGTGAACCCCCTATGCGTCACATCTACACAGGGGTTCCCGCGAGGGGAGGTGGGAGTTTTTTACCAACAAGATGTTTGTGTTCAACGAGAAATGTTGTTCCATTTAAAATAGGCATGCCTATGAAAGAGCCCTGGAGTGCCTGTTTTTGCTTATGATAGTTTTCGTGGGACATTAAAGTGTAAAAACAGTTTTTCCTGTACCGCTAAATCATGGTGCATTGAATACAAATAGCATATTTATTCGATTATAAGGCGGTCACGATTATAAGTCGAGGGTGCAGTTTGGAGAGTCAAAAAAGAAAAAAAAGTATATTTCTGAGCTTTGAGACTACGGATTTTAGGAAAAAAAAAAACTCGCCTTATACTTGAATAAATACGGTACACCATTTTGAGCAGTAGCAGCAGCAGTTGCTTTATAGCACAGAACATTCAAAAATCATAAAAAGAATAAATACATCCGCGCCAAACATGTTTCTGCTCTGTGATCTATGAGGCACAAATCAGGAATGGTGCAAACGGAATTAGGAAAGCTTATTCAAGCGTTTTTATTTGCATGTAAACCTTATATGCGTGTGTCTTACAGCCAGTGGCCAAAGTCAAGACATTAATAGCGCGGTCAGTAATGGGACTAACCAGGTCATCAGCTTCTTCGTCGCCTAGTTGAAGTATTTTGCACGTGATCATCTGGTGGCAGTGCTGCACAGGCCCTGGCCCGTTGGCTCAGTTTCGGGGCTGACTCGGAACTCATCCGACACTCTCCTAGCTTTGCGGAAGAAAGATAGTGCACTTAGTGATGTGTGAATTTTACCTCTAAAGAGGCAAAACAAAACTGGCAGCTTTAGTGATTTGTTTTGTCATTGTTAAAAAAATTGTGTCGTCATTGTAGAAAAATGTCTTTCTCTTGCGGTTTGAATTAACGAGCTCTTACTGTACAAGGATACAGAAGCTACTGGTACTACAACGTCTCCACATTTTCTTCTTGTTCTTAGAACCATTTTACCAGCGATAAACGGACAGGGGCCTAAAAAGAAGTCGACGGGACAATCGCTAGACTTCAACTGAAGTCAATTGAAGTCTTGCAATTCTCCCGTCCACTTCTTTCTAGATCCCTGTCCGTTTTTCGCTGGTAAAGTGGTTCTAAGTCAACACCAACTAGCCCAACTTTCAGCCCTAACTGTCCTTGTTCTTTTTTGTATCTGCTACTAGTTGTCCGAACTTGTGACATCCAAATAACGTTCTGTGTCAAAGCCTGTTCCAGTTGGCTCAGTTAAGGCCATAAGAGAGTTGCCAGGCTACAATTGTATCTTAGATAACGTCAGAAAGACTATATCCCTGCTGCGTACCCTTATCACCCGTTCCTCGATATGGCCCGGAGAAAATAGCCTGACACTTGACGACTGCGATAACACAAGTTGGTCTGCGCGACTGTGTTATCATGGACAGTATACAGCAGGTAAAGATAAGGATCATTAGAAGCGCTACACGATACTAGTGCAAAGAATGGGCGTGAGCAAGCGAAGCTAGTGGTTCGCGCAAAATGTGTCTTTGTGGGAGTGATGTAAAAATCCCGGTAGGCTCGCTTGATTATGCCGTCCCTGGCTTCAGCAAGTCAAGCAGTTTGTTGCAGCTTGAAAGCATGAACTCTGGGGCCACCCCTTGCCAATTTGAATGAGCAGAAAAATGCAGTTCTGGAATGACGGCTGGCATCCAAGGTTTACAAGATGTTCTGGTGCTTGCCGTGGTACCGTTGCTCGATGAGGCTTTCCTGTAACCAGCAATCAACCGAAGTTGTTTACGCTAAGCGACATTTATCCTGGTCCTGGTGTACTGACTGTGTCCTCCCCTCGAGCCTCCTCGAGTCGAGGAGATTCTTGAAAGCGATTTTAGCGCACAAAAGCGTTGCGGTAGATCTCCACTCGGCCGAGTCGATGAAACTTTATAAAGTGGAGGGCAGACTCGCAATACGGTCATTTGGCATCGTGAGATGATTTGGCTGTTGCTCTCTTTGGAGATTGCATTGCAGGCTTTAGCTTTGCGTCGTTTGCAGTGAGTCCAGAAGACACTGCGAACGACTGATGTGGGAGCCATTTTGTAATGATTCCGTGTTGAAGTGCCTCCAAAAAGCAGGAACACCTATGATTCCGTTCCCCTTGGGCTACAAACCTGGCACTTGTTGTACAAACCTGGTGCCATCTACTGCTACACTTATAACACTCTTTCTATTCTTTTAAGCCACTGCTAAAAGAGCTTAGCTGTTTGGCCTTGGTAGCGTATGGATAGAATCGCGGGTTTTGGAGCGAACAGCCTGGGGTCGACCCTCCGAAATGCCGAATTTTTTCCCAAGGATTGTGATCTTTTTTTACTACAGAACATTCTCTTAGTTCAATTATGCTCGTATTTTGGGATATAAGGGTGGCTTGGTATCTTTTAGGTCAGTTTAGGTGTGGGTTGCGGCATATCAACATATTTAATTAACTCCCCGCATTACACCAGGAGTGCCAGGCTTGTATCTATCTTTGAACGGGATATCGCAACACTTACTGGAGTTGTCGGAGCCTTCCCCGTTCCTGCTGAAAATTGGCAGGAGGGAGCCAGTATTTTTGGAAAAACCTGTGAATATAAATACTGAGCAGTTATGGCGCGTTGTTCAAAAAATACCAGGTAAAAAGCCTATTCTTTCGTCTTCTTGCTTTTAATGGGACATATGTTACCAATATTCATATACATATTTGTTTTCTCGAGGTCTGGGCAATTCTTGTGCTTTTAGACGTGTAAAAATTCTGCGTTGTATGCCGCACGAAAACAGGAATAAACATTAAGAAAACTCGAGTGAAACAGCATTGCCTGTTTTGGGGATTTGTGATAGACATGTGTACTTGAGAGCTAAAGGCACGGAATGCATTGCATGCCTTGCGTTCTTAGTCATCTGAAAAGCACAGAGCAACTGGCGTGTACTAATATCGAACTTGGACGTTTCATTTCAGCGGTGGCAGAGACGCTGGTTCGTCCTCTACGATGACGGAGAGCTGACGTATTCTGTGGACGAACATGTGAGTGTCCCCTTTTCAAGCAATTAAAAAATATGTAGTATCCTGGTAGCTTCTCAATGCAATACGATGGCAATACAATAGAATTTAGTTCTCAATTCAAAATACAACAGCTTTTCAAGCTATCGTATCGAGCTTGAGAAGCTATTGTATTTTGCTTACAATACAATATTTGCTTATATACGATACATATATAATAATATAATACAATATGATATAATACAATATAATACAGTATAATATAATATTATAATACAATACAATGCTTATAATACAATACAATATTTGCTTACAATACAGTACGATAGATTGAGAAGCTATTGTATTTTGGGTGTGTGTGGTATCACTTGGAGGATAATGTACCTTTGGGAGTCAAAGTATCTGGTACCTATTAAACCGACCTTCCTGTTTTTAATATTTAACCTTCAATTTATTTTCATCTTACGAGATTTTATTATCTTGCTAGTGTGTGTCTTTTGGCTTTCGATCTGTCTTGAAGTCCTGTTTGCTTTGCACTTTTATGTCTGTTGGAGTTCACAGCTCTGGCATTTTGTGATCAAGAGGTTTTCCAAAACTTCACAGTGTCCTTTGTAATGCGAGTGGACTTTTTTTTTGTTTTAGGTAGTTTTATTTGGTAAAATGCTAGAGAAGTATTCTGTAACCTGCAAGAGAATCTTGGGAGGGGCTTTGCATTGTAACCAAACAGTAGGATACTGCAAAATTTTCTCATTGGATAAACACGTGAAAAAACTTGCTTGCTGTGCGGTTAGTTATACGTAGCAAGCATCATACAAGCATTATACAAGCATCATCTTTTGAAGGAGCTTGTTAAAACAGTGTGAAGTAATTTTGGGCTTGATATGTTTTTGAGGTTTTGAATGGTTTTTATTGCATGAAAGGGACAATTACATGCACTTTTAACATTCAGCATCTGCTGTAATGCTTGCGCATACTTGACCATAATGTTGGCGACTGATGCAAGCACGAGGTGAGTGAACTAGCTGGCAATGGAAAGGTGTAGCAATACTCAAACGCTTGTGGCTGGTCCCGAAAGTAATACTTAAATTGGCCATGCAGGCAAAACACAAGTTTGGTTCATTCGTAAAATTGCCTCGTTAGAATCATACTGACACCACTTTTAACACACACTTTGCTCAAACAAGCTATGTAATTAGGAAAGAAGAGAATGGCCATGCGACCCACTAGCTCATTTCCTGCAGCAGAACCTATGTCATATGTGCCCAGCTGCACGATTGGCTGAGGCCGGCAAAAGCAAACTCAAATTAGGAAGGGCTTATTAGCTTTCCAAGCGAGCTATTTGCGCTTAAACGTAATGCGTATTCATTTTACAGCAGGAAAAATGGTGCGGAAAACAATGAAAGTTGCAAAAATACACGTAAGCATAGAACTGCCGACGCACTGTTGTTGGTACTGGGCCCACTATATATACTTTTTTTAGCTGCACAATAGTCTGCCGCTTTGGAGGTGTTTTACCACACACCACACTGGCTGATTGGCGTAAGTGACGTTGTCTTATGTGACCCTTTTTGTAGAGGATACCCCATGTTTCACGAAACGATTACTTTCTACTGTAACAAAAAACAATCCAGGTGCAAATACGGTCAGAAAGAAAGCAACGGCGGACAACGGTCCGTGGATGAGTGTGATAGCGCCATCTGGGAGGACTGATGGCAAGCAAGGCTGCAGAGCCGAATGACGCAGTGGAAGTTTGTTTGAATATGCGCACTTATGACTTCATTGCTGACGTCCCAAAAACACACGATTTGGCAGGAGAATCGAAATTTCAACCTAAATTGATTAATTTCTTAGTAAAGACGACATAATTTGCTGCCGGAGAAGCACTTGGGGCGCTACAAAGCACGAAATCTTTCGAATAAAACAAACTTGCATTTTGTCCGCAGGCCCCGTTTAAGGGAAGAAGCGTGAAAGCACTACTTAATTTAATGCTTCCTAATTTGAAAAGCAAGTTTGATTTGATTAGGTTGTGCGAGAAAGTAAAAGTTTGGCAGAGTTCAGTTTTGGTCGCCGAGGTGCTGTGCTAGTGCACTTGTCCCTCAGCTTTAACAAAGCAGGGGTGCTTGCGCTGCCCGGATTCTGAAGCGGAGTTTCGTAGCTGTTGTATATGAAGAACTTTGATCTCTTCATTTTGATGATTATTTCTGTTAAAGCAAAGCTTTCTATGCCTCATTGACGGTGACGTTGCCCCAAAGCGCACTGCAGGAAAGCCAGCTCTCTCAGGCAGTGATGATGATGGCGGATGAAGTGAAAGGTGGCCGAAACACAAAGCCGAAAACCGGTGTCTTCGAAATCCAAAGTCAAAGACCGAAATCCAAATCGCTACGCCCAAAGCGCATTTCACGAAAGTCCACTTACACAATGGGTTTACACAAAGGGAGGTGAAGCGCCTCAAAGAAGAAAATGCCTCTTGTGGTCTGAATTGAACCTGGGTCATAGCGTTAGGGAGAAGCCGATGTCTATCACGCCATTCCGACAGGGTCGAAGCAGTTTGCATTTTGACTTTGACTTTGACGCGGTTGCATGGGGGAAAGCTTCGTGTTTTAACCATCTTTCTTTTTTAAAAAAGGGGCTTTGATTTTAGGTTCAAAGCACTTTAGGGGCTCGCCTTGTCGTCATAACTCGCTCGCTGGACCCAAGTAGAGCCACACTGCATTCCGTCGTAGTGGCTGTCGTCGTAGCGTCCCACAGAGGCCAAGTGGTTTAAATAGTCATAAGCGTTCGAAACAAGTGAACCGCTGGCGCTTGTCATACATCTCCCCGTTGTTTAGCACAAAGAAAACTGTAGGTACATTTGAGGCAAAATATATGTAATTAACCGGCAGCGCCCGCGTTGATTTAGTTAGGAATGCTCGTTGGGTTGATTTTTACAATAGTGAGCGAAAAAAAGCGGCAGTGCAACGCCGGCACGTGCTGGAGGAAAACCAAGCGCAAAAAGAACAGAACTCCCACTGGTGCAGTTTCAGGCAGGGGGCGGCGCGCGAGCACTGCGAAGGCGGGAAACTTGAATTGCGTTCGGTGGTCGCAGTGAGCGGATAGTGGCGCTACAGCCTGTTATGGCGAATCACTGCTCTGCACTTCCGACAGCTTTCACGTTGAGTGGAACGGCTTCAATTTTTTTGTATTCTCTTTTCTTTTTCAGCCGAACACGATCCCACAGGCGGTGATTGACATGACCAAGGTGGTGGCCGTGTCCCATGCTGAAGAGCTCACTGGGAACCAGTTCTCCATAGCCATCACCACCCCGGACAAAGTACACTTTGTCAAGGGGACGGGCCGCGATGACAGCAAGTGGTGGGTGCCTCTCCCCTCCCAAGATCGGAGCGATGCTTATGGCTCCAAAAATAGAGCAAGGCTGAGCTAATTGCTGAGCGAGGCGTCTTAGTCGTTAGCCTCATTTAGGCCAATCAAGCTACATTTGCCCATCATCATGCATCGTTGCAAGCGTAATGACTGCGACAACATCCGCCGCATTCTTTATTCATTTGATAACATCTTTGCTGGACACAAAACTACGCAGTTGAGGCTTTTTGGTGTTAGAGGTGAAAATTGTCTGGAGTATTTTTCCTTCCCCAGAAAAGGTCTCGAAATATCTTGAGGCATCTTTGTGTGTTCCCGAACGCTGTTTAGTTTGGGCAATAAACTGCTTGATAATATTTGCAGGTTTAAACATTGAGCGTGTTCTGTATGCATTGTGACTATGTATCAGGTGGCCTCATTCATGCAAAACGCTCCAGCAACAAGGTTAATTGTTAAGCTTTCTCCACCATCAGACTGTGACCCTGCAAGATTTTTGTTAGCCTGCGATGATTGCCATCTTAAAAATTACAAACGTGGATCCGCTTTGTGGGCATGAAGAACTACACCTGCTTTAGAATTAATAGTACTGTACCATATAAGTACTGTATAAGGTGCCGTATTGGTACCGTATAAGTCGGAATATAGGTAGAGGCGGAATATAGGTCGATCACCTCACCTTGTGGCCGAGAAATTCGGGAAAGAAATAAGGTACGCAACATCGTTTTATTAAGGCTGTAAGCACTTGTTTTGCCTAAGATTTTTATGAGAGCTGTCTAGAATCTTGTCAGACCACTGCTTCTGTCTGGCTGTGTCCTACACAGCAAGTCCGGAGAGAATCACAGTCCGGGGAATCATTTATGGAACATTTCTTAAACATTCACGAGACCATGTCATCAGGAAGCGAGCACCAAGCGTGGGACACTCATGTGCAGACCGTTGCGAGAGATGGTCTCGCAGGCAGCCAGCAGGCGTCTTGGGGTTGTCGTCGGCCATGTATTCATAGAGACGTCGCACAACACTCGCGGACAAAAGTCGCGTCCTTGTCCTTCAGTTCCAGGTGCACAGCGCGGTGCCCATGAAACGAGGTCTTCTGAGCGTTGCATACGGAGATCTGCCCCTTCAGCTTACGCCAGTAGTGTGCACTCTTTTCGGTGACACCGAACTGGTGCTGGTTAGACTTGTTGCCGTTGGCTTGGGCATACTATGAACCATTTTGAAATGCTGTGGTGAACGGGCACCACGTGCCTGAACTTATCTCGAGCAAGAAGTAAATAGCACGCACACGCTCGCTGACAGCGAGAGAAGCCTCAAAGAAAAGTGGGCAGTGTCTTTAATGGATGTCATTGGCGATGATGCTGTTGCGGTTTGAATAAGCCCGGTGGGCTGCCTGGTTGCCAGATGAAGACTAATATTAATCAAATGTCCAGTATATACCATATAAGTCGGAATATGGGTTGAGCTGGAATATAGGTCGACCCCCTTACATTGCGGCCAAGAAATGTGGGAAAAAAAAGTTGGCCAGTGACCGGTATTTAGGTCGAAAAGTGTTTTTCGGCAGATTTTTTGGTAAAAAATCTCGACCTCTATTCAGACTTACAGTCAAACCCGTTTATAGCGAACTGCAATATGCACCATGGTTAGTTCGATATATCCAATAGTTCGATATAGCCGAACCCACCTAAAACGAGCTTATTGTTACGAGTTAGCAATCCGCGGGAGCCCCCTCGCCAACTCCGCCATCCGCGTATGCAGAAACGAACATAGTACAGTAGCCATTACCATAGCAAAATAATCCATTTCTTGCAAGTAATAAAGCTACTTTCCGCCTTAACTGCCCACGTTGCAAAAAAAAAAAGCGGTGATTTTTGTTTTCACTTTCGTTTTGGCGGCTTCAACTAGCATAGCATTCTCTACACGGAACATTGTTTGCACCAGTCCGAGTCCGCGTCCTCAAAAATCTAAGATGCATTGGCAGAGCACATCGACTGCCGAAAGCGCTTCATTATAAGCGTCGGACGGATTTCACTCGCGACATCATCGGGAACGCTGGCGAGCTCTTCCCACAGTTCACCGATGCTGCTGTCTTGGTCCGGACTCGCTGACAGGGCAGGTTCCGTCGCGAGTCCCGCGCGTCGAAAACAGTTACAGAAAGTATTGGGCGTCACGTCGCTCCGTGCGAGGTGCAATGTCTCAGTCGCGGCTCTTGCTTCATGGTCGCGACCAATCCACATCTCAATCGCCGCTCCGAGATCATGCATTTCGGCGGCCATTCTAGGCGCCCAGAGTTCGATATATCGGATGTGAACTTCGTTATAAGGAATATGTTTCCCATGTATTTCCGTAACTGAATTATTTTTGTTCGATATATAGCATAATTCGCTCTATCCGGGTTCGTTATAGCCGGGTTTGACTGTATACGGTAGTTACAGAAGAAGAATCTAATCTGAGCCCGTTTTGTTTGGCTTGACTTTGCTTACCTTGGCACAGGTGTTTTCAGTTACAAAAAAAAAAGAACCATCTAATTTTACTTTGCTAGGCCTTGCTTGACTTGACTCGGCACAGGTAGTTAAGTTAGAAGGAGGTGAATAATGTAATTTTGCTTTGGTTGACTTGACTTAACTTGACTTGGCTTGGCTTGGCGTGGTGTAGGTGGTTCGACGTTCTGTCCCAGTTTCCGAGCAACATGGTGCGAAGCAAGAACAAGCACAATGCCTGCAACCTGGCAATCACGAAGCCCTCGCCAACTGTCAACATCCTCTCTTGCCAGGTGAGGGGATTGGCAGCTGTTACTTCCTGTTTGACCGCTTGAAGCGCAGTTCATTATTATCCCACGTGAAAATAACATTTCTTCTAGCTGGAATACTGAACCAGAAATTTCTTCTAACTAGAAATATTTCTAGCTAGGAATTCAATTTCTAGCTCATTTCTGGCTGGATTGAGATTTTTTTCTGGCTTGCAGCTAGCATTTGTCAGTCCAGCTGGAAGAAAAAGAAACCAGCAAGCTGTAAATAATTGTCTCTAGCTAGACTAAGAATTTTTCTAGTTAGAAGCTGTCGATTCCAGCTAGAATCTATAACTCTAGTCAGAAATGAAGCTGGAAATTATGATTTCTTGCTAGAAATGCTCTTTCCATTTTCACGGGGAATTATTGAATATTATCTATTGTTATAGAACTGCGAGACGCTGGAGGTGTACTTGCCCAGTGACGTAGCCTAATATTTGAGACGGCACAAAGTTTAGCACACAATGGTTGAAGTTATTGGATAGCTCTTTGGGTGTGGAGGCAGTCCAGTTTAAGTGCCAATTCAGAATACCCAGGCTCAATGTTTCACTGTGCAGTTTTATGTTGCCTGGCATTAACAAATAGTTGAGTAAACTTCCATGATTTTTAAATAAAGGTCTGATCCACCAGGTTCTCGGCGTTATAGCTTTAGGAGCGAGCCAGCCTGACCTTTTAAATGATGTTATGTTAGCATAGATGACATACCGTAGTATGTACTTTCCAAACATTAAGCCTGACTTTTTGATGACGTTATGTTAGCATAGATGACATATGTGCCTACCAAACATTCCTTTCTGTTCGCTGGTTCATTCTGGAGCAGCTTTTTTAGAATGTGCAATGGTGGCACTGCTTGTCTTGCTGGTGACAGTGATTACCTACCTGGCTTGATGTGACACTGATGTCTTTTAAAGTGAAAGCTTTCTTAGTGGGACAAGGGGTGTTCTGTCACAAACTACTAGTAATGCATTTCGCCATAGACCAGTTGGTTGGCCAAAAAGCTCTGATAAAATCTGTGGACACGCATTGACTGTGTGAAAACAGTGTCAAAATGGTTACTTGAAAATCGTGAAAAAGGAACGGTTCTAGATGTACGACAATATATGCATCGATCGTGAAGATGGAGTACGATATTATACCTTTATCTTGTAAGTCACGCATCGGTATACACTTAGATCGTTCGTAGATGCGTTTACTTAGTGCGCAAAAAAATCGCTGCATGGGTTCGTTCTTCGTTTTCAGTGTGGGCCTTTAAAGAGGGTTTGACGATCGATTGAACGCACTTTCGGTGAAGGTTTAGGCGCACTTTTGACGCAGCTTTGATGTGAGAAAGCTTTTGCGCTTCCTTCAACTTTCTTAATGGGCACACTGATCCTAAACCAAAAAAGTTTATTTTTACAGTTATGATGACGAAAATTGGGGTACGTAAGCAGTTTTTTTGTTCTGCTTGTAAATATAAAATTTGCTGTTGTGTAAAACGAATATATTAAAATTTATATGGATTTTTATATTTGATTTTTTGACAGCTTTTGTAAAAAAGCTGCAGTAGGGATGCAGCTGAACAAGGTAACAGTGAACTCTGCACAAATTAAGGAGTGCAGTGAGACTAACAGTATCATTCTATCTGGTGTGTAGCATATGTTACGACTGTTTTAAGTTTGGGTCTGGAACGTGGGAACTACAAAAACCAATTTTGCTTTCCAGGCCCAAACCTCAAATGGTCGTAACTTCTGCTACAAGCAAGATAGGACGATAATTTTAGTCTTATTGCACTCTTTGATTTGTGCACAGTGCACTGGAACCTAGTTCAGCTGCATCCCTCCAGCAGCTTTTTCTACAAAAGCTGTGAGAAAATTAAATATAAAAATCCAAATAAATTTGAATATATTAGTTTTACACAAAAACAAATTTTATATCTACAATAAGAATGCATAACTACGTACGTACCCCAATTTTTATCATCACAACTGTAAAAATAAGGTTTTTGATTAAAGACGCATGTGCCCCCTTAAGGAAGGGATGGTGAAGTTCTTTGGGCTCTTAAGTGTGTTGGAGCAAAGAGGGCACATTTTATAGCCAACAATCGTGTTTTCCCAGAACCAGTACGACGATCACGGATTGGGCACCAAGGAGGCCTACCGCAATGGCAGCGTCGACATCCAGCCCACGCAGCAGCCACCGGAGCACCGAGCGAACGGCACGACAAACTCTATCACAATTAACAACCGTGAAGGTACGGCAGGCATACTTTTCTTGAATTTATATCCTTGTAGTGAGGTGCGGAATCTGCTAAGGTGCTGATCCGTGAGGCCGCTGGATGTTAACTTTCAAATGCGTAAGCATTTATTTATACATGGACTCGTCGAGGAAACCTGTCTGTCCATTTATAACGGTTGATGTGTCACGTGCTCGCTGGACACAGAAACGCTTGTACCGTCGAACCCGGCTGTATCAAACCCGTTTACATTGAATAATCCTTTATATCGAACTATTTGTGAACATGCTACATTTACAGTGAGAATATATAGCAAAAACTATGGTTATATTGAACAAAAGTACCAGTGACAACCGATGTATCCAATGCTAAATGCCACAGAATGCTGCATCAGCTACAGGCCTGCTATGAGTGGAAGTTCGCCATAAGAAATGCTCTAGTGGTCCATAAAATTCCCCCCTTGACTGTGCTTGTGTACTAAAGACTGCTTGTCAAACAGAGGAGGCTTATATCTGCCATTTCCTTCCAGCACACGTCCCCAACCACAATGGAGTGCCACTCTGCCGGCTTGACAGGTGAGTTGAGTTTTTTGTTTGGCCACCGGTCTCGCAGTTGGTTTTTTCTTTTAGGGATTAACGCGCCGATGCAACGCAGGCAATGAGGCGTGCCGTTGTGGAGGGCTGCGGATTAATTTTTACCACCTGGAGATCTTTAACTTGCGCCGAAATCTCGTACACACGGGCATTTTTGCTTTTCGCCGCCATCAGAAAAGGGGCCGCCGCGGCCAGGAATCGAACCCGCGACCTCGTCCTTAACAAGGATCGTTAGAGAAGGCAAGCATGGCAGGGGGCGGCAGAAGGTTAGGTGGTCAGATGAGATGAAGAAGTTTGCGGGGATAAATTGGTCGCAGTCAGTGCAGGACCCGAATAATCGGAGATCTATGGGAGAGGCTTTCGCCCTGCAGTGGGTGTAGACAGGCCAATGATGACGATGATGATGAATGGTGTTAGTTATAGACAAAAGGGCGTAAATCATTTTATAGTGTACGTGCAATCGCCAAAGCTCTGACTTTTGCTGTTAAGTTGTGGGATATGAGGGGTTCCTCGGGGACCTTGCCAGCACTCTGGGGTAGGCCACCACGCTAGCTCCTGGCGTGTCAACCACGCGGGCTCTCATGCCTACGGTAGCCCAGCGAGGTTCGCCGATACGAGAACACAGTAGGCAGTAGTGCCGAAGCACAGCCGTTTATTTGGGGAATCTCAAAGCATGCGAGCACAAGGCTCGACGGCGTTCACGAAACGCTGTCCGGGTCGTGATCGCGAACAGGAGGCAGGCACTCACGGCACGCGACAAACAAAGGTCCCACCTGAGATACATGTATCCGCCACCGCCGCGATGTTCCGCTGAACCAGCCCCGACCGGGTCTCCGACAAGACTCCCTCGTCTCACGCGCGCACACGTTCGCGCCGCCCGCGCGCCTATCCTTATGCCAGCACGAACTGGTGGTGCCATCTCTCGGGGGCGCCAACGAACCAGCGGAGCGCCGGACCGGTTTCAGCGCACAAACGTGTCTCCACAAGTGTGCGCCGGCTCGGGATCGCGGGTCGCGGTTCTCCACGATTCCCACAAAGTAAAGGTGTGTGTGCTCAGATTTGGCTTCTTTTTCAGTGTTAAGGTGGGAGCGGCTGTTTTCACTGAATTACGACAGTGAAAGTGGAAGGGTCATCTATAAAGAATTTAATTGTGGTGGCTTGTACGTGACTGTGTATCAGGTAGAGAAGAAATGAAAAGGTGAACTGGTGCAGAGCAATGCAGGGGAATTAATGTACAAACAAAAATGCAGATGGACAAAAGTTATAATGTGGTAATACCAAGGCAAAAGCAATAGCAGATGGCATGTACAGTAAGCCGTTGCTTTAACTAAATCGCTTCATTCAAAATCACGCTTTATTTGAAGTGTTTACTGGTCCCCTTGGCAGGGCATTGAGAGGAAAATATTTTCACTTTTAATCAAATATTGCTTGCTTATAACGAAGCCAGTTTGGTTTCTTAAGGACTTCGCTATAACGAGGGTTTACTGTAGGTCAGAAAGCTTATGGTGTGTTGAAATGTCGGCTTAACAGGCCGTGGAACGGATAATGATTGGAGTGACACTTAGGGACGGGAAACGAGCTTCCTGGATCAGGGAACAAACTCGAGGGGATGATATCGTAGTCCAAGTAAAGAAAAAGAAATAGTCTTCGGCTGGCAATGTAGTGAGATGGAGTGGATACTGAGAGAGTGGATACTGAGAGACAGCCTAGAAGAAGGGGGGGCCATTAGCTCAATGGAGGGATGAAATTACGAAATTCGTAGGCAAAGATTGGACTTGGGCAGCTAGGATATTAGCGGAGTGGACTTAAATAGGCTGATGATGGTGATGACTATGAAGGTCGATTAAACATAGGTCAGGAGCTTTTCGATTAAACATAGGTCAGGAGCTTTTTTCCCGAAATGAGTCAAATCCGCACGAACCGTAATTTCGTAAACAAAAGAAAATTTGTGAACGTACCTAAATGCACCGTTGTCAAAGCTAACTGCGCCTAGCTTACAAGTAAAACGTATCGTGGAAATCGCTGTTACAGCGTTGTGTTTAGGCCCGGTCGCAAATTTTCGCTTGTTTCTGAAACTATGTCCTGGTGGATCTGGGTGATTGTGATAAAAAAATGAAGGCAGCTCACACTAACGCCTAAGACTTGAAGCCTAAGACTTGAAGTTAGCAAAGCTGTACGCAACCTTCACGACCATCGCGAAGGCTTAAGTCCACGATTGCGGCCGATCTGCTTCTTCTTCGCTGCCGCAACGACCTTTGCTCTATCATTGTTGCTATAAGTGTCGGCTTTTTCATTTTTCTGGGAGTGATAATCATTGGTCATCACCTTGGATGGGCATATGCTATGACGTGTCTTTCCCGTTCCGAGCAGGTGTTGCCACGATTGCGGCGAACGCTGAATTTTTCTTTTTGGCAAATGTTGGCCACTCTCTATAAGTGGGTATGCTTAGCTTGACGAACCTGTGCCGGGGACACTCGGCAGCCATTGCGAGGAATGCACGCACGAGCGCTAGGCTTTTTCTAGGTTTTGTTAACTGCCGGGTGGTCGCCGCAAGGCCCACACTCACGTGCGCGCGCTGGGCAATTTCTTGGTATTCTTAACTGCGGACACGAAAAATTAACAGCTTTGCTGTTAAACAAGCTCCTTGCATTACTTTGTACCTACTGCATGTCTTCCCCCTCACTGCCAATACACCTGCATTGCGTGCTTACCTGTGCCAACAATCCCCTTGTTGCAGCAGCGGTACTGGCAGTGGCGGCAGCGGTGGCGGCGTGGCCTATATGGACGCGGACGCACTGGCTAAGAGCCGCAGCCGGCGCTACCTCAAGCGGGAGAGCCGGGGCCTCAAGAGCCAGCGGAGCCGGTCGGATGGCGTGGCCAAGATGGTGCCCGGTGCGTCCCGGGCTTCGGAGCTGCTGCCAGCCGAGTGGGCCGGGGAGCGGGGCGGGGACCACCACTCGTCGTCCCTGCGCAACTCCTCGGCCAGTCCCCCGCCGTGCCCGTTCCTGCACAACCCGGTCTACCTGCTGCTGGCCGAGCCGCACGGGGGTGCGGCCAAGCCGGGGGCGGCAGGCAGCAGGGACAACAAGAACAAGCAGAGTGCGTGAGGGGAGGGGAGAAAGGAGGTGGAGAGATAAGGGAGAGGGGGTAAAGAGGAAGGAAAGGAAATATGGAATGAAAGAGGGAAAGAGTGAGAAGGGTAATTTAACAAAACTTTGTTGGGGGGCTAGTTGGTTCATTATTCTTAAAAATGTTTGTATCGTCTTTGGTTTTTCGCGCTAAACATTTTTAAGAATAGTGAGAAGGGGTCGAGATGAAAGAGAGGAGGGGAAGGGAGGGGGAGAGGGAGGGATGAAGGGAAGTTTGAGAGTAGGGGGCAGCGCATTGAACTTGACGAGGTGAAGACAAGACGAACACAAGCGAAGAATGAGACAAACAAGCCTTTGGTGTCTGAAATGGGCATTCATTCAAAATGGTTCCTTGCCACTGGTGCCACCAAATTTTAATGAGCTGTAAAATTAGTTCCAAGTGGTGCACCAGAAAAAACCGCCTCTCTTACTGCATTCACCAGGGTTCATAGTATTTGAAAATATAAATATTACAGTTCTGTGACTAGCACTGTTTTGTCTATTGTTCCCCCCAGAAATGACTAATTACATATTATTATCTTGGGAACTAATTGGCCAACTGAAAAAATAATTGCATATTTGAAATCAGCAGGAAAAAAGCAGCAAGACTGGCAAGTTTCACACAGTTTGCTTACGAAATTAAAAGGAGCTATTTTATGGGCAGTGTCCCCCCTCAAGTCAAGTTGAGCAATGCAATATCAAACCCAGTTGATTAATTTAAGTTAGTTTACCGTCAATTGACCATCAATTGACTCTCCCCTCCAGATGCGGCGCCCCTGTCGGCCCAGCAGTTGCTCCTGAATCGGTGGCAGAACGAGCTCAAGGGCCTTCCACCATCCCCAAACCTGCTGCACCAAGATGGCGGCCGGCCGTGGCGAACAGACGAAAGCTCGCGGATGCGCGACGGCGGCGACGGCGGCTGCGGCGTGCCGCACTCCCCTCCGTGCCGGGACTTGCCTCCGCAGTGGAACGTTGTGCTGCCACCCTCAGGTGGAGGCTCCCACGAGAAGCACTTGGTGAGCTCCCCTGCCAGTTATTACTAAGGTAGTGTCTATTATCATGGTGACCGTGGGAATTACCGTCAGAAATTTCTCACGGCAGTCATTTCCAGGGTTGCCACGTCCTCAGAACAAAAAATCACTGGAAAATTACCAAAAGAAGCCAGGAAAGTCGCCGCCTTGAACTCAACGTTTTGTCAAACAATTAAAGCATTTCCCCATGGACCAGTTGGTAGACTGAAAAGTTCTGATAAGATAGATCTCCGGACACACGGCGCGGGCTTGA
Source organism: Haemaphysalis longicornis (assembly GCF_048455015.1). Lineage (NCBI taxonomy): Eukaryota > Metazoa > Arthropoda > Arachnida > Ixodida > Ixodidae > Haemaphysalis > Haemaphysalis longicornis. Next base: position 63,783,908 of record NW_027526385.1, read on the forward strand.
AACCGGACTTCCATTGTGCCAACCTGGTGGTTACTTGAATATCGGGAAAAAGGATTGGTTCTAGATCGGACAATACATGCATCGATCATGAAGGAGGAGTACAATAGTACACCTTCATCTCGTAGACCACGTATCGACGTACATTTAGATCGTTTGTCGATGCGTTGACTTAGTGTGTGAAAAATCGTCTCATGGGTTTGTTCTACGTTTGCGATTTTGGTCTTTGAAGGTTTGACATTCGATTGGATGCCCTTTCATGAAGCGAAGGCTGGATGCACTTTTAGCGAAGGTTTTGATGCAGTTTTGACGCAGTTTTGATGGGAGAAAGCTTTCGCCCTTCTCCCAGCTTTCTTTAGGAAAGGATGGTAAATTTTGTTTCTCTGGTGTGGTTGCAAATTGGCACTTCAAGTTACAGCAGCACTGGCTTTTCTGGAAAAAAAAAAGTGAGGGGGGGTGTCAGAAAATCGCCTGCAACATAGTGGGTGGCCAAGGCATTGATTGTACTGCTAAGAATGAACGGTGTCATTGACTTGTTTTCCCTGGCGACGCTGTGGCTCTTCGTCTTTTTTCGGTGGCTGTTTTAGGGGTTATTCGAGGGAAAGATGTGAGCATGCGCATGAGTACGAGATTTTTGGCACAGGGGAAAGATCCCCGGGTGGTATAAATGGTACCACCGAGGGATCTTGATAAATGATACCACCGCCGTCCACTGGACCGCATTGTAAAAATGAAATGTTGAACTTTCCTCGGCAGTCACGCGGGGTTCCCGACGGCTGTGGCCAAGGTGGAACGGCGCTCGACACAACGGCATGCGACAGCAAGATGGTTCAGCACTTGGGGGAGGCCATGCCTGAGGTATGTGAGAGCCTATTGATTTCACGTACAAGACCCCATTTGTTGGGCACCTAGTGGACCTAGTTGATTTTTGCTTAGAAGCATATATATTACTTGGCAAATAATGTGAATAATACGGTAGGATATTTTTTAACACGAACGTGTTTTATTCCCGCATACACCAAGATTTCACTGACATCATATCCGTCACGGAAATGACGCCAGTACAACAGAGCAAGCGGCCTGTAAAGGGTGCACCCCTGCACACAGGGTCTTCTTGTGGGGAAGCAACCTTTAGTCCTAACGAGTACGTTATACTTAGGGTTGTTCGTTTTCGGGTTTTATATTTTAGCACAAAAGTTTTTTATGCCGGCGTACACCAAGCTTTCGCTGACGTTGTATCCGTCACGTAAATGGTGCCAGTACACCTTTGCCGAAGTGACCCGCAAACAGGACGTCGCTCGCCAAGCACACCCACAACACAGCCGCCGACCAACAAATCATGCTCAGCTGCAGATGCTGCTGCACATTTCACTTTCATGTTTTACCGATTTCTATGACAGAGGAATCAACCACAGTTTTTTTCTTTGTTTTGTGAACATGAACATTTATTTTTACATTCTTGGAAATCTAGTCAGGGGTAGTTCAAATTATGTCTAGGGTCCTCTTAGTTTCTTTTCCTCCTAATCCCTTGCTCTCTCAGGGTTTTTTTATTTTTGTAAAGTCCCATTAGGTGTCGAATAAAGGTAAACTTTGTATCTTACGTGGAAGACAGATCATTTCGCTTAGCTCTGGTCTTCTCTTGGTTGTTTCTCATGGCTGTAATTATTTGTTACTTGTCTGAAGCCTAGTTAGGTGCAGCTGTTTAAAGCATCGCTTATCTCTAGTTTTTTCTTGGTGATAGCTCTGTTAGAGGGAATGCTTTTATTCTGGCAACGTATGTTTTTCTAACTTGCCAAAAAAGTGATCTGCTTGGTATTGATCGAATGTTGAGTAAAAGCCATTTGAATTTTTTTTTCTGCTTACCAGAATGAAAAACTGCAAATAAATAATGTTTGGCTCTAGAAATCTGCTCTCAAATCTGCTCTCAAACAGTTTGGCTCTAGAAATCTGCTCTCAAATCTGCTCTCAAATATGCACCAAAATTGAACTTTTGGTTCCCCAAAGCTGCTCCAACTAACCTTTTACTGCTCCAAAGCTACTCCTAAACAGCATTATTTCTGCTCCCTGAGCTGCCCCACAAGGCCCAAGCCCACTTCCACCCCTGCTTAGCCCAATTCTATGCACTGTTTTTGTAAAATAGGGTGGTTTGGTGTCTTTTAGGTTGTTTTGGAGGCAGGGTATAAAGTATCAACTTGGTACGCGATAGCGTACTACATGGTGTACGCATGGCGTACCAACCAGAAGTGCCTGGCTTGTATCTCGGAATGAAATATTCTTCCTATCTGTGAAACCATGACGTTCTTCGTCCTGCAATTCGGATGATGATGACATGGGGGTGATGATGATGATGGTGATGATGGGACTGTGACCGTGCGACGCAGGATCTCTTTGTCAAGAAAGGCTGGCTCATGCGGCTCGGTCCGGACGGCGAGTGGTCCAAGCACTGGTTTGTGCTCCGGAACGCGTCGCTGACCCACTTTGACGACCCCTCGGCGGAGGACTCTGGCGACCCGAGCGCGACCCTTGACCTCCGGATGGTCCGTGAGGTCAAGGAGGTCGATTTGGATCGGAGCTATGCCTTTGTCATTACGGTGAGCTCGGAGACCGCCTTGTTTGAACTCACTTGACCCAGCTGCTTCTAGCTGTATAGTTAGACACACTCTGTTGTAACTGTGGGAGTTACGTTGAGGCTAAGCTTTTCATCGCATAACAGCCAGGGAGAAAAATTAGATAACTGGGTATGCATGCCAAGGGTGTTTTTTGCAGTGAGTCTCTTGTGGTCTACTCGGTGTCTTTTATCTCAGTGTCTTGTATTTCCTGCAATGTGTAAGTTCCATGAAATGCGAGACATTTAACCCTTTTCAGTGCAAAATTTTTCGCCTCCTTTGGGAACGATCTAAAACATCCTTTTTTTTTCTCACTCTCTGTCATTCAGTGAGGAGCTCCAAATTAAATTTCATGTACCACTTGTTTTCTTTTTTTTCTAACACTTTTTGGTGTATTGCTTTTTGCAGCGAAAGTATATTCGACATATACTCGCGTGACACGTTAAAAGAAAGTGGGACACTTTCAGGTCTTCTGCTCCGCCTCGGCTGTTGTTGAACCTCTTCCCCGTAGCGGGCAACAGCCCCACACTAGGATGTCATTAGAGCAACACTGGTGCCAAGCAAAACAACACCAGTGAAATCTAGTGCAGTGGAGGCTACAAGGAGCCAACCTACACCTACAGAATACGCTGTGGCTGTTTCCTAGCCCAGCAAAGCTCCTCTAATTTCGCCTTGATTCGGACCACAGGAGAATATCAAAAATGCAAAAGGCGCAAAAATGGGCGGGCAGGAACAGATTTCAAGCAACACAAGTCAGAGTAGGACCAAGCTTTTACTGTATCACCCCAAAAAAATGTAATTGTGAGGAGCGTGTAAACGAGTTCTACTTTGGGAGGTACCTTATTTATTATTTATTTATTTACTTATTTATAGATAGTGCAATCCCTGTTTAGGGATTTTCACAGAGTGGGTTACAATGCAAACAAGAACATTTCATATAAGCAGCCAATTAAGCAAGCCAATATATAAAATGCAAAAGTATTCACGAAAGCACACACTTACAATCCCCAGTGCAAAATTAAAACATACGGGGTTACACAGCTTAGTTGACATATACATTTATACACTCTTGTTGAGGCTAAAAGAAAATAACGGGAAGGAGTGCTGTGAAACTTCAGTGTTGGTTAGTTGGTTCCAGTCATTTGTAGTTCGTGTAAAGAACAGATATTTGAAGCATCTTTAGTTTAAGAAGTGTCCGATCAGTGATTGTGATCTATTTTGTTTATTCCCTCCCTCCTCCCTCTCTCTCTGGTGTTGCCATGGCAACCGGAAACAGCTCTGGGAAGCCGACGAAGTGGTGCTGTGCGCGGTGACGGCGGGCATCCGCACCAACTGGGTGCAAGCGATCCGCCAGGCAGTGCGGAACCGGAGCAGCGCGAGCGTCCTCGCCAAAGACACCAGTGTCGCACCGCCGCCGATGGTGTTGGCAGCGGTGGCAAAGTCATCTGCTCCCCTGACAGCGGTAGCGGCAGCAGCCACTGCGGTGCCTCCAACGCTGGCTGCCCTCGAGGGACGACTTCCGATCGAAACGTCGTCGAGCGACGACCACTCCGAGTATTTCTCTATTGTTGACGAAGACGAGGAAGATGTTGGGGAGGATCCGTCGCGGGCACTCCCTCCATCGCCTCCGCTCAACCGGACTGCCATCTCAAGGTGCGAACAACATGTATCCTCATGGTACTCATTCACGTGTGGGCGAAACATCGTATGCCCTATTTTCGTGCGTATAACTTGCCCATGCATGTAATCCGTACCCAAACTTTCAGCCCTCCGGAAAAAAAAAAAATCCTCGTGTGTTGCCCACACATTTGGCTGCACCAAAGCTACTGCTCAAGCAACACATCACACACCATGTAAACAGAAAAAGCATATATTTAGCAAGTAGAATACCCTGACTGCAAGGTGAAAGTCACAATTCGCTAATAAAATTCAGCTGTTAGAGTGCGCTCGTCCTTGTTCTTTTTTTTTTTTTTTTGTAAGTTTTGCGCAATTGCATGCCATAGAAGGCTCAGTCAGTGTTACTGCGTAGAAGCTTCACGGCACAACGCGCATTGCTGTGAAGCTGCACTGAAGGGAAAACCACGCGTATTACCCGCACCCCTACTTTGCCACGGAAATGTTCGCATTTTTGGTGCGGGTTATACGCACGAAAATGAAGTATTTTTAATCTCTTTGTTAAGAAGGGTTGGCTCATGCGGTGCATCGTCATCATCATACTATGATGATGGTGGTGGTGCTTGGAGTGTGGTGATGATCATGCTGGAGGTTTGGAGGTTCGTACCCTCATTTAAACCTGTCATGCCTGCTGATTTTTTTTTTTTTTTTTGCTATATGGCAAGGTTATTAAAGCAAAATACCGGTAGAGTTGGGTGTACACAAACAAAACGATGACGATGATGGTGGTAGGGGTGGTGGTGACAGTGATGAATATTGTGACGAAGGTTCATACCTTCATTTTTATGGCTCATGCCCATCAGTTATGTTAGTTTTATGACAAAATTATTATTAAAATGTGCATGTATAGTTATGTGGATGCAAAGATGCTGTCGATAATACCATATTTATTCGATTATAAGGTGGTCACGATTATAAGGCGAGGGTGCAGTTTGGAGAGTCGAAAAAAATTGCTATATTTATATACTGAGCTTCGAATATAAGGCGGGGTATGACTTTGAGACTAGGGATTGTGGAAAAACCTCCCCTTATATTCGAATAAGTACGGTAATGATGGAAAGGCTGAACAGCGCCTGAAAGAACATTGATGGGCGGTGTAAAATTTGTCTGGTTGTTTTCCTTAGGGTAAAGTTGGAGGTACAGTGGCTCTTGTTTCAAGTTCTTTTTTCTTTTAGGCCAATTTACGTGCATTTTTTTTTATTTGTAAAAAGGGCAGGACATGTGTTTTTTTTTTCTGTGCATCATTGTTCCTGCTGGTATAGTGTTGTTCATTGCGATGACAAAGTGGGAAAAATTTCTCGGGTAGCATTTATTTATTTATTGCACCTCAAATTCCCCGTGTAGGGGTATTGCATGAGGGGTTTATTAAGGAATGCAAAGCACGTTTGGCTACTCAGTGCAGTTACGAATTACACCCTGGGGGCGAATTCATTCAGTGTCCTTTCTGGGAGAGGTAGGTAACATTGAAATGAATTGATTGTGATTATCGAACGCCTTCTCCGAGAAGGTAGAAATTCACTCCGAAGGCCAGCCGATTTTAATACTTGCAGTTTGATTTCTGATAAAACCAGCAAATCTTTGGCAGACCCGCCGCGGTGGCTCAGTGGCTAAGGCGTTGCGCTGCTGAACAGGAGGTCGCAGGTTCGATTCCCGGCCGCGGCGGCCGCTTTTCTGATGGAGGTGAAAAGCAAAAAGCATGTGTGTATGAGATTTCGGCGCACATTAAAGATCCCCAGGTGGTCAAAATTAATCCGCAGCCCTCCACTACGGCGCGCCTTATAGCCCAGTTGTAGCTTCGGCACATTAACTCTTTCGTTACCACGCCTATTCAAATCGATCACCGGTGATCGATGATTTATATTGCCTATTTCGACATGTTGTACTCGTTTCTCGTACACCTAATGCGGCCAGTGGTTAGTCTAGGCACTGCACTTTTAGAATCAGTTTAAATTTTCCCGCTCCGGCGACATTCAGATTTTTGACAGCGTTTTTGGCGAGCGGAGGTGCATGTGTTTTTGAGGAAGGGGGCGTGGCCACTGCACCAGACAAAAACGCATGCCGCTCGTGGTTAGGCTACATTACCATAATTTTCTTTTTGTCAAAAGGCTCCTGGCAAGTTAAGTACCAAATAATGTTGTCAGCTTTATAATCCGACAGCGTTGACTGGTGATAATTACTTGAAAATGACACCAGCTATTCACTAGTGATCTTTGGTTCGGAGAAAGGATAGCTTTATTCTGCCAAATCTTATTTCTCATGGTCCCTCGCATGTCTAGCAAGTGTGCCTGGCATTTTCAGCCAGTTTCCAACAGTTTCGGTTTCGTTTTTGCGTTGCGAAATTCATATTTGGCACTACTACGCAGTTACCGAACTACAAGCTCATTTGCCATGGCGCCTCCGTTGCCCGCTACTGCTCCTCAAAACAAACATGCCGCTCACGCTTCCACTTAACCCACACCTTACTTCTGCGATTACAGCTTCAGGTGAAAGTCTAAAGATAACACCGAGTCGGCGGATATCAGTTCAGATGAGGAGAACGCTACCAATCGGCCTTGAACACCGCCAGCTGCTCACCGGCCAGTTTCGGTTTTGTCCGAGGGTATTTCCGGAAGTCTAGTGTCGCTTCTTAGTAGAGCTGTCTATTCTGACAGTCTCCAACAGCCTTGTAATTGTTTCTTTTCGAAGTTGTTAGATGGCGCTGCAATGTAGTAGGCTTGCAAGGATGAACTCCTTCATAGCACGACGGCGGTTTGGTGAAAGCTTGCTGGGCACGATTTTAGCGCATCGTACCTTATTCGTGCAAGCAGGGCTACCACAGCGAGTCAGAACATGATAATAAACCGCAAATTAAAGTTCTGACTTATAAGCGATGATCAGAATGTCAACACGCATCCACCACAGAGTTTGGTTTTCAACTCCAAGCGGATTTTTTCGCATAGCTTGCTTGCCTTCAATATTGTGTTGGTCATAATCATTGACAAGGTGTTTATAAATCACGTGAAACCTAATTGGGGTCTTTAATGATGTGAAACCACCAGATTTCTTCTAAAGAACCAACCAAAATACATAGCAAAATTTGAAATATAGGTTGGGCTTCTCCGCAAGGCACGGGCACCACGCGCGCTAACATTTTCTTTTATATCTGACAAACTGTACTGCACAACGCAATCTTTTTTCTAGGGCGGGTTTTTGAAATGTTTACCTACAAAATGTATATTCTAATTTTTTTCTACTATTGGTAGTTTATTGTACACAACTTCCTATTTTTCATTTTCTTCGACACCTGGACAAAAATTTTGAATTTGATAATTTTTTTCGCAATCATTATTTATGAAAACATTATTAAAACTGGTGTCATTGGAAATCGCATGGAATCATCTGTATTTTATGTCACTGCAATGTGTGCCTAACCAATATGTATAGCACAGAAAAAATGTTTTGTTAGACCCCTCAAAATTGGTCAATTTCTCGCGGTAATGAAAGAGTTAAGGGGGGACACTGCTCTTAAAACAGCCTCCTTTAATTGATAAGTAAACGCTGTGAAACTTGTCAGTCTTGCTGCTTTTTTACCACTGACTTCAAGTATGCCATTATGTTTTGGGAAAGTTCCCAAGATAATTAGAGATCATTAGTCATTTTTGGTCAAACAGTAGACATAACATTGTTGGTCATAAAACTGAAATCTTGGTTTTCCAATACTGAGAACCCTGGTGAATGCAACAAGAGAAGTAGTTTTTTGATGCTCCGCCTGGAGCTAATTTTACAAAGCTCATTAAACTTTGGTGGTTGAAATGGGCATTCGAAATAGTTCCTTGCCACTGGTGCCACCAAAGTATAATGAGCTGTAAAATGAGTTCGTATATCAAAAAACCAATTCTTTGATTGCTTTCACCAGGGTTCGTAGTATTGGAAAATATAAAGATTACAGTTTTATGGCTAACACTGTTCTGTCTATTGTTCCTCCAAAAATGGCCAATTATCTTAGTAACTATGACTTTCTCAAAAACTGATGCCATATTTGAAATCAGTAAAAAAAAAGCAGCAAGTCTGACAAGTTTCACAGAGTTTACTTAAAAATTAAAAGAAATTGTTTTAAGAGCCATGCCCCCTTTAACCCCATCATCAACAAATCTTGGGCAAAGACAAGAAGAAGTAATGGAGGAGAAATTGTAATCCTGCAGTAAACGTCCAATGGGTGATGGCTGTGATGATGACAGCGATGATTCACTGTATAGAAATGTCGACTAACATGAATGTGCTTGCATCTCTTTCAGGGTGAAGGAGCGGGCAAGGTCTCGGTCCAACTCCCGGTCTAGGCAGAGTCGGCGGCTGCGGTCGCCCCAGCCGACTCAGGGCACCGAACCGGTCCCGGCCGGTTCGTCCAACGATCCGGATGAAGCAGCCCACAGCGACCGTTCGAGCAGCTGGGATCGCACTGCGGTCAGTTGGCTGGAACGCCGTCACCTAGTTACTGTTCTCTGCGTAACCCCAGCAGCTGAAATTTGCAAAACGCAACCAGAGGAGTTGTAGCGGAGAGTTTCATACTAATATATACAGCGTAGACCGCTTATAACGTATGTCGCGGGAGCCACAAAAATTCGCACTATAAGCGGTACCGCACTATAACCAAAACGTGCGCGAATTCAGCCAAGTTGCCACCTACCTCTCAAGTAATCCTAAATTTTTTATCACCCAAAAGCACAGCACCTAAAAACAAAGGCAGGGTCCTTATTTCGTATTATTTTTAACATCAGCGGCTGCTGCAGGGTGTCACACATTGCAAAAGCGCGGTCTTACAAACGGCGAGTGCGGCTTTAACTTCCGTTGTGTTTGTGTTTTGAAAGACCATGGCTGCGTTTTCTGCGTCTATGAAGATGCCGCAGGACAGGATAAGAAAGGCCAGCGGGATTTTTTTTTTTTTAACCCCACCTTGTGTTCACAATGTCGAAGGCGGCTGCTTATCAGCGCAACGTACTGGTAGTGGAAATCTCCGCGCCGCTCGCTTGTTTGGAAAGAGCGGTGGCTTATCTGCACAACGTTCTAAAGCGTGAACCGCATGGAGCGATTTCTCGCGAAAATGTGCAGCGCACGCCGCAGGCGCGGCGACGTCGGCGCGGATACAACTGGCGTATGTGCGGCGCGGTAAGAGGCGGCAACATGGCGTCCGCACTGGCCGCGAAGCGGTGCAGGCAGCTCGAGCGACCACTTCTAACCGCTCGCTGAAATGCCGCACGAGGCGCAAGCGAAGATACTCATGCAAGAAAAGAGCTGATAACGTGACCGCACACGCTGCTTGTAAAAGTGCCCATCAAAAAATACTGCGGTGGTAAGCCTTCATCTGATCGAGGGACTTTAGCCTAAACACCTCTGGCGCGGCTAGCCAGCTTGGAGCGCTTCGTATCTCCCGCCATTAGGTGCGCGTCTTTCCATTGGTGCAAGTCGTCAGGCTCCTCCCACTGCCACGCGAAGAAGCCACCGTGAGCTTGGAATCGTAGACGCGAGCATGAAAAAAAACGCACGCGCAACGCCGATGTGCACAATTCGAGTGCGAAAACGGGCCATGCGGTTCACGATTAATAGAAACAACTTGCCACGCGCGGACGGGGAGTCGGTTGCTATCTTCCGAGGTGCATCACGCAAGGACAGCTGTGGTTATCACGTACGCGCGAACTAAAGGGTGCCTCTATTTTTTTCTTCTGTGTCGAAGTTAGAGGAGAGCAAGGGGTGCGCGCTGAGTCAGATGGCCGATTTCATCATATTTTTTTCTTTTGCTGCCCTAAAACGATGCCCCAGCTGCACCGATCGATCAGCAGACCCGCCGAAAAACCGCACTATAAACGGTATTGTGCTTCGGCCAACCGCATCTTAAGCGGTATGCTTATGCATTGAGTTCTATGGGAGGCAAACCGGTAGTCACAAAAACCCGCGTTATATCCGGTCCCGCACTATAAGCGATTACATTATAAATGGTCTACACTGTACTAAAGGGCGATCAGTTTTGCAAAAACTAAAGGGAAAATGAGATTTCAGCACACGTTAAAGATCCCCAGGTGGTCGGAATGAATACGGAGCCCTCCACTACGGCGCGCCTCATTGCCTGAGTTGCGTCGGCGCGTTAAACCCTACTATCAGTCAATCAATCGAAATCAGTCGCTGCAATCGCGTTCCGTCGTGGGTGCCATAGCACCTTGCAACAATCCTTGTCTACTTGGCTTGGCTAGCCACGCGGCTTTTTTTCACTCTTGAAGCCAAAATCAACAAGAAATAGTAACATTTTTTTTTTTCTTCTTTCATGAAGGCCCCAAGTAACTCCTGACAAATAAATCTTTGCAGCTCCACTTTTTTATTGATAAAACAACTTTAAACAATATTTTACAATAACATTGAGTCTTTTGCAGCTGCCAGCAAATTTTGAGCCTGTTGGCGAGCCATTCAATGACATGTGGAGTGTTTGTACTCGGCACACGGCGGCATGCTGAAGCACAGTTCATTTCATCTAGTCACTAGCTTATAGTCACTAGCTGACTAGCTTATCACTTGTAACATATGTTTCAAGTGTAGAATGCTTATAATGTATGTTACGGGAGGTGCGAAAGTCCACACTAAGCGATACCGTGCCATAAACAAAACATGCGCGAATCCAACTATATCGCAGCCTGTCTTTCAATCATTAGTTGTTTTTGTCATCGCTCAAATGAACGGCACTTAAAAACAGGGGCACAGTCTTGATTTCGCCTGTTTTTCTTTTTCACTTCAGATGCTGCTGCGCAGTCTTACGGTCCGCGAGCGCAGCTTTAACTTCATTTTGTGTCCGTGTTTTTGCGGAGCACGTCCGGGGTTTCAGCTAGAAGAACCGATGCCTCAGGGAAGGAAAAAGGCAGGTTTATGCCCCAGGGGCAACGTGATACGAACGCAAGCCGTGTTTTTTTTTTTTCACCCCACCTTGGGTTCGTGATGCTGAAGTGGTTGGTATCAGCACAATGTGCAGGTAGTGACACGCTTGATGTTCTAAAAGGGAAAGTGCGGTTGCTTATCTGCAGAACGTTCTAATCGCAACACTGTATTGCACATGTGGGTGGGGGGGTTTGCTATCTTCCAAGGTGCAGCAGTTGTGGTTATCAATTAACTGCAAACACACGAACTAAAGGGAATCTATTTGTTCCTTTTCTGCTTCTAAGATAGACGGGAGTGGGGAGCGGGCGCTGTGTCAGATGGCTGATTCCATTTCTTTTCGTATGGTAGAGGGGCGAGATGCGTGGTTTAAGGGGGCGGGATTTCGCCGGGACGTCGAGGCGTAGACTGAGGGAACAGAGTGTTGTTTGGAAGAACATTCAATGTGCGGCGAAGGCAGTAGCTGCACCGCACCAGCGAATCTGGAGCAATGAGATGAGTGCAGCGATGTGGAGAACCTTGTGTTCAGGCGAGATGAATACTTTTGGGATAAATGATGTACGCGAGTGACCTAAAGCGGAAGCTCAGAGAAAGTTTCATTATGTGAAGCCTCTCCTTCTGCAGCGGCGATCGTGGAGAGAAAGAAAAGATTAATAGTTCTGCTAAACATGTGAGGAAACTGTATACTTTTGGCAAATTGATTCCACATGCATGAAGAATGCATAGATTGTAGTCTTTTGACTTCCAAAGTATTGTCAGCGTCAAACATAAATGGTCGTTCTTTTTGTTTTTGTTCCTTTTCTACCAGGGCATGGATGTTGTGGACTCGAAGCCTCAGGAAACCAGTCGGTCCGCCACACCTTCAAAAGCAGAGGCCCCAACAGCCACTTGCCCAAGCACCATCGTAACAGACACCATCCCAGCATCAGCGCGGAGACCGCCCGTGTCGCGAACATCTCGCCGGTCATCCTCACTGCGTGAGGTGCGGACAAAGAAGTTGGAGTCGCGTTGCTCCGAGCTGGAAGACCAACTCAGGGCACGTGATCGTGAGCTCGGGCAACTGCGCAGTGCCCCCCACGGATCGTTGACCTTCCTAAGAGGCCTGCCTCACGACGAAGTCCTTCAGCGTTCCTTGGAAGCGCTCGAGGCGTTCCTGTCTTCCAGCGTCGAGAAACTGTGCGGACTTAAAGAGCGGCTGCGGAAGACTGCGGAGGAAGGGATCGCGTCGAGCGCGGATGGTTTGCGGCTCATTTGCGGCGAACTCGAGTCACTGATTCGCGAGAACAGCCGGCGAGTGGGGGCGACAACGCGAGCCCTGCGGTGCTCCACGGCGCTCGAGACGGAAGGGAAGCTGAGTCGAGCCGCGGAGGAGGCATGGGTTCTCCGACGTGAGCTCAAAAGGTCGCAAGACGCATTTGACGACCTTGAACTTCGCTGCCACGCGCTCAAGCGAGACTCGAAGAACGCGGAGGAGATGCACGCCTCGCAGCTTGCACTAATGACTGCACGGATCGACGACCTCACTGCCAAGCTCGCGCTCTCGGAGAAGGCTCAGCGCCAGTTGAGGCAAAGGCTGGCGCGAGCCGACTCGAAGCAGGAGAAGCGGCGGCTCTCGCTGAAGGGGAAAGAAGCGGCAGCTGCAGCGGCCGCTGCGGCAGCGAATCCGTCGAAGGAGCTTGAAGTCAAGCTCGCTCACTTGGAGCACAAACTTGCACTTCTGGAGGAGGCCTTTCAAGGACCCGTCAACGAAGCGGCGTCGGACGCGTCCGCGCCGGACGACGTCGCCACGCCGGGGACTCCGACGGGTCGGAGGTCGTCGTTGGACAGCCTTTCTGGCGACCAGCAGAACCTGTTGCTCCGTGTTCAGCTCATGGACCAGCGGTTGCAGTCGGCCTTGGAACAGCCGACGGAGCCATTGTCGCGTCCTCGGATCTGCCTTCAGACGGAAGCTCCGGACGGAAACGGGGTCGTTGATGGATGGAGCAGTCTGTCTCTCGCAACGAGTGTGACAGACCTTCGCTTACCGGAACATGGTGGTGAAGCACTGCCGGCAAGTTACAAGGAGTGCGTGGAGTCTCTTGACTCGCGGCTTGACGCTCTCCTGGGGTGGCTGTACGAGGCACTGGCGTCGCTTCGTGAGGCGGGCGTGATGGGCGCTTTTCCGAGAGACCTTTTTGAACGCGTCGGAGCTAGAGATTCGAGTTTGCTGCCGAACCAAAAAGGTCGCCTGGCGAGAAACCTGGCTCTGTTGAGAGACATCGGGTTAAAGTTGACGGCCACGGCTGGATTCGACGCCCGCTTCTCGGCGAATGTGGCCACGCATCTCAGGGAGACGTCGCTCGTGCTGTTCGCGTTTGAGGAGAGGCTCGATCACGTGGCCTGCTCGCACGACGACCTCCGGTTGGTGGGCGCCGAAAACTACAAGTTGTGGGATCCGCTGGGGGACAGCGCCGGAGCGCAGTGCTGCTTCGCGGAGCAGGAAGACTCGCGGGACGCGGAAGCTCTCGCGGCGGAACTGGCGGACTTCTCGTCGCGCCTCAAGTCGTTGAACGGGGCAGTGGAGCGCTTCAGCAAGAGTCGGCACACTTTGGTTCTCAAGAGGCTGTCCGAGTGTCTGGACGTCCACCCGACCTCTGACCTCGAGCCGGACGCCGTGCAGAATGTCGCCGAACAAGAAGCCGTCCTGGGGGCCGTCATGGAGGCACTGTCGGTTGTTCGCACCCACATCAGCGACAGCCTCTGGCACACCCTCTGTTCGACCTCGGAGGCGACCTCACCGGCGACCTCGATGGAAACTGCGTCTTTATTAAAACAGCTCGAGAACGCCATGAGGGCGGAGTTTCTACGGGTTCGCTCAGAGCTGCGGACTTCGTGTCTGTCTGAGCTTGAAAGTTACTGCTCGGCTAACCTGCCGCGCGACGTCCTCGGTCGGGAGTTGGTTCCCGTGGTCCGCGACCTCGCTACCGCGAACTGTGTCTCGGCCGTTCTGCGCACTTACGTCTTGCACATCGAAGAACTGGTCAAGGACTGTGTCAGGGCGTTGCGGCAAGATGAGCTGGGCTCCGCGGATGCAGGAGATGAGAAGACGCAACAGGAGCTTTTCTTCAGGGCCGCGGCGGCGGTGGAGAGTGCGCCGCAGTTTCTGCAGTCCTGGCTGATGCACTGCCTCGCGGAAGACCCGTGCGAGAACGACCAGTTTGCGGGGGCTTGCGTCAACTCGACGGCGGACGTGACCGGCGCGCTGGAGCGGCTTAACCTGAGGCTGCGGGAAGAGCGGGAAGGCCACCGGCAGCGAGTGCTGGCTTTGCAAGACCGTTTGGATGCCACGCAGCGGGACTGCGAACGCCTGCTCAAGGTACGAACGACGGCCTTTGCTGCGTCAACTTTGTTCATAACTGAAAAGGGAGACACAGACCAGGTTGTGGTTACATTGTGTCTGTGTTCCTTTTAAAGGCCAACTGCACTCAAATTTTACCTCAACCAAATTTATTTTCAATGCGTAGTAAGTACCCCCAAATCAGCTAGGACACAAATGGTAGCCCCGTGAAACACCTCGTTAATCAGCCAAAAGCGTTTAAAAAAGCTCCGCCACAGACCACGCTGCACCTGCCGGCAGATCGCGTAAACAGTCATGACGTGCCTGTAATGTTCCAGCCGACGGGGGCTTCTTCCTCTGGCCAGCCACACAGTTGGAGAATCGGTCAAGCTCTGCTGCCCTGTGCGCGCGTAGAGCTTGCGCGCGTAGAGCTTGCGCGCAGACTTTCTCCTGAGCTGGTGACCGTCCGGCCGCTCGCTGGACGGCTGCAACGTCACTGCAATGGCCGCGCTCTCCTTGGTTTCGGTTTCGAAATTGCCAATTTTTGCTGGCCACTGGAGGCGTCCACGCACGTGTTTCAGCTGTTGTGTTTTGCGTGTTGCTTTCTTTTTAAGCAGACTATATGGAAATAGGGTTTTCAAGAGGCCGAAATTTTGAGTGCAGTTGGCCTTTAAGTGCAGAGCGCTTTAGGGGCTTGCCTTGTCGTCGTAGCTCGCTCGCTGAACCCAAGTAGAGCCACACGGCGTTCCGTCGTCGCGGCGTAGCCCAGAGGCTTTGAAAGCCAAGCGGCTTATATAGTCATAAGCGTTTGAAACTTGCGAATCACTGGCGCTTGTCCTACATCTCCCGATTGTATAGCGCAAAGAAAACTGTAGGTACATTTGAGACAAAATATACGCAGTTAACTGGCAGTGCCCGCGTACATTTAGTTAGGAACGCTTGTTGGGTTGTTTTTTACGATAGTAAGCAAAAAAAGTGGCAGTGCAACACCAGCACGTGCGGGAGGGAAAGATAGCACAAAAAGGACAGAACTCCCGCTGGCTCAGTGTCAGGCAGGGGGCGCGCGAGCACTGCGAAGGCGGGAAATTTGACTTGCATGGGGTGGTAGCAGTGAGCGGATAACCGTGCCACAGCCCATTATGGCGAATCACTTTCTCTGCACTTCCGGCAGCTTTCACGTTGAGTTGAATGGCTTTAATCTTTTCTCTTCCTTCTTCCACTGCCGTAGACGGGCTGTGCCACCTGCCGGGGCCTGCGGGAGCAGGTGCGGGTGCTGGCGCAGCGGTCGTCGGAGCTGGAGCGGGCGGCCCGGGAGGGCAGCCTGTGCGAGCGCTGCCCCGCGCAACAGGAGCAGCTCCGGCGCCTCGGAAAGGAGCACGCCCGCGAGATGGCCCACTGCGAGGCCTCGGCCCAGGAAGAACTGCAGGGGAGGATGCGCGAACAGGTGCGTGTCTTCTTCTATGTCCACTTTCGGTCGTCCTGTGAAGGCTGTCAATGCTTTCGGGATTTGGGAAAGCACTAGCATTAGTCAGTTGACTCCAGTTGATGCGAAGTCCACCGGGACTGCTGAACACTTGGAATTAACCGAACTTCAAATGAAACAGAAAGTGCAATAACAGCATTGTTACTAGCCCGCAGCACTTCTTCCTTCTTGATTCCGTTCAGAATGTTGACTTTCGTTACCAGGTCAAGCATACAACACAGTCGATACCTATCGCTAAAATCGAAGCCTGAAGCATCCACCACCACACTAAAGAAGACGGTTGAGCGTCTCAAAAGGGAGAAGATGCGTTCCGTAGCGGGAGTGTCAACTGGTCTGCCGCTTTATCAACTCCTCGCTTGCGTTGCGCCGACATCAGTGTAGAACACAGCGCTGTTCTATGTGGTGGAAAATATAGAATTTTATCGAGAAAAGACATGCACCTCAATTTTTTGTTATTCGAAGTAACTTCACTTAACCAACCTAGTGGGTTTTAGGTTTTAATTACAAAGCTACCGTATAATGCGGAATATAGGTCGAGGCGGAATATAGGTCGACCCCCTTACCTTGTAGCCGAAAAATGCAAAAAAAAATAATTAGGTACCAACCATCGTTTTATTGAGACTATAACTTCTTTCGTCTCAGATTACTCATTTAAAACTGTCTGAGTATCGTCGGACGACTGCTTCTGGCTCGCTGTCGCCCACACAGCAGGTCGTCCTCGGTGCAGTCCAGAAAATTGCTTATGCAGCAAGACCATGTCATCGTGAAGCGAGCGCAAAGCATGGGACACTCGTGTGCAGACCGGAGCGACAGCCAGTCTGTGCAGGCGGTCAGCAAACATCTTGGGGTATCCATTCGTAGAGACACCGCACGGCGCTAGCGGACAAAATTCGCCCCTTTGTACAGCAGCACAGGTGCACAGAGCAGTGCCCATGAAATGAGGCCTTCCGAGCGTTGCATACCGAGAGCTGCCCCTTCGGCTAACGCCGCTAGCAACACTTCTTTTGGCGATACCGAACTGGCGCAAGGCGGACACGTCATTGGCGTTGGAAAACCCCCAACTTTTCTTTTAAATGCTGCTGTGAACTGGCACCAAGTGCCTAAACTCATTTTGAGCAAGAAGAAAATAGCTCGCACACATGCGCCGCTAGCGAGAGAAGCAACAAAACAAAGATGGCGTCGCGTCCGATTGATGGTGGTGGCGATGGTGCCTTTGGGGTTTGGATGGGCTCGATGGGCTGCCCGGTCGACAGATGACAACTGCCAGTGACTGCAATATAGGTCGAGGGGTTACTTTTTGGCAAATTTTTCTGTAAAAAATCTCGACCTATATTCCGCATTATACGGTAATTCCGCATTGCTGAGACCAGGGACCGGCCGGGATTGCCAAGGCCAGCACATCACTTCTAATTAACCGAAAATTCCAATTAAGCGCCTTTGAATTATTGTGAGTCGGCTGTAAATGGCCAAACAACCTACAGGGCAGCTATACCTTCAATATGTACATTGCCACGGATTACTGGCAGATTGGCACTACATTGCTTTGCTCCTTATGTCGGCTAAGGGCTGAAACAATCTTTCTCTCACTCACTCACTTGCTCACTCACTCCAATTTTGTGCACTTGTGGCTTGGCTTGGTCTGGTCTGTCTTGGCTCTGCCATTCATTTGGTGTCACCTTGTAGAAGCTGGGTAGGCAAGTGCTATGGCGATGTGACAGCACTTCACTTGTGCTGTTGCATCGGCTGGAAGGTTATGATAGACTTTCGTTGCTTTGATGTCATCGGTTTACTGACCTTTAAGCTTGGTATGCAGTGAAAATCGGTTTTCCAGCGATTGCATCACACAGCTGGACAGATTTAACGGCAGAGCTGTTTATACTTTTAGTTGTGCTGTGTGCTGTTACCACAAAAAAATACCGTATTTTCATGCGTATAGTAATGTGCCCTGCATATAATCCACACCCCACTTTCAGCCCGCTGGAAAAGAAAAAAATAAATCCTCGTGTATTGCCCACACATTTGATACCGGAAAGGCTGCACCAAAGCTACTGCTCAAGCAACACGTCACATACTCTGTAGAACAAAAAAACAATATTCAGCAAGTAGAATACACTGAGTGCAAGGCGAAAGTCACAATTCACTAATAAAATTCAGTTGTTAGAGTGCGCTCGTCCTTGTTTTTTCTTCCTTGTCCTTGTATGTTTTGCGCAGTTGTTGCCATGGAAGGCTTGGTCAGTGTTACTGCGTAGGAGCTTCACGGTGCAACGCGCATTGCCGTGAAGCTGCACTAAAGAAAAAACCCCGCATATTATCCGCACCCCTACTTTGCCACTCAAATTTTCGCATTTTTGGTGCGGGTTATGCGCGTGAAAATACGGTACCAACAAAAATACGAGAGCACATTTCAGCATGTGCCTCGTGACGAGTGCCCGGCGTCAGCCAGCTGTACCCTTGAGAACACTCTGCTTAGTGTTTGTGGTGCGACCTCTCGCACGCTGTTCTCCTCGCCCGTTCACGTGCGTTTGTGCCTGAAGTGGCGAGCACAGACGCCAAGTTCGCGAACAAGCCAGTTGCCGCAGGTTCTAGCGCATGCTGACGCGATCCACGTGGGGACAGATGTGAAAGTTTTCGGACAAAAAATTTCCGGGCCTGCCAGTCACAGAGAACTTTTAGCCATAGAGCTTTATATTAAAAGAGCCATAGAGCCAAAATACAAGCTGGGTTTATTAGAAAGACTGCTTAGTCTCAATAACAATGATACCAATATCATCGCAATCTTCGAACAAATAACGGAGATATTGAAGAAAACGTGTGAAGCAGTCGCGACCCCCTAGCCAATTTCCCGCAACTTTTCTATGACGTCACGGAACCTTGTTTGTGCGATTGGCGGTCGCCTAACTCGCCTGTCGCGACGACACATGACTAGACGTCTGTAATGGGGCCTCTAGTTTCATTTGACCACATCACTTGAATGCTAACGTGCAGTTAACGCACTGAAGATTATGTTTTATTGTTGGCCCGTATGACGTCATTCTTGCTCATAAAACGTCACTGTGGCGCAAAATTTGAAAGTTTTTAAATACTTCTTGCTTTTTTTCTCGTAAAAAAACATCTTTTGTGGCTGTAATGGAGCTGAGTGAGATACTGAATCCTAGTTCTTTCAAATTAAACGAAGTTGTATTTTCTCTTCATGGCTCCTTTAATATATACTAGAGGGAAATTTGGCACCACTGTCTAAGGGAGCCACATTTCAGCGAGCGTTCCGTCATGTACCACCAGGCAGGCATGTTCCGCTTGTCCTTGGCATGGCTCATGAACCGGCTGGAAAGTTGGCTCTGGCTGCAAAAAAGCAGCAGTGTTACTGTAGAAGATTATTCAAATTTGTTTTGTTATTATAAAATTGAACCTCAAAAAATATTTTCGGAGATTATTTAGAAGCTTAATGCTTGATGAACAAGAAAAAAAATGTTACCCTTCTTTTGTTGGTTTTGGCTTTGAGGCAAAAAAGACCAGCCATATGGCCAGCTAAGCCAAGTAGGCGAGGAACGTCACTAGCTGCAATGGCAGCGCCCATGATGGCCCAAGATTGCAGCGTGAGATTTCCCTCTAGTAGTATATACTGGTATGAAACTCCATGCTTTCCGCGGCAAGTTCGGAAATTCATGTGAGGGGCAACAGCCGAGTCTCTGACAAAGGGAGGGGGCCGCCAGCTCTGCTGTTTCTCCAGCCTTGCACCAATAGTGCAAGCTGCACCTATATTTGTGTCTAGCATCAGGGTTTCATTACTATTAATAATTTATGCTTTGAGAGCTGCTGAATACCTCCAGGTGCGTAAATTCGGTTGTGCTATAATTACTTGCAGCACTCGTGCCCTCTCACCTGGGCAATAACTACGTCCTCAAAAGTGCGTGTGTCTCTGGGTATCCCACTAACATAGTCGTCTCGCCCCTTCTTTTCTCACAGGAGGCCAACCACCAGAGGGCTGTGCAGGGGCTCGAAGCGGAGTTGCGGGCTGCCAAGAGTCAGTTGCAGCGGCTTCAGGTGAGAGCTTTCTTTTGTCTGAGGCTGGAGAAGTTTTGGCGGGGAGGCAGTGATGCCACGAGGTTCGTTGCCACATTTACCACGCAGTCGCAATTTGTCGAGTGCTGTCGATGATTTGGCGTCGGTAGCGGAGGTGTGCCAGCCCTGATTAGGGTTGGTCAAAAAAACTCTGGTTTCACTGCATGACAGTACAGCCCAACTCGGATACTATATTGAACGCGGATATAGCAAGTTATATTTGAAACGTTAGTCTAATCATGATTTCGAGAACCCCATGCAAAGGTATAACGCTGCAGTGTGCATGCCTTGAACTCCAGTTCAGCGGCATGTCCATTTTTTAACAATTCAAATTGTCAATCCATCGAGTTATTTCACCATCCTCTTGGTTTTCGATAAATCCGATATCAACTGTTCTCGGATTTTTAAGGGGGGGACACGGCTCATCAAACAGCTTCTTTTTTGTCAGTCTTGCTGCTTTTTTTCCACTGATTTCAAATGTGGCAATATTTTTTTAGTCGGTCAATTAGTTACCAAGATAATTAGAGAGAATTAGTCATTTTTGGAAGAATAATGGACAAAACATTATTAGTCATGAAACTGTAATCTTTATATTTTCCAATACTTGAAGCCTGGCAAGCATAATAAGAGAATTGGTTTCTTGATGCACCACTTGGAACTAATTTTACAGCTTAATAAACTTTTGGGGCATTAGTTGCAAGGAACCATTTCGAATGCCCATTTCAAACATCAAAAGTTTAATGAGCTGTAAAATTAGTTCCAAACAGTGCATCAAAAAAACGATTCTCTTATTGCACTCACCATGCTTCATTGTATTGAAAAATATAAAAATTACAGGTTTATGGCTAGCACCGTTTTGTACCTATATTGTTCCTCCAGAAATGGCTAATTATCTCTAATTATCTTGGTAACTAATTGACTTACTCAAAAAATAATGCTATATTTGAAATCAGTGGGGAAAAGCAGCAAGACTGACGAGTTTTACAGAGTTTACTGAAAAATTAAAAGAAATTGTTTCAAGAGCCATGTCCACCCCCTTAATCTCGGTCTGCACTGACTCGGTGTCAGTCTCGCACGCGAGCTTGAGTGTGAGCATAAGTGAGTGTACTCACGAGCAAGCTAAGAGAAATCCTTGATGCAGGAGGAGCAAGAGGAACGCATTGGCAGCCTCCGCGAGCTCTACCAGCAGAAGCTCTCGTCCACGGGACTGGAAGCCGTGGATGCAGAGGCAGTGCGCCTGCGCTGCCGGCCGGAGATGGAGCAGCTCAAGGTAGCGTGGAGCGCCACCAGTGTTGCACTCGGGTGCCCCCATTATGTTCCGCCGTGCTTCATCCCAGTCGCGTTGTGCTTTGGTGCTCCGTCCTAGTGTAGAGAAGATATTCATACTAAACTGCGCTAGAGGAAAATCTGTCACTGCAATCGCACGCTTTCGTGTTTACCACAAAAGCAGCTGGCACTGTTCTTTTCCTACTTGGCTTGGGTTACCTACCGGTTGGCTTCTTTTCACTCCTGAAGCCAAGCTCAACAAAAAAAGGGAAACACTTTTTTTTTGTTCATCTTGCATGAAACTTCAAAAAAATACGTGACAAATTTTTGGGGTGTGGACTTTTCTACAGGTAAAATAATATTAAATAACCTTTTACGATAATGTTGTGTTTTCTTTCCCCCACTTTTTTTTTTTTTTTTTAGTTGCAGACGCCTTTTAAACCTGTTCGTGAGTCATGCTAAGTAGCGATAGAACGCTCCTGCCCCAGTACCTGCTTATAATAGACACTTTGGGAAACAGACATCAGTTCGTTATATCCGTTTTTCGCTATATCTGTACATAAAATCTATGTAGACGAATGGTAACGGGAAACAAATATTTGTTCGTTATAGCCGGGATTTCATTAAAACCGGATTGCTATAAGTGGGCTATACTGTATGTTCTAGTATGAAACTCTATGGCTGTCATGATCTCGTCAATGTAGCCTCATTTGTAAAAGTCATGAGAAAATACTAAAAAAAACACAGAAAAAGAAAATACGCAAGAAAACACAGAAAAAGTGTGTTGACGTGCTGCCGCAGGTTTTGAATCGCGAAAATCGTCGTGAAGCACAGAAGTGACGCGTCGACGGGCTCAATGTGTTGCTTTCATTTGCGGAATTCATCAGAAAGCAAAAAAATGGCGAGTTGCCGCAGCTTTGGATTTGCCGTGAAGTTGAGAAATGATCCGCTGATGCACCCCAACGTGGCACTTTCAATTGCAAATTTACAAGAAAGTCCGGAAAGGGTCGCGACTTACACGTTGTCGCGCGACTGTTGCGTGCTTGCAGCACCTTTGCGAGAAGGGCTTAGCGGCACTGGAGGCCTCACACGGTCGCCTGGTGGCGCAACTCCAGGAGCGCCACCAGGCCGAGATGGACCGGCTACGCGCCGAGCGGGACCGTGCGCTGCAGGAGGAGACCAAGGCAACTCTGGCCGGTCAGTCCGAGTGTTTTTTCTATAAGGATGGTAGTCTTTTTTTTGGGCTTGTTTAGTGCGGAAATTCTGGTCTGTCTCTATATCCGCCGCTCGTTTCATCCCTCGGGCTAAAAGTTAAGAGAATTCTTGAACCAAAAGTTTATGTATGCAGAACATTTCCTAACTAACAAATCTGGCAGCATGCTTACTACTTGTCAGCTTTGTTTAGCAAAAAGAGAAAATTACCGTATTTTCACGCATATAACCCTCACCAAGAATGCCGAAATTTCAGTGGCAAAGTAAGGGTACGGATAATCTGCGGGGTGCAGTCCTTTAGTGCAGCTTCACGGCAATGCGCGTTGTGACTCAAAGCTCCTACGCAGTAACACTGAATAAGCCTTCCATGGCAGCGATTGCACAAAACATACAAGGACAAGGAAGAAAAAACAAGGACGAGCGCACTCTAACTTAAACTGAATTTTATGAGTGAATTGTGACTTTTGCCTTGCAGTCAGTGTATTGTACTTGCTAAATGTACGTTTTTTCTGTGTACATAGTGTGTGATATATTGCTTGAACAGTAGCTTTGGTGCAGCCTTTCCTGTATCAAATGTGTGGGCAATACGCGAGGATTTTTTTTTTTTTTCATTGGGCTGAAAGGGGGGTGTTGTGGATTGTATGCAAGGAGGGGCTGGTTATACACGGGAAAATACGGTAGGCCTAGTTGAAGTAAAACATAAATGCAGAACTGATAGTGGCACTGCTGTTCTAATTTAACATAGATGTGGGTGTAAGTTCTTGCGATAGTAAATTAAGAACACGCGTTGAAAACAACGTTTTGGCCTAAAATACAAGAAGGGCTCACACCGGAGCCGAGACCCCATGGCCAACAGTAATGGAAGGTTCCAGTAGATGGCGCACGAGCAGTGGAGCACAAAAAAATTGAATTGACTTGAGCAAACCCGCAATGTGTTTATCGTGGGAGGTCAGAGGTACAGGAGATGCATTTACTTGGCAGGAGTGGCAGATGGCTATCGTCTTTTGATGACATTTGAAGTCACGTGAGAAGATATGGGCCCAGTTTTTTTTTTCTTCCTGTTTGTTTGCGTCTGCAGCACTCATTGCGTACTTGTGTCGTTCCAAAATCAGCTTGTGATCGATCCCCTGTTCCCTCCCTCTCCTCCTCCTGTGCCCTGTTGCAGCTCTCAACGCAATGCAGAGAGCTCATCAAGAGGAGCTTCATCGGGAGATCTCGAGCTTCAAGGAGGACTACGCGCAGCGCATGCGACACGGACGGGACGCCGAGTGCCTTCACCGAGAACACCAGTACGTTCTGGCATCTTTTTAAGTGCAGAGCACTTTAGGGGCTAGTCTTATCATTCTAGCTCGCTTGCTGGACCCAAGTAGAGCCACACGGCGTTCTGTTGTAGCAGCTGTCGTCGCGGCGTAATGCAGAGGCTTCGAAAGCCAAGCGATTTATACAGTCATGAACGTTCAAAACTCGTGAACCGCTGGCGCTTGTCATACATCTCCCCGTTGTTTAGCACAATGAAAACTACAGGTACGTTTGAGGCAAAATAAACGCAATTAACCGGCAGCACCCGCGTTCATTTAGTTGGGAACGCTTGTTGGGCTGGTTTTTACAATAGTAAGCGAAAAAGAACTGGCAATGCAACGCTGGCATGTAAGGGAGGAAAAGCAAGCACAAAAATAACAAAACTCCCGCTGGCACAGCTTCAGGCAGGCGGAGCGCGAACACTGCGAAGGCGGGAAATTTGAATTGCGTTGGGTGGTAGCAGTGAGCGGATAACGGCGCTACAGCCCATTACAGCGGTTGACTGCTCTGCACTTCCGACAGCTTTCACACTGAGTGGAACAGCTTTAATGGTTTTTTAACAGTGAGTTACTGCTATCGCAGTGTGTGTGGTTGTTGCAAGCATCATGAAGCCATTGTATGTGTCCCATTTGAGCATGCCTGAGTTCTTGTACGCGCTTACACACTCGCAGAGGGGGATCAAACAAAGGATGGTTCTTCAAACAGCTAACCAAAAGAACCAATTTAATGGGCTCCATGTCAGTGAGAAAGTAAAGAAACTGAGGAGGCTGTCTGCATCAGGCAACCAATAATCCCGGCAGTAATCTCAGCTAACGCTGGAATTTGCACTCCTTCCTGTGGCTGGCCCACAAATTTCTTCCTCGTGTCCTTAAAATGAACTTCTGTGTGCCCGCTCAGAACTTTTGGAGTTGTGAAATTCAAGACCACTGCAGTTCCTTCCTTCATTGTTTTATTGTGTTTTTGGAACAGAGTCAGTTTAATAGCTCAGCCGTCCTTCAGTGTTTGGCACCTCTTTGAGAGAAGCTGGAAGAGTAGTTGTATTCACGGTCTCTTATCTGCAGAGTTTATTAATAGAGTTCTGGTGAAGTTGAGAATAGCGTAAGGGTTCCAACCACTGCAGTGGCTCTGGTTGAGAATAGCGTAAGGATTCCAACCACTGCAGTGGCTCAGGTGGTCAAAATGAATCTGCAGCCCTCCACTACAGTGCACCTTCCTCACAGCCCATATGCAGGGGTAGCTTTGCGCGTTAAAGGGACCCTGCAACACTTTCGATAAGCGCTTTCACTCCTTCCGTCACGTCTGGAACCACTGCGAAAGCTATAGTTATCACCAGCACGGAGCAGAACTGCGTGATTTGCTCATCGCACCAGAGACGCCTTCCATTTCTGCTTTGTTTTTGTGGCTTTTTTAAGGACGCTATCGAAACACGTCCATTGCTGCAACTGAAGGAAAACCGGCCAACAGCCGCTACACAGCCTTAGTGACGTAATTCGAGCCGTCGAAGAACGTCAAGATCGGGAAAGAGAGCAAAATCTTTTGAACGAGTTTGCAAATTATCTGATGGTCATAGAGAAGTAATTTTTGGCTGAAGTACTTCGCGACCCCGTAATCTAAGTACTGGATGTGTTGGGTGACTACGTTCTGCAAGAATTTAAGATTTCAAAAAAAGTTTAGAAAAGTTTTGCAGGGTCCCTTTAAGGGGGGACGCGGGTCTTAGAATGGTCAAAAATGGCCAAAATATCGATTTTGAGAAAATCCAATTTTTGGAATTATTGTACCTTCAAGCACCTGCCTTCAAAATATCAACGCGAAATTCCATCGGGAAATACTCTAAAATCATGTTTTGAAACGCCTCGAGGGCCACGAAATGCCCAGAATTGGGCAAAAGTTGCTTCAAATTCCCGCGCGCCCCGCGGGCGAAGCAGCCGACCGATCGCCGCCATCTTGGTCTTGTTTTGAAGCTTGTTTCTTTGTGCGCATTTTGCGATATCTCAAAATGGCGTCGCTTGAGTAGAACGACCGGCCTTGCCAGTTTTCCGAAGGCACCTTCTCGGCCGCTGATTGGCTAGAGCGGGCGCGCGCGGTTTGAGTTCGCCATACGACCCCTCCCATTGGTCGGCGCGACTGCTGTCATGGCGGTCGCCATCATGGCGTCTGCTACGCGCGTCTGACGGAGTCCGCTCTTCTGGCGCAGCGCTCGCTTAGAGCAGTTTTTTTTTACAGTTTCTTCTAATTCTTCCATCGCGTACTTTCGTGAATGATGCCAGGAGACGTACGTTTGAAGAAGACGACCCTTCATGCGCACGGGAAGCGAAAGCGTCGTCCGCCTATCCCAAGGTCGCGTGGTGCGACTTCGGGCCGCTCGACTCCGCCGGATGAGAATCGTTCGCCGCCTCGTATTGCCTCGCCTGCCCCATCGCCTGACCAACCACCTCCGGAATCCATACCTGGTCCAAGCACGTCCTGCCGGCTTGACACGAGGTATTACACGGCGGAGGAGATCGCCGCGCGTACGGAACACGCGGACGAGGTCAAGCGCGGAACGGAGACTAAGTCAGCAACGCAGCGGAAATTCGACCTCCTTGAAGTGGATTTGGCGCACTCAGAGGAAGAATCCGGCATAGATTTTGTCTTAGTGGATTTTGCAATGCTGAAGGACCTTTTCGCGCACGTCAGGTGCGGCAAGTGCGGGCTGGCGGCGCCGGATTTGAGGAAGCCTGACCGGCAGTACGGCCTCGCCGTGAAGCTCGAGGTGACGTGCTCGATTTGTGAACACCGTGTGGAACGTTTTTCCTCGCCAAGGACCGAAGGATCTGGCAATATCACTCTTTTTGAAGTGAATATGAGGGCTTTGAAAAGTATTCAAAGCATGGGGAAGGGGGTGACTGCTCTTTCAGATTTTTGTGCTGGTATGAACTTGTCCCACAGAGGCCTGCACCACAAGACATTCCAAGCGCACTTGAGGAAAGTGGTTCAGGTTTGCGAGGACACTGCAGCAGCCTCTGAAGCTGATAGTGTGCGTGCCATCAAGGACTTGTACACCTTGGTCAGCCGCCAAACAACATAGATGATATGTTTGATGGCACGTGGATGACAAAGGGACGGTTGTCACACATTGGAGTGGGCTGCATCATTGGAGTGTACACCGGCTTGGTGATTGATCATGTAGTCCTCTCTAACTTTTGCTTAGGTTGCACCATCAGACCCAAAGCTTCAGATGAGGGCTACGAAGATTGGCTGGCAGACCATGAGTGTCAGCGAAACATTGACTGTGGTGCAGGACGCATGGAGGTAGAGGCAGCCCTGATAATGTTCAAGCGCTCGCTCTCCAAGAATGGGCTGCAGTACACAACCGTGATGTCCGATGGAGATAGCCGCACCATGCACGGCTTGAAGGAAAAAGGCGTCTATGGGTTTATCCCCTGAGGCCAAGAAAGTTTGCCTTCCAGCTACATTTATTTTCCCCAAAAGACTCTTTTGAGGGCCAACAACATGATGCATTTGCGGAAAACGCACTGCGCAGTGTCCCACCCCTGTATCCTCTCAAACTTCCAGCATAAAAACCGCGAATGAAATAGCCTCACCAAAGAACAAAAAAGGGGGGCACCTAAAGCAAGTTTCACCCTCACACTTTTGCCGTACACAATATTCTGGGTACCACAGTGCACTGTAATAGATGATGGCACTTCACGAAGGACTGTTGCAGTTTTCACGACGCCAGCAAGACACCACCAGATTTCACAACGCTAACAAAATGCCAACAGATTCGAAGTCGATAAATTTTGCTAAATTCCTGTTGGGGTCCGTTACTTGGCCTTTTGTATCTCCAGTTCTAGTTGACATTTTTGGAATCCAAAGACAGATTTGAAAATGGGAAGAACATGTCTTTGTTACTGGGAAATTTTGAAGCTACACTACTGATGGTTCATCTCATAACACATGGCCAAACTTCAAATGCAGTTTTCTCAGTTTCATATTTTTGGTCACTTCCCTCAGCCTTACGCAGCTTTTTGGAAACTTGTTTTTGCTTCATAAGGTCAATCTTGGTACCATTTTTTTCAGTACAGCCTGAGGCAGCCGATGACATTCTTAGTTTTTCTGTTTAGGCTACGCATAAATGATGACTTGCAGTTATTTTGATGAGCCAAAATATCCAATACTGCCATTTTTTGTACTTGACATATTTTTTTAGGATGCCGTGACTTTAGAGAAAAACGAAGAATGTCATCGGGTATGGGAACTCTCTGGCTATCCATTCATGTAATTAAAAGCGACAAAATGCAATGCGAAAGTTCATTAAAGCTGCGTAAGAAATTACCTAATTGCGGTTTAGACTTTGTATGATAACTTTTGAACTAACAGCACCAGCTCAAATATAATTGCATATTTGAAATCTACAGAGAAAAGCACATCAGTGTGCAAATTTTCATAAGTTTCTACCCATAAATAAAAAAGTTAGTTTTAAGACCCTCGTCCCCCTTAAAGCCCAGAATCTGAATCCGAAATGTATCCTGAATAAGCTTGAAACCCGTTTTCCTTTTCCATGCCGTAATTGGCGTAAAACGTGACCCCTCCCCTCATTTTCAGGGAGGAGCGTGAGCTGATCAAGCAGGAGATCCTGTCCCTGTCGGAGAAGTACTCGTTCAAGTGCCTCGAGAAGGCCTCCCTCGAGGAACGCCTCCAGAGGGCCGGGCAGCAGCTCCAGGAGGCCAACTACCAGGTGGGGCGGACTTCGGAGGACTCCCTTTCCCTCCTTTGGCTCGTCGTCTTTCTGTGATGGCGAAATGGACTTGCGGGATGTTTTGTGAATATTCAGGATTAGGCTGCATTGTTCCCTTTGTGGGGGGGGGGGAAAATGTGCACTGTGGGATGTGTGGTTCTGCGCCAAGCAATC
Source organism: Haemaphysalis longicornis (assembly GCF_048455015.1). Taxonomy (NCBI): domain Eukaryota; kingdom Metazoa; phylum Arthropoda; class Arachnida; order Ixodida; family Ixodidae; genus Haemaphysalis; species Haemaphysalis longicornis. The sequence goes on from NW_027526385.1 coordinate 63,812,605, forward strand.
TAAGCACACTTTAAGTTTGCTGAACATAATCCAAGCAATGCAAAGTGGAAATCCTATGGAATGCAGTTGGACTTCATTGCAACGAGACAGCCTGTAATGAAACATTGAGTGTAATGAAAAAAATTGAGGGTCCCCATGGACATGTCTGTTCAAAACCTGTGCATACAATAAAACAGGCGTCTACAATAAAGTGAAAAAAAAAAAAAAAGTGATTTTATGGGGTTCACTGCAGTGTGGGTTGCTCTTTCGCCCGAATAGTTTGCTGCTGCTTTCGAATTTTGTTACAATGAAGTGTGTAAAGTCAAAAACAAAAAGAAAGCACTGCCTTTTATAACTTTCGATGACTAGAGTTTCACTCGCATAGCCCGTTGTCTTCTTATAACTTTTGTCAACACACCCTTGCCATTCAAATGCCAGGCATCACTGCACTGCAGAGCAGAGCATTAACAAGCGATAGCAGGCTCCTTTTTCAAGAGAAAGGAAAGAAACGTATATGTAATGTATGCGGCTATTGTCACGAAGTCAAGAGTGATGCAGTGTTCTTTCAGTAAACAAGGCTTATTGGAGCGAATTTGTGCCCCGCGAAAAAAATCTAAAGAAAATACAAGCTGTGAAGGAGCAGTCAATACAGTGACGTACACAGGTGATCATCGGCGAATGGAATTCCGCTTCGTTTGCTTTCCACGCATTTATCTGTTCTGGTCTTGTTTCTGGAAGCATCGGACTAGGTTGAGAACACTATTGATGACACAAGTACAGCCTATGAAAGCGTCCGAAAAGCTTCACTCTTTCCTATCAAGATTGCCGATAGGGCATGCGAAGAAATAAGGATAAACGTGCTTTCCGTAGAGCACAAGATAAGGTAGCCAAGCCTAGCCTAGCGAATCCAAGACACGGGCTAATAACAACATAAATAAACAACTAAGAAGGCATGGTTCGTGGCACTATATAAGGTGAGCCTAAATGGGAATGTAGGCGAGTTGTGGCCGCCTGTTTCACTCCGACTGATGTGATCCTGTCGTGACGCAGGTGTTGGACCTCCTGGCCAGGAACAAGCAGCTGGCATCCCACCTCGGCCTCCAAATCCTCCAGCACGAACAGGCGGTGTCGTCCGACAACTCGCCCGAGGCACTCGAGGTACGAATGGCCCATCAGGGTTTTTGCGGGTGCTTGAAAACCTTGTGAAAACCCTTGAATTTTAAAAGCTTTGTTTTCGAGGCCTCAAAAGACCTTGAATTATTGCAGACCTTTGAAAAATCCTTAGATTTCTCAAATTTTCCTCTTTACTCAACATTGAAGCAATGCGACGCTGTGCAAGGCCCGAGTGCATGTTTGTTCTTTAATTGTTCTCCTTCAATAAATAAAGGTTTGCATTTTGTACCATACTGAATGCACTTAATCGTTGAACTTAAGGGGGGACGTGGCTTTCAAAATCAACTTTTTTATTTCTTTGTGGATTTTGATGAAAATTGGCACAGCAACTGGAAATGCTTCTGTGATAACACTATAAAAATTTCAAAGTAATATTTTGAAAACTTTTTTATGTATGAAATATTCTTTCTGTTCCGCTTGTACCGAGCTTGAGCGGCTTATAAAACACGATAGAAAACTTGTTCGAAGTGCTTTGCATTATAAATGAATGGACGAGGTCGTGACAGTTTTAGAATTTTTTTTTTACAACACAATGTTTTTTAGTTTTCATTTTTTTTAGAGGTTATTGTGCAACAGGCATGTCAACTGTGAACGATTATTTGAATAAAAAAATCACAAAAAACAAATCTGGAAAACCAAAAGTGTCACGACCTGAACAGTTCATCAAGGAATGTAATGCAAGAAACGGAATCAAAATAGACCCAGCGGTCATGAAGAAATCCCTGGTACAAGCGAAACAGGTGGCAAAAAAAAACGTTTTGAGAAAACGGCTTCCGAAGTTGCAACATAGGTTTCACATATCAGAAGTCGTCACGGTTGTAGCCTTTCATGTCCTTTTGAACATGGGGCTTCTGGAAGGCCTTGCCTTGAAATTGGAGTGCCTTTTACAGCCTTTCTCTTTCCAGAAAACATCATTTTCAGCTCCTCCGTGAAGAGTACATACCCCCTTTGCAAACCAAACGGAGGGGAGATGGGTTTCAATGGGCTTTCAATGCAAAGTATGGTTAGTTGGTTGGCTGTATCGCACTGGACAACCTCCTTTTGCAGTGTTGTCACCATGGCAACAAGTTAAGCATTTTTTTTACTTAAATTTGACCATTTTTGGCTTTTTTTATGTTTTATCTTGCCTGGCACAGCAACTTAGTACTAATGTGCAGGTGTTCATTGCCAAAAGTTTGCATACCACAAGGATGAAAATGAGCTACTTTGAAGCTTGGTAGAGTATTCTGCATAACTCCCAACTTCAATGCAAGAGCATATTTTTTTTACTACTTTTGACATTCAAGGCATCCAATATTTCTCGCAGCACAGCCAGTATGCCCTGAGCAATGGTATCAATAATTTCCCTAAAAAAAATCACTGTTAAATGCTGCCACAGTAACGTACATTTTTAACGCAGAGAGCATATTTTTATTCCTATATTACTAACTCAAACCAGTTTGCATGAAAATTACAAGTGCACGGGAAACGTTGCGCAAGAAAGGCGATATGGCTCGCGCGCATCGCAGCGCACGCTTACCGCAACATATCGAGCTTTGATTATACCTGATATGGCTGGTCAGGTCCCTTTTAAGATTAAATCTAACGTCGCAGGCATTAATTACAACTACTGGCGTTCAATCGTAACCGGTTGCCCAGTCATGTGATGTTCCAATGCGCGTCGGCTATGCCGTGCGCGCCGCAGCGTTTGACGCGTCGACTGTTTCTTTCCCAAGGCTAGCGAGCCCACAATCAAATCACAGCAATAACTAAGCGTGTAAACATCGCAAATCCAACTAAAAGTTCACTTCACGAACCGCTATCGCAAGCGCGCACACCGCGTCACCCTCCGGGGTCTGGCGACGGTAGAGTCACGCGCCCCACGAAGCGTTCGATGACCTCCGCCTTTCGAGCCACACAACTTCCCGTAATCCGGCTCGTTATCTCTGGCATTCCCATCGCGATAACGTCCGTGTTGAACACCACAGATGGAACAGAAACTCGTCCGAGCGCAGCGGCGAAAATGAACTCAATCCACTCGCTACGCAGCTCAGGCGGCCGCCATTTTGCGTTGCGCCCGCAACATCCAATCAGGAGGGTCGACGGTCTGCGCCCCGACCGGGGACCAATAGCGCTTCAGCATCTATTTCTAGCTTCGTTTGTGCGTCGTTTCTTTTCTGCCGTTTGTGCGTTTGTGAATGAACGAAGATAAAAGAGACGAGCAGAACCGGAAAGACGATCGCTCGGCCGATCTAACCATATCAAAATGGCCGCGCCCGGTAGCACCGTTGCGGAGATAGAGCGCTCCGAAAATTGCCGTTTTTTCGCCCTTTTGCGCTGATAGTTTGTCACCGCGCCTGACAAAAGTATTTTTTTATGCCACTTTGCGACGCTTTTCAGCGTAAAAACTTTGCAGACGCACAGAATAGGAAACATAGAAGCCGAATATGTGGGTTTCAAAAAAACGATGTTTTGGTCATTTTTCCGAAGTTGAAAGCCGCGTCCCCCCTTAAACAAATAATGATGGGAAATCACAAAAAAAGGGAAATGACACTAGAGCCATTGTTCTAATGAGGGGTTTGATGTCAGAAAGTCCCCTTGTCGAAGTAGTGTCTCTTGCAGCGTTCTCTTTTGCGGCGATTTCCCTTCATTTCAATACACCATGTTCCTTTGAACATCAGACCTACTTAGATTACTACGGTGCCATCTGGTCCGAAAAAATCCACACAGAGAGCCTTGAAAGTTTTTGAAAAACCTTGAAGTTTTGTCACGTAAATGAGCACAAATCGTGCTTCATTGTACAGTCTAGTTCACTTATAATGATATCCAAGTGCCAAGGAAGTCCGATCATTATAACTGATAATTGTTATAAGCGGATTGTGAAATAAAAAAACGAAACAGAGCTCAAAACATTTTATTCATGTGTGATCAAGGTCATACTATGTACTGCTTATCTGCAGAAAAGAAGCCATAATCAGTCAGTTTCGTTTGCTGCACACGAAGGTGGCGCACATCTTTTTCAAGAGCATCTATAAGTGCTTCACCTAGCTGAGCAAACGGTACTTGGTGGAAACGAAGTCCCTGAGGGACTGTATCATGCGTTGGGCCTCCTGCGAAGACACTACCTGAGTTGGCTGCGCAACCGCGTCGTCAGAGTTGTCACTGTCAGTGCTGTCCGCAGCTTGTATCTGCGCAACGATTGCCTCTGCAGCGAGGCACTCGGACGTTGCCAAAACGTCGGCCCTGATGTCTCTTCCGCATTTGAAGAGGCACCCAGTCGATTCAAAGTGTTGCACACGTGACACAACAAGCAAACGACCGAGGAAGCAAGCGGGCGTGGGAACAAGGGCAAAGCGGCGGCGCAGATTCGGTCACCATATCCGATATCACGGCACTGGGGCATTGTAATAAGCGGTTTATTTTGCCGCAGAACACAAACAAAAGGGGATGGTGCCATAGATGGTATCGTTATAAATGGACGCAACTGCAGTAGAACCTCATTGATAAGTTTTTAAAAAAGCACAAGGGACAAGCGTACCATCCGGTGAAAAACATACTACGGGGAATTTTTAGTGTTCACAATTGAGAGTGTACTAACCAAGAAATCGTATGAACCGAGAACGCATTAATGAGGTTCTACTGTACAGTATAACCTCGTTACAGAGACACTGAAGGGACCCGGGAAACGTGTCTCTTGTAACCAAGGTCTCTTGTACGCAATGTTGCTAACATGGCGAACATAGGAAAACCAACCAAACCGTCCTCATTCAAAAGTCTCTTATAACCAAGTGTCTCTTGTAGCAGTGTCTTCTGTAACGAGGTTTGGAAAGTTGGGCGAGTTGGTAGGTCGACATGATGTAAAAACAGCGCTGTAGGACGAAATACATGAGGAAAGGAACCAGACAGGTCAGCGCTCGTCCTGTCTGGTTCCTTTCCTCGTGTATTTCGTCCTACCGCGCTGTTTTTACATCGCATCGAAACAAGGTTTTGCTGTACTCGTATTCGAAGAGCTCTGGTTGCTCTCTGGTGTATGCTGCTGCTGCTGCTGAGTAACATACCTGTCGGCATTTAAAACATTTAAAAAGGCAGTGGTTGTCGTCCCTGAGAGCGCCTTGTGGCGAGAGCCTTTGAAGAGCGCCCTTGTTGTTCCTCTGTTTGTGCAGAAGCTGCTCCAGTTGCGTGACAGCCAGCTGGTGCAGCAGCGCGAGGAGAACGCCCAGGTTCTCCACTCTCTTCAGCTGGCCAAGACGGTCAGTACTTCTTTCTGTTTGATCGTTTGATGCTTTCTCTCCAGGAACCTTGCAAAAACAGTGGCTTTAAGGGGGGTAAGGGGGGAGGGGGTGTTGCTCTTAAAACAACTTTGAAGCAAACTCTGTGAAACTTGTCAGTCTTGCTGCTTTTTGCCCACTGATTTCAAATATGCCGTTATTTTTCAACTGGTCAATTAGTTCCCAAGATAACTAGAAATAATTAGCCATTTTTTGGCGGAACAATAAACAAAACACTGTTGGTCATAAAACTGTAATCTTCGTGTTTTCCAGTACTGTGGACCCTGGTGAATGCAACAATCGAAGCAGTTTTTTGATGCATTGCTTGGAACTAATTTGACAGCTCATGAAGCTTTGGTGTTTGAAACGGGCATTTGAAATGGTTCCTTACCACTGGTGCCACCAAGGTTGATTCGACTGTCGAATTTCTAATATTTTAATTCATGAATGAATCAAAAGTAGTTCTTTGTTTTTTCAAGGCTCGAAGAAGTTTATCATTTCTTCGGACCCTCGCTGCAAATTTGTAAGTTTAATCTGCTTAATCAAAGCCAAACTAACTTGCTCTAGTTGCCTTTGTTTGGCGGTTAGGTGAAGTCAATTGCTGTGAAATATGATGTGGAATGCCCGTGTATTTGAGGGCCAACTTACAAACCTTGGCATCCACCTCAAGCAAGACTTGGTGGTTTACTGCAACACAAACAATTGCTTTAAAACTCGCTTCCGCTAATAAGGTAATATTGCGATTTCGTTGCATCTTCTCGAGGCCACAGCAATATGTGAGCACTCCCAGATTGTAACTTGCAGCCTTGTTTTAAAAATTTTATTGCAGCCGAAAAAGAAGAAAATGAAAAAAGCTCACACTAACGCGTAAGACTTGAAGGTAGCGAAGCTGTACGCAACCTTCACCACCATCACGACAATTTAAGTCCACTATTGCAGCCGCTTTGCTTCTTCTTCGCTGCCGCAACGACCTTTACTCCATCATTGTTGTCATAAGTGTGAGCTTCCTTCATCTTTTTGGAAGTTATAATTATTGGACGTCACCGTGGAGGGGCGTACGCTCTTATGTGTCTTTCTCGTTCCAAGTGTTTTCATGATTACGGCGAATGCTGGAAGTTTGTTTTTGTTTGTTTGCCAGTTTTGGCCAATCTGTAAGTTTGTATGCTTGGCTTGACAGACGTGTGCCGGGGACGCTTGGCGGTCGTTGCGAGGCACGCACACATGAGCGCTATACTCGGTTACAATTCAAGAACGGCGCCACCTCATGTAGTGTATCACTCCGCCAAAGCGCCGGACCCGTGACATCAGTGCGCGCGCGTTTTGAAAGGGGTTTGCTATGAATGCGTGATATCGTCTGCCTTGTCTCACGCAGTTTGTTTGTCGTCACTGGAGTCGTTTATAAGCATAGTAAGCCCACAAAAGTCACGCGAACGGCTCTCGCCACGTTCAAAATATTCCCAGTAACGCCCTACTTGCGCCGCGCGGAGAAACATCCGGCTACGGTGATAAGGCACAGCGGCAACTTCCGGTGCCGTTCTTAAGTTGTCACCAAGTATAGGTGTTTTCTTGGTTTGCTAACTGCCAAGTTGTCGCCGCGAGGCCCACGCTCACGTGCGTGCACTCAGCAATTTCTTGGTATTTTTAACTGCGGATACGAAAAATTCTGATTTGCTAAACTGCAAAAAATGTGTACGTATTGTCCACATTTGCATTTGCGCGCGTCTCCATAGCCCGTCGTCATAACCTATGCTGTTCCCGACTCCTTTGGAAGAGGGATCGTCTGTGAACTTTGTTTCTCCGCCTTTGTCGGCTGTGCAGAAGATCAACCAGCTGAACAGCCAGTGCCAGCAGCTGAGCAACAGCCTCCGCGCAGAGCGCAACGCCCACCAGGCGGAGTCGCAGCGCCTCCAAGCGCGCCTCGAGGGTCTCGTCGTCACGCCCACTACCTCCTCAGCCGGTACGTTTTTCATTTCAGCTTGCATTTGTGTGAGGCGATGCAGTACAGCTCTCTTGAAGCAGGCTCCGAGTGCAGATTTGTTTTATCAGTTAAGGGGATTATGATGATGATGATTGCTATTGGTTTCCCCTTTGCAGCGGGGTGATGACGTGTCATCTTACCAAAAAGGACTAATATACCTATGTTTTATACGTGCTCGTTAAACAACTTTCGGAACATGCTCGTCAAAGCAACGTTCTTTTTAGTAATGAAGTTCGGTGGCTGAAATTCGCACAGCTTGTGAAGATTCGGCTCCTCTTGTCATATGTGCAATCAGATTTTCAAATAGCTGCGCCGGATGAAATTTTACGCAGCGTGGCGTGCAGAAAAATGGCTTTTTTGTGCACGCTATTTTTTATAGTAAAAATTTTTAATGAAAGTTTTTAAATAGCCTGGGTGGTTCCTTATGAACTGCGGAGTGCACAAATCTACCTGAAAATACTTTATATCCATTTTCTTCACCAGGGAAAAAAAAATGACTGGTAGTGTGCCTTTTCTTGCTTTGTATATTTTTTAGCCTTGTGCAAATATTCGAGCGGTTTGAATATTTGAACGAATATTACAGTATTTGAGTTTGCTTCAACCTGAATTTCAAATTTCTGATATTTCGAAGTATTTGGGGTGAATGAATATCAAAACTAAGTTCAAGTACTATCAAGAGTTTTGATTTCGTTAGGCAAGCTGCAGTTCCTTTACATCAGGCCTACATTTCGACTTCATGTGGAGCCATAAGCTAAGCCACATTCAGAGCACTGTCGTAGCCATTCTACACGCGCACGTTGGTCAAGGTAGCCAAAGCTCCCGTTTCATTGTTTCAAACAATGAAACGGTAACCAAACGATTTGTTTGTTTACCGCATGGCACACGTGCAGTGAGCAAGTGTTGATCGCACTGTGCGCTTGAACTTCAGTGTACATCAGTTGCTTCAATCAGTCAAATGACGTGACCAGTGTGTCCATGGGTACCAACCCGATATGGAACTTTTTTGTGATGGTCCTACCATGCCAGGAAGCTCAGTGTCTCAAATGCCACGCTATCGGGAAAACGCCAGGGGGGCTATGCAACTCTCGTGACACATATAAAGAGGCACCCGCATGTCTTTGTGGCATACGAAAGGAACGTTGTGCACAGAAAAGTGTCAAGTCTACTGCTGTCCCTAAGCCTGACGCGCAGCAGCCTTCAGCAGATGACAGTTTCAAGCCGAAGCTGTAACATACGGTGCCAAAAGCACAGCAAATGACAAAGTGCTGCACCAAGAGGAAACCCTTGACGACAAGCTTTTCATAATGGTAAAAGAATGGAGAAGTGACACGGCAGTTGTGTATTCTCTCCCTTTGACTGTTGTCGCAGTTCTCAATATGTCAGGGCTGTTCCTCAGTCCATCTCCGGTCTTTAACACCACGCCCACTTCTGGTGGGCACCTGAAAAAGCCAGTCCAGTTGCAATCTTCCTCAAATGCATTCTTGCAGACGAGACGTTGGTGTCACAGTCGTGCCGACCTGTGCCCGAGCGGCGTTCCTCCCTGGTGGTTCGGAAGCAGGTGGCCACCTCGGTGCCGAAAGGTCAGTGGCGCTCATTCGGCAAATCGCAGCGATTATTTAGGCGAAAGGCTTAGATGTCTCATAAAACGTGAGAAGTGGCCGTTGTCGTCGTCTTTGGTGGCGTAAACACGAATGGTACCAAAATTGCCTCCACTGTACAAAGAAAATAAATAAAAATGGCAGCATCTCCACTCCGTGGATGATGGCGAGAGTGCGGAGTACAGGGACCCGAAATGGCATCCGATTTGATCCCCGACTGTCATTCGATTTGAGCCGTGAGTTGCACCTTGATTATTCCCTAAATGAAGCTGCAACTCACGGCTCAAATCGAATTTTGCTTGATTTTCGCTTGATGGTGGTGTGCGCACGGATGGACGCGGACGGGTGTTGGGAGGTCCTAAGGTACTCCGCACCGTTACAGGCGAGGGATTAAGCCGTTTGACTCTCGGGTACTAACGGTCGTAGCCTAATGGGAAGACGACTGACACTAACTCTGTCTGGTCTACCAGACACAGGCTCGAATCCTGCCGGTGCCTGTGTGATTTTTTGCAATTGTAAATGCTTTGTGCATGGACGTGGACGGACATTGTGCGGGCCTAAGGTACTCTGCACCTAATAAATAAAAACACATTTGGATTCATGCGAGTTCGAGCGCGGGTGTGCACGGAGGAGAGCTCTTACGGTGAGGAAGCGGCCGTGTGAACTGCGGCCGATCCGCTAGTGGGTGTAATTTGCGTCAAAGGACGAAGAAACAATCGAAAATAAGAGACAGGCGCAAACGTGATGTAGCAGCGGGAGGGGTCTTTGATAATTGTGCTAGTTTACGCCTTCAAATCACGGAAGCAGACTTGAATGACTGAGGAGTTTCTCACGTGCCCCCCTCCCTCCCTTCCTCCCTCCCCCCCCCCCCCCCCCTCTCTCTCTCTCTTTCTCTCTGAGTAGAGGGGAGGAGAGGAGAGGGGCAGTCAGAGGCTGGATTTTTGTGTTGTGCCTATAAGTAGCAGCTTTGATTATGAAAAGTTAGAATATACTAGAAGTAGCAATTACAGTGAAAGCTCGTTAATTCGAACTTCAATCATTCATATTTAATGGATAATTCGAACTGTACGATTTAGTCCGGCAAGGTCTCTAACGATGTTTTTGCATAAAGAAGCCCGTTAATTCGAACTTGAGTAGGTTCCACTGCAGATAATTAGAACCACGCGTTACGGCGCCACTACTTTGGTGCTTGGCACACGGCCGAAAAATGCACCTAGCCTACACACAAGGCTGCGTAGAACGGAAACGGCAAAACCTGGCAACGAAAGTAAGCTAAATCCCACGTTGCGGATGCTGCTTTGGAAGACACATTCTTTGTGACCTAGGTCGATGAAAAAGCAGTGGTGAATGCGATGCGCTCACAGATGAGGGCATCATATCTCGGGTCAAAAGCTGTTGCTGCCAGTGACGCTACGGAAGATGACGACAAAATGATGCGGCCGTCCGCTCAGAAATCACGGCCAAATAAAAAATGCCACCCGTCTCTTCTTCAGTTTTCAAGAAGGCTTTCCGCTACGTTTGTTTGTTAGTGCAAGGAGTGCTGAGTGCCACCTTAGGGAACAAAAGGCAGGTCACAGTCACGGGCTTTTTCAGGCACAAAAGTGTCATCATGCCCTACCACTTCCCATTTGCAGTACAATGTTGTTATGGTGCACTTTCATAAGTTCGAACCGAGATGGCGTCCCCTCGCAGTTCGAATTAACGAGCTTTTACTGTAGCGGGCGGCTATCAGTAGCAGGCTAGCAAGGAGAGGCAATCATGAAGCAGAAAGTACAAGTGGAGCATTCGAATGGGAAGAAAATGGCAGACATTCATCTCTGATCATTTGATGATTCGGGGAAGCTGTTATTAATTGTTTATTTTAGGATAGAAAGACAGTATTTAGGGAGTTTTAAGAAATGCTTAGGGATTTTTAGGAAGGTTACGATGAAGTATTTTTTTTTTTATTTCCACGAGGGTGCTTTTAGGAGATATGGGGTTTTCAGGATTGAAAGGGAGTATATTCAAGCGCTTTGCGGAGTATTTATATAATCTGGGGGGTATTTTTAGGAGTGTTTCAGGGCAACGTTTTATTCTTTTTGGTGGGGGGGGGGGGTTACCAGGTTTAGGGAGCTTATAGGAGCTCATAGGAGTATTTCAATGCTTTCTTGGGGAGTTTTTACAGACCCACAAAGGAGGTTTTTGTCCCCCAATGGAGTATTGAGTTTTGTTTTGTGTGTCTACGTTAACAATAATGACACAAATCTGACCACCATGTGTTTGTATTTGTGTGTGTCGAGAGTAACAGCCCCAGTGACATCAGCAAAAAGAAAACATTCCTGTCAAGGGTCCATTAACAGGTCTGCTGTAAAATAATTCTGTTGGCAAATTGGGAAGGCGAAAACAAAATTCTGGCTTTCTTAGCTTTTGAAGTGACTGGGGGAAGAAAACGAATACATGGCAGTGTAGGCGTCGTTCGCTTCGTGCTGAAGTCAACAGATGTACGTGATAGTGTGGGTGTAGGTACCGAAAAACAACCGTCTGTTATTTAATAGACATCGCCATACTGTCATCTAAGGCGGTAGCAATAGCTATTTAGTATAACTACGCTGCATTGGAAATACATGTGGAGATGGCGCCACATGACCAAGGGCAATTTGAGTGCCTTGAAATCAATGTTCTTCATTGACTGGTATCAGTAGCTACTACAAAAACATCGAGGTAAAGGTACGGCCAATCGATTTTCGTGAGTATATACGCCTCGAGCTTCGCGATCGCTGCGCCGCCTGCCGACGCTTCTCCGCGGCGCTTACGGGATGTCCGCAGCGCAGCTGATAGCGGCTCATGCAGTGTTTTGGTTCTCTTTCGCTTCTTCTTGCCTTTCCGCGCCCTAAACATCTTGTTATTGTGATGTCTGTAAGCCAATAGTAGGTTTAGGGCACTTTAAAAAACATTTGCGTCCTGATTAGAGTTGTTAGAGTGCTCGAACGCCAACAAGAGCTAACTGGGGACGCGGTACTGCGCGCTTCTTCGCGTCGACGACGGCAGCGGCATATCACCACTGTCACCTCCGAATATCTCAGGCGCAAGTGAATTCTATTGGCACCTCGTTTAGACCTGATATCGGCACAGTGAGAGATAGGTTTCGTTTTGCAGCGCGGGCAATGAATTCGGCCTTGTTTTGAACGTATATGTCGCCCAAAAATATCATTCGGGGAGGTGATTACCTAATGTACCTGGCAATAATTTATGCCCTTTATAGAAATAGAGGCTTTGCGGACATGTTAAGTATATTCCAAGTCTATGGGTCGTTAAATATATGCCCACTCCCACCTGATAGAACAGACCAAGGAGAGTTAATGAAACCACGGAAAAATAAATGGTCTGCCAAGTCCGTAAGCAATGTAATAGTTCGTGCGAGATAGAAAAAAAAACAGTGCAGCTTCGCAAATCCTAGAGATGTTCATCTTAACTTAACCAAGGTTGAACTCACTAGACCAAGATGCGAAATGCACTGATGTTTTCCAAAACAGGGAGGGGGAGGAGGGGTGCTTAACTATCGTTGTGTACAAATGCGGAGCGAAATCAAAGAAAGGCTGTTTTAGTAAATCACACACAAGCTGCGCGTTCACCTTTATTTTGTTTTTCGACTTTAACGAACAGGGGATCACTCGGCGGACACATTTTTTGAAGTACAGTAAGGAAGTTCACAAGCGATAAAAGGTCGTTGGACTGAGTGTGGTATCTGATAAGGCCCCCTGATTTCACTTTTGTGCTAAATTCTGCAGGCTCCCTGTGTAATATGATGATAATCCGAAAAAGCGTTTCGTCACGGCCGCGAATATAAGCGGAGGATATATGTAACCGATGACTGTTTGGGGAAGCTCACCTCGCGACAAGACGACCAAGCCGTAAATTATTTGTGCTGACTCCCGCATGTAATTTTGCATTATGAATATTTATTGCGTAGAATATGTCAGTGATATTTATGCCACATTGGCTTGTTCAGGGTAGTGATCAATATCTGAGATATGAAGCGTAAGCGCAGTGTATAGCCGTAGAATGAGCATCTGAATGAACGCTGCTTACGGAGTTACTGTTAGTAAATTTCAGGGAAGTGGAATGACAATCAGATCCATGCATGAATGCCGGTTTCGTGACGCCGGCTTGTGACACACATCTGGCGCTTATGTGGATTGAATGTACCACAGTAAGATAGCGTCAGAAGCATTTACACTCTCGTAAATGCACCACGTTTGCAAACAGAGTGACTGCTCCACATAGCTATGTATTTCAAACGCATACAAATGGAAAATATCAGTCGCAAACGTGCCTCAGAATCAACGGCGACAGTGGTGAGCGGGCCGGCAACTCCCGCGCCTGCTTTCGAAATGGGCCGCTAGGGGGATTTCAGTGGCGCCCCTACAGGCAGCGCTCAAGACGGATATACCGTTATCTGAAAGAAAAGGCATCACTTAACACACCTTGAATCAAAACGGCTCCGGGCCCTAGAACATCTCAACGCAGAGTTTTTACATCTACCAGTGTTGCGTATCCTCCAAAGTGAATGCTGGCAACCATGGCAGCATTCATGGCGGCTGACAACCATGGCAGCATTAAAAAAAACGCTTCCCATGGTTGGAATCAAACCTGAGTCCCTCGCGTTATGAAACCGGCACCTATCCAATTGCGCTATCATCCATTCGGGGCGCACAGCATTTCCTTTGGGTTCGTAGTGCGAATGTTGGCTTTGGGCTTCGACTAAGTTGAACTTTGGCTTCGGATTGGCTGGGTTTGGATTTTGAACTTTAGGAGGGTGGCTTGTGGACTTTGATTTAACTTAGTTTGCATGGAGAAAGCTTTGCCTTTTAACTGTCTTTTTTTTTAAGAAACAAGCATACCTGAGAAAAGCCAAGTAAAAGCTAGTGAAGACCACCAGCTCTGCTGTTTTCTGTCTTTGCATCCTAACTGCGAAGGTGGCCGGATTTTCTTTTATGTTGAAACCATTACCCCGGCCTGCACAAGCATTTTTTTGTTTGTTGGTGAATACACTTATCAATCACCTGGAATAGTATCTTGCGTCTTCATTAGTTCTTGCAAAGGCAGAACTAACCCTGAATTTTTTTTTTTTTTCCTCCAAATGTTCCACAGCTGACTCCCACCAGGGCTTCAGCCGATCCGAGCCGGCGACGGGTGCCCAGGGCAACTGAATCATCGACACAAGTCCGCGCAGCAGTCGTTTTCTCTGCTGGTCAGAGATAACTTCATGTGCTGACCAGTCGGCGCGTGTAAAACCATTGTTTAATCTACGTTAGTTGTCACTGTTAGTTAGCAGCGAAGCCTAACGGCGAGCTTAAACTCTTATTCAAGTTGCATCGCGTGGCGGAGAGCAGCTTCATTGTAAAGTAGGTTGCAGCATTTCATTGTTGGATGTTTCCGAAGGTAGCCACTCCAACCACCTATTGTCCAAACTCGCAAGTCGCATAGAAGCCATTGGCTTGGCTTGGCTTGGCTAGCGGCTAGCTATGTTCAGGACGGAAACCCACTGTCAAAAGCTTGTTAGATGTTTTCGAAGGCAGCCGCTTCAACCACCGGTTGTCCAAACTTGCAAGCCACACTGAAGCCATCAGCTTGGCTTGGCTAGTGGCTAGCTATGCTCGGGACGGAAACACACCGTCAAAAGCTTGTTAGATGTTTCCAAAGGCAGCCGCTTCAACCACCAGTTGTCCAAACTTGCAAGCCGCACCAAAGCTTGGCTTGACTAGCAACTAGTTACGTTCGGGACGGAAGCACGCAGTCGAAGGCTGTCGCGGACGTTTTCCCAAATTGCGTGAAAACTTTGTTTCTTTAGCGTTATGCTCAAAACTAACCAAGTACACTACCAGATGTACCTAAAGGAAGTATACTATGCGTTAACCCGCAGTCTTATAGAAGTGAAAGCCAGATTTTTGAGCCGAAGGCAGCTGACAGCGTAGCAGGTACAGCCACACTGGAGGCATTTATCCTTGTTGGTTTTGTGAACTTCAATAACCTTGGCATCTAGGGGTCCGATAGACCGGAAGCAAGTTTAGGCAGCTTGCTTAGCATATTCTATGTCTACACACAAAACATAGGTAGAGCAGTTATAGAGAAAAAGAGAGAGAGAGAGTTTTATATATATATATATTTTTACAGATGTTCCTTGTTAACAGAGCCAGTGACGGAGGGGGTTGCGAGCGAAAGGATACGGTTTGTGTACATATTTGTGGAGAAGGCAACATCCTCATCAACAAGGGAGTGTACGCACTGGGCTGTTGGGAGCTTGAGAGTCTCGGTGGAAAAGGCCTGCGCATAAGACCAAGCAACGGTGCGGCCTCGAAGTTCTGATGTGTTTTGTTTTTTGCCGTCCATATAGTTAGCAGTAGTGCGAGTGCTTAACATTTTATTTTGCACAGTAGTTTGTTTGTTTGTTCATCACCGGCACCATTGCTAGATAGATGGCGCACTCTTGTCTAGGGGCAGCTGTTCCGAAGCGCGTCGCGTAACCGTTTTTATTACGACGTGCTGTCTACTCAGGTCCTTTCTAGAAATGCAAAACAGACAAAAAAAACGAAAAAAAAAAGAGAAGTTTTCGGCGGCTGCCTCAGGTTTGACGTGGTTTTGTAGATGTGCAATACTAAACAAGTCTTGTTTTTTTTTTTCTTGTTCTTGTGAAGCCCAATAAAGATGAACATGTGTCTACCTCTTTTGTGGTGTTTTCTTGGTTGGTTGTACTAAATAGAAGCCCATTGGTTTTTTGCACTGTCCAATCAAGTAATTCCCTCTAAAGAGTGCTTCCCTGCAAGCACTTGTGCAATGAGGGAAAGCCAACTTTGTGAAAGGATACGTTAGGACTGAATGTAAACGTAAGTGTTGTGTCGAAGTGCTTTAACACCAAATCTCATCAGCGGCATCATTTATCAAGAAAGCACAAAGATCGATACATTGCATCATCTAGGGGAAATTGGGGAAGAAGCTGGATGTAAATCAAAATTATAGGAGTACTTAACCTAAAAATACTCGTCTGGATCAAGACTTCTGCGTCAATATGGACACCATGGAAGTGGACCGTCTTTGTTGGAGTTCACAACACACATCCAGTAATGATTGCTTGGAATTTCTTGTTATAACTTGGCCTAAACAAAACCCTGAAATCGGAAGAACATATTTTGTCAACAGGAACTAGTCAACTGTTCGTTGCACACGTGCCTGTGGCCCCTGCGTCTCAAGATGTCGACTTTGATGCCGTGTAATTGCAGTAGAAGCTCACACATGCGTTTTTCAGGGGTTTGCGAAATAAATCTTGTGAACTGCGTAAATGTGGATTTATGAAGCAAATAAAAAAAATATTGGGGCTGACCTTCCACAACTAATCTGATAGGAGAATGCAATTAGCAGGAATATACCAATGATGTTCTTCTGCACAAGTTCATATCCACTGGGAATCTTATTAGGTACACACGTTACATGACGTTGACCGCTGAAATTGCCACAGTGGAGGTTACTGGCTGTTGGGCGCAAGCATCTTCGAGAAAATAGGTACCCAAAAGACTTTTGAGTTACATTTTGCACATTAGATGCAAGGCCTGTGGTCACTGCATTTGTGATATGTGTGCTGGGTGGGTGTATGCCCCGTTGATACCCTGTTCCAAGATAGTTAAAAGCTTGGCACTTCCAGATCAATGTAGAATGTTAATTAAACGTGTCGATATACTGTGCCCCCCCTAAGCCTACCTAAATGATACCAAACAGCCCTCATGTAAAAAATAACGCATACAATTGAGCCAAGAAAACATTTTACAACAAGGAAAATGGGTTTTTGCACAAATTCTCGCACTGGTGGGATTCGAACAGGCTGTTCACGTCAAAAATGCACGATCCTAGCCCTAGGCTAGTGAATCCGAACGTGGGGATCTTTCGGTAGATGTTCAGAATAATAGAAACAGTGTTCAAAAGGAACCAGATGGCACTGGGTGTGTGCAGGCAGTGGCGGGCTCGCACCCACGGGAACAGAACCCCTCTGTACAATACATATCTAGGGTGCCACGTACCTACTCATGGGGGGAAATTGGCCAAGGCTTGATAACAGTTGAATAGTATCTATCAATGACATTGATCAGTAATAGCAATAGCTTCGAAAAGACCCGCAGAGGGAAATGTGCCAGGGCTCTGTAAAATGGCCAAAGTTCAATCGATTCGTTTTAACCAAAAATAGCTTTCCCAGTTTTTTTTTTTTCATTCTTGCAATTTTCTTTCACTTTTTTTTCGGCACATAGAAGCTTTTCCCACTACTTTGTCCCTGTTTCTTTCTAATGGCAGATAATGTAATGATTAAACTGTCTTCTTGCTGCATTGTCACCAAACATTCGTTCACTATATTTACTGAAGCTGCTTTATAGCTTCATTAAAAGCCAGTCTCAAATCGCCACGCAAAACACTGAAATGGAACAAGAAACCGTCTTTTAAAAACCACTAAAGTAATCTGGACTGTACTACAGGCCTCGAAACATGAAAGGCCACAATTTCCAACTTTAATCCATTACCTAATTTGGGCAACTTCACATCGCTTTGCAACCCCACAAAGAACACAGACCACCAACATAAGAAAAGTGTGAACGAGAACTTTTATTGAAATGCATTGTTTGGCGGTGGTACAAGAAAACACCTTGCCATTAGTGCTTGCCTAATCACTCACAACCACGCACTCTGCACACAGTTCTGGGTGGATGATTCACGGCCTCCTGATAAGCTGGCGATCGTGATGTTCTGCAAACGAACTCCCGCTAAGCGTCACCAGCCGATGAGGAATCCTGCACGGACTGAAGCATCCTCGCCGTGGACGGCGACGCCATCTGGAAGGCGGTTTTTTCTTCCTGCGTTTTGAAAACAACACGAACCGGCCACCTGAAGTCTCGGCACATGTCTACTCAACAATTTTAGGCCACAGCTACAGCATGTTGTGCATAATCGTGATTTTTGTGCTGCCACGAAGCAGCTTTATTCCTCAGATTATGGCAGTGCCTATTCTGCGGACCAGACCGCAGAATATTGTTCAGCTTTATTCAGTGGACTGTAGCACAGTGCAGTTGAGTCTTATCCATTTAAACTGACCTAAAACACACCAAACTAATTTTTTTTTTTGCAAAAAATACTGTGCAGAATTGATTTAAGAGAACATTTTACAGCAAGAAATTCACTTCAGGAAAGAAATTACACAAAACTGCTGGGGCTCGAACCGAAGTGTTTAGGGCCAAAACTCTTGTGCCATGAAAACCGACGAGCGAGACTTCTTTAGCGGATGCTTAAAGGGACCATGCAGACAAAACACAAGTTTGGTTCATTTGAAAGAGTGCCCAGTTATAGTCACACTGACACCCGTTTTCTTCGCTCAAATAAGCTACATAACTAGGAAAAAAGGGAATGGCCATGTGACCCACTAACTCATTCCCCGCAACAGAACCTATAATGTCATAAGCCCTGCTGTGCGATTGGCTGACGGCGGCAAACGCAAACGCAAATAATGTACAGCTTATAAGCTTGCCGAACGCACTATTTGCGCTTAAATGCAATGCATATTCATTTTACAGCAGCAAGAATGGTGGGGTAAGCAATTAAAAGTTACAAAAAGACACGTAAACATAGAAGTACTGATGTGCACTGCTGTTGGTACTGGGCACACATGCTTGTTTTATCTGTGCAGCTGTACGCCGCTTTAGTTGTCTTATGTGATCCTGTTTGCCAAGCATACCTCATGTTTCACGAAACGATTACTTTCTGCAGTAACAAAAGCAAGCAAGCCAGGTGCAAATACAAACAAAAAGCAAGGTTGGACAACGCTCCGCGGCTGAGTATGGTAGCGCCGTCTGGGAGGAGTGACGGCAAGCAAGGCTGCAGAGCCGAATGACGCAGTGGAAGTTCGTTTGAATGTACAGACCAATGACTTCGTTCCTGATGTCATAAAAACACACGATTTGGCGGGAGAATCAAAATTTCAACCTAAATTGATTAATTTCTTAGTGAGTAAAGCATCGTTTGCATCCGGACAAGCACTGGGGGCACTATAAAACATTGAAATATTTTGAATAAAACAAACTTGTATTTTGTCTGCACGGCCCCTTTAAAGCGGAACATCACCCTGTGGTCTGGTCCGCCGAACAGGCAGTGCGCTCAATTATAGACCCCACAACCAACCACCTTCTGAACCTGGATTTGTTTGTCGCAGTAAACTTAGCTCAGCCGCCAGGAAAAAGTGAACGAAATGTATATTCCAATGTTGGGAGTCAAGCTTTCAGCAGTTCCCAACCTTTGGGATAGCCTCCAAAACGTTACTGAGGTAGAAAAAGGGCTTGCCCTAGTGAATATAGTGAATTCCTGTGAATTTATACAGTACTATAGCCATGGGTTTCACATTAGCACCTGCTAGAAGGAAATCAGGCGCTAATGTCCAGGCAAACTGTGCCTCAACAAGCACGCTTTCATGCACCAGAGGGGAGCGTTCTATTGTTACTTGGCATGGCTCACCGACGAGCTCAAAAGTTGCCTGTGACTGCGAAAACTGTAATAATGAGAATTATTTTACTAACATAAGTGTACAGCTAATAATAATAATAAAATTTTCAGAAGCTTCACGCAACCTGAACAAGAAAAAGAAAAAAAAAATTGCTCGTTTTCGACGTCAGGTGCTACAGTAAGGCAAGTTACAAATCAAGCCAAGCCAAGTAGGAGAGGAACACACTTCGAGCTGCTATAGCGGTTCTCAAGACTGCAGATGACAGCAGTGACAGATTTCCCTCTCATATAATTACAAGTATGTACTGCCCTTCTTATCAACAGTCACTGGACTGATAACCAAACTGTGACATTTAAAAAAAAATTGTGAAGCCTGCCATCACAGGGCGGAACACATCTCGTTCGAAGCTGTGTGGTATGCATATCTGACAACAGCTTAGTGCATGCTAGTTAATTACACGATAAAATGGGGGCTGCTTGTGTCAAACAAAATTTATCGTTACAAAAGTAGCAATGGGGAAATGTTGCACGGCACTTCGGTCAACTAGCATAGAATGAACTTAGATAGCGGAGGTCACTCATCTCTGATCACCTCTTGAAAACTGTAGTCTGGCTTCCCACAAATCCGAACGCACGTTCGCAATTTGCTACCGCTGGAATCGCACGCACAGTTGGGACCATGCCCTCTTGACATGGCTATCACTGGTAGGCTATGCCTGCCAATATACATATCTGGTAGGCAAAAAATGCAGCGAGGCACTCGCAAGTCGCCATTCTAAATGGCTTGTCCTGCATGAAACACATTCTCCAATTTAGGAAGGGATGAATTGACACACTTTTGCCGTCCTAAGAAGCCTAATTGCTACAGCAAGAATAAAATGTAAAAAAAAAGTGGATATTTTAGGGTGAATACACCTGGATTCCAAGCACTCACCCATCCTCTATTACTGTAAGCATGCAATGTTGTTTTTTAAGATACTTTCGCCGAGTCACAAACATACAAGAGTCTAGAAGGAGCACCGGCTAGGCTGATGTACATAGATGAATGAAACGCGATCATGAAAATATGAACCAGCACACGCAAATACTGCAATTTCTTTCTATTCAAGTGAAAATGACGCGTGGCCTAATTTACAGTTACAAAGTTGGGAAATGTGGCTTTCCATGCATACCTATAGTGTGCCATTATTGGACTTCCACAAAAAGAATTTTTCAGTTTTGCTTGTTCACGTTCATATTTTCACGTTCGCATTCCCTTGGTCCGTGACTGTACAACGAAGGCAATAAGATTCAGTTGCAAGGTGCTGATACATCATATACTTAGGGTTGTTTGTTTTCGGGCAAAACCAGATTTTACCCGATTTTCAACGCCCCGAACATGTTTCCAAAGAATCGGGTTATACCTGATTTGTCCGTGAATGGACCTTTTCAAAGTAGTGACCTGCGCAACCGTGCACTGATGGTCCACAGTTCTCAACCAGTACTTGCTCGAAGTAAGTCCCAAAAACACAGCTTTCGAACTATTTTGTATTGACATGACTCTACCGTTCGCTACCCCAGCTTGGCAAACGCTGCGCTGACATTGTTATGCCTAGCTAATAGAAGCTGTGATGCCGAGAAAGCTTTTTCCCAGCTGAAATACGTTCAACGATGGGACAAGTCTCGCATGGGGACCGACATGTGGCGCATGAAGATGATAATGTATGTAAGCAAGGATGTGCAAAAAAATCGATCACCAGCTTTCTGGGAATAAAGTTTCATTTCTTGAAGGTTATCAGTGCCCTTTACTGTGATCATTACTGATTCACTTCTAAAGAAACGACAAATTTAGGAGACTATTTGCTAGAAGAGCCTGATGTCGCCCCCGATTACCAACTTGAAAGAAACAGCAAAACAGTTAGAGGAAGCTCGTGATCCCTTCTGATAAAATAAAGTGACTTTACTACTTCGTACATCTGTAGAGTTAACCAGAAAAAAACAGAATTCCTAAGTGGTTTTACGAAACACCCGATTTCTCGCCTAGTATGAGTTTGAAAAATAATACCCGAAAATACGAAACCCAAAAACAAACCATACGTATACTGCATTGGCAGGATGCACGCAGTGATGCTAAGACGGTTTTACAGAGAGGGAGGAATATGCAGGCGTCTTCCAACCTTGTTCAAGATGTCGGTCCTGCAGTGAGCCTGCACCAGCATCCTGGCCACGTCGACCCTATCCTCTTCGCAAGCCAGGTGCCTGCAAAGAGGTCGATGGAATTGTCCCAATGCGTAGGCATTTCTTTGGAGACTCAACAAGGGAACCCATCTGTCAGACAATGTATACAGGATTCAGAGTAAAGGCTCATACTTCTTGTGGCTAACCCTCCTGGTGCTTTCGGCTGTCAGTAATTGCCTGATTGATTGATTTATTGATTAGCTCATTCATTGCTATTGATTAGCTCATTCATTGCAATCATGCGTGATAGACTACCCCTAGCAATGCTGCATTTTTTTCCCATGACCCGTAATTTTTTGTCAAAAATTAACTGAGCTCTATGCCGTGCATTCTTTTCGTAAATAAAAGTGGTTTGGTATCTTTTACATCTGTTTGGAGGTGGGGCGTGGCATATCAAACATGTCTAGCGTTTTGGATTGCGCCGGAGTGCCAGGCTTATTGTACTGATCGTGGAACGGTGCATTGCTCCATACATTCCAGTTTTAAACTATTGGCCAATCCCCTTCTGCGTCTACGTGCTACCCTGTGGGTGTGTGCCACTTCGCTAGAGTAACAGCAGCAAATAATGTTGAGTACGCACTGGCCAAGGCTTAAAGCGGCCATGCAGACAAAATACAAGTTTGTTTTATTCGAAAGATTTCGTGTGTTATAGTTCCCCCAGCGCTTATGGGGAAGCAAACAATGCTTTATTCACTGGAAAATCAGTCAATTTCAGTTAAAATGTTGATTCTCCCACTGAATCGTGTGTTTTCACGACGCCTGCAATGATATCGCAAGAATCGCTCTGTAGCCGATTCCGGAGTTTTGTTTACTGTTACTCAACCAAGATGGCGCCAGCATACTGCTGCGAGCCGTTTTCTGCCTTTGCTTTGTTTTTGACCATATTTGTACCCGGCTTGTTTTTCTTCAGGCAGAAAATAATAATTTCGTGAATCATGCTGTTCGCTTGTCAAATATGGTCACGTAAGACGCCGTTCACTACCGCCAATCAGCCAGTGTTGTCTGAGACAACCCCAAAGAGCCGCAGTGCTGTGAAGCTAAAACAGGCATAGTGTGCGCAGTACAACAGCAGTACGCATCGGCACTTCTATGTTTACGTCCACTTTCATAACTTCCACCATTTACCCCACCATTCTTGCTGCTATAAAAAGAATGTGCCCTTAAGCACAAACAGTTTGTTTGGCAAGCTTGTAAGCCCTGCCTAATTTGCGTTTGCTTTTGGCGGCCTCAGCCAATCTCACAGCTGGGCACGTATGACATCCTAGGCTCTGTTGCGGGAAATGAGCTAGTGGGTCGCATGGCCATTCCCTTTCTTCATAATTATATAGCTTATTTGAAGGAAGTTTACATTAAGAATGGTGTCAGTATGATTCTAATAAGGGAATCTTTCGAATGAATCAAGCTTGTGTTTTGTCTGCATGGCCCCTTTAAAGTGTCGCAATGGGGTTTTGTTATGTCAACCGGTAACCGCAGCTTGAAGTACAGTGAGTATGAGAACGTGTTTACTAGATGATGATGTTACACCTCAAGGTGCTACGTTAGGCCTTACGCCTCATGTTACGCAACCTTTCAAGTTTCATTTTACAACACGCCAAGCTACGTCATACTCATAGTAAGTTGAGCTGTGGGCACTGACCAATGAAAGAGCTCAAAGCACGACGTTAAGCTAAACATCAGGCTGTTAGCAGCAAACTTGCAACGACCCCTCCCTCTAATGCGCGTCAGTGTTTGCGTAAGTTATGAACCGCAAAATACAGGAGGCTTCAGCCACCATCGTGCTGACTTCACAGATAAGCCAGTCGCGCTTGGGCGTAAAAAAAGTTTCAATTCTAGGTTCCCAATAGGTCCACGGGGAAAAGCGAACTGCTAGGTTGCAACGGAATACAAGCAGCAACCACTGCACAAGCACGTTATAAACTGAAAACTACGCGAGGCTTTAATCACGGTCATGCCAGTATCACAGATGGGCCACTCGCACTTGGCATAAAAACTTTACCACCCTTCCTAAAGAAACTTTAGAGAAGCGCGAAATCTAAAAGTGCATCCAACCTTCTCAAGAAAGTGCATCCAATCGATCGTCAAACCTTCAAAGCCCCAAACCGCAAACAAAGAAAAAACCCATGTGACCATTTTTCGCAAACTAAGTAAACGTATCTACGAACGACCTAAATGTACACTGATATGTGGTTTATGAGATGAAGGTATACTACTATTGTACTCCTCCTTTGTGAGTGATGTATGCACTGTCTTATCTAGAAGTGTTCCTTCTTGTTCGCGATGTTCAAGCAGCCATTTTGACGCAACGGAAAAGTGGTTTCACGCGCGCGCCACATGTCCAGAGATCTTATCAGAGCTTCTCGGTCAACAAACCGGTCTCTGGGGAAACGCATTAGCTTTTTTGACACGACGCCACCGGTCCCACTAAGAAAGCTTCCACTTTAAAATAAAAACTGCGTTGCCAGGCTCGTAATAGGGCCAGGAGTCAAAGCAAGAAATGCAACCAAACACACGCAGTGGAGCCGGAACTCACAGCGGTGTGTTGCCGGACTTGTCGATACGGTTGAGGTCCAGCTGGTTGCTGTAGCCGTCCAGAAAGAGATGCACGATGGGGCACCGGCCAAGAGAGGCGGCCCGGTGCAGGGGGGTGCTGCCGTACGAGTCCTGGGCGTTGATGTCAGCGTGGTGCTCCAGCAAAACCCGGGCAACCTGCACAGCAGACACCCAGAGTAGTTTTACCAGTTTTAAAATTACAAAATTAAGTTTTGGGGCGAAAAAATTGCGCCGGAAAGGGGACACGGATGAAGTGAGGACAGACACTTCGTCCGTGCCTCCTTTTTGGTGCAATTTATTTGTAATAATAGAGTACCAAAGGGCCCATAATGCTACCCTTATAAAATTTTGAGTGGTGTTGAAGATGCGAGTGAAGGGCTCCGGATTAATTAAGACCACCCGGGGATCCTTGACAGGCATTTAAATCTAAACACGCGGCTGTATACCTCCATCGTAAAAGTAAACGCCATGGCTGGGATCGAACCCGCATCCTTGGGCTCGGCAGAACAACGCCTTAGCCAGTGCCCCTGTCGTTGGATTAAAAACTGTGTGCGTACCACTGCAAAGCAGTGCCTCTGTTCTCTTTCTCTACATGCCTTAATTAAGGCAGTCCAGTTACCAGCCCAAGGCAATGAAAGGGGTTAGAATGCCACAGTGGCAAGAGAAAGGCTTAGAACGGCATTTTTTTTAACCTACATCCTGCTCAGTGCTGTGAGTAGCCACCAGACGAATATCACACCCTTTATCAAATAAATAAGGACGGAGGCCTGTTTTGTCAAAGGAACCTTGTTATGTTGTAATTTAACATACTCCATCTTCTGGTTCATTGAGGTTGAAGTGCAACAATGAGAATGGTAAGGGCTACCTCGTTTATAGTGGATTCGAGGTCTGAAAAATACATTTTTGTAGCAATTATTTTTGCGCAAGCCAGATTTTTGATTTTTTTAGAGCCGATTTTTACCTCTACTGTTACAATGAATATCGGATATAATGAACTAATGTGCCGTCCCAATACTACTTTGCTATAACAAGGTTCGACTGTACTTCATTCGTTTTCCTTAATGTCTAGATTAGTTGTTTTAAGACTGCATTAAAACTGGCACTATTGCTACAGGGTCAATGCCGTCTCCATTACACCCTCAACTATTGTAGCACAACATGACGCAGCAATTTTATAGGCACTTGTTTGAGATGTATATCTGCATTGTACAGATGTTTTGTATGTTTGATATGCTGTAAGGCCAATGTTCAGCTGACTTGCAACTTTGTATTATTTTGTTGTGAAGATCCCCCCCCAAACTGTAATGCCCTTGCACTGTGGGTATTAGATAAATAGATAAATAAATAAATACAGCCACCACAATTGTGCCCACACAAACTACACTGTGCACATCTTGCTTCGCTACACATGAATCGCACGAGTGGGAGAACTGCTGCTGCAAAGCCCTTCAACCCAAATAAACAAGGAAGAACATAAAATTGTAAATAAAAATAACAATGCTGGTTCCCGACAGCAAACTTGCGATAAACCAAATTGTCACAGATGCCATGATGAAATGAACACCTCTCTTTCAGCTGCAATTATAAAGCCTTGTAGCACTCTCTGCCATTCAGATTGCTACTTTCATACAAGTCTCTGAAATGTTATTTAAATGAATGAATGAATGAAGCACTTATAACAAAGCAGATCATTCTGTAGTTGGGGGCAGGCACTGAACATCAACAGATAAGTAGGGAGCACTACTTCATTCTACAAACTCGGAGCAAAGAATCGTAAATTGAGCATGTGAAATGCCTACATCTAGGTGGCCCTTGGAGGCAGCGTAGTGCAGCGCCGTCTGTCCGGTCTCGTTGGCGACATCCACCTTGGCTCCTCGGCTCAGAAGGGCTGAGACGACTTCCAGGTGACCGACCGACGACGCGATCATCAGTGGTGTCCAGTTGGCCTGCGTATGCAAAGTTGACCGTAAGCATAAAAGATTTAAAAAAAGAGAGAGAGAAAACTTCAAGCAAAAGTGTGATGCCATGTACGCAACAGCATTGAAACATTACCCAAGCCATTGTAAAGATTTTTTTTCAGTAAACCACGAGCTGTTTCACTCCAATTTTGCACAGTGGTCAGATATTTGTGGCCCACTTTGTTTAACATTAGGACTGTTTAACATTAGGACTGGCTATTTTGAAACAGTGGGAAAACAATTTTGGCCCATCGGCGTCTTGTCTGCATTGTGAACACATGCCATGGAGCGCCAGTGCCATTTGCTTAAAAAAAAAGAACCCCAAACACTGTACCTGACGCAAAAGTTGCAGCAAGCGCACTGTCTTTTGGCGAATACTATAGACGGGGTCAGCGTTCCACGACTTCCGTGTTGCGACACATTGCATTACATAATGCAACTTCGTAAAAAATTTGAATGCAAATTAATGGACAGGTTCCATGGCTTAATCATATTGCAACAAACTGTGCATAGAAGAGATAATCACCCATCTAAAAACCAAAACAAGTGTATCCTAAGTATGTACAATAAACTAGAAAAGGAAACCCAAAAACAGCAGCAGTAGCAATGAAAACATTGTGAAAGTAATGTAAGTAAAAGCAAAACAAGAAGCTTTATTTCATGTGTGACTAAACACTTTCCTCTTTGCTCCATAAGGCATGACGTCACATTGAGTCAGAAAGTGGTTCACTTTGCCCAAATCTGTGTGCCACAGCGAGCACATTTCTTAAAAAGGAGTACTGACACCAAAGTCGAATTCACAAATACTAGCATGGCTCACTTGACGAAGAGGCCAAGATGACTTCCTGGCACTTATGGGGATCAAACGTTGCTTGGAACCAATTATAAACTGACATCATTGTTGCAGTTTTGAGAACTTATGCTTAGCTGCAAGTTACAAACAGCAATAGCTCATGTAGTGTGTCACTCCGCTGAAGCAGCGAACCCAGATGCCAACACGTGCACATTTTGAAAGGATATTGCACTTAATGTTTCACGTCGTTTGCCTTTTCTCCGCGTAGTTTGTTTGTCATCACTCCAGTAGTTTATAAGCAGTTCATGAAATTTTTCACAGACACAACTTGTGTCACGTTCAAAATATTCACAGCAACGCACTCTTTCCGTCACATTGAGAAAATGAAGCACAGCAGCAACTTCCATTGTCATTTTTAAGTTGTATCCGAGTATAAGAAACTGGGCTCATCTACTCTGAGACATCAAACTGTCTACTAGAAGTGCGCGACAGAAAAGCTTCCAGCTGGTTGGACTCGAAGCGAAGTATTCCGACCTTCCCCTCTCAGCAACTTGCATATTAATTGGGAACAAAAACGACCAGCCCATGCACGGCAAAAAGAACAACACAAGGTAAACATTTTGGAGCGGGCTTGCAGTCTTTTGTCCGCGTTTCGCTCACCAACCCCATTTCTGGGCAGTCCGAGACATCTTAAAGGGGTCGTGAAGAGAAAATGCATTTGTCTTTGCTTAATTTTGTCTGCTTGAACGACCTAAGAACATAAATTCCAAATATTTTCACAATTCATTGCTTCTGGAATTTAGGAGGCGCCTTTGAAATACTCGTTTTGAGGCGCATCGCAAGCGACCATGCGCGCATCGTCGGTCGGCAGCGCAACTAGAGAGACGTCACGTCAAGTACATTCGAGAGTTGAACGCGTTCAACGTTCTTTGTGTATATTGTTCTGCAAAGCTGCAAACCCAATATTTTAAAAATAATGCATCCTTTATTCGCTGCCAAAAAAAACAGTTTTCTGTCCACGTGAGCGGTGTCAGGACCGCTTCAGTTGTCTGGCAACCATTGCAGCAAAACTCAGACCTACTGGCTGTTTGTACAGTTTTTAGCGCTGAATCTCAAGTTTTTTGCCGAATTCTCTTCGGAATCTTACCTTCTTTGTCTGAAATGGCACAAAACCACTCAAGCAAAAAAAAAAAAAAAAAAGTGCGCCGTATGCAATTCGAACTTGCGGCCTCTATGCCAGCCCAACGTTACAGACAGCCTGGTTGGATACTCTATCCACTACACTACCGGCATGAGAAGCGCGCGTGGCGAAAAACTGCGGCATAAAAGCCTCTTCGCATTTGTAACCCAGAAGTCTGTCGTGTTTTCATAAATTGTAATCAACCCAGAGCTTTGACCGCCAACTTACTGTTGAACGCTTCTGCAGTAAGCCAAAGGGGAGCATATACAATCAACGACACAGCGTTAGCAGCATTGTTTATTGCAGAAAACAGGAAAGCAATCGTCGAACTGCGTGATGGTGGTACTCGGCGACTCGGCGCTGTATCGCTGCTTCTCGCTAGTTATTGTTGCGCTTGATGAGTAAATGATGGATGGGTTTTAAGTTCCGACTACTCTAAGTTCCTTCGATAAACGTGTTTATGTAATAAATTCTCATTTTAAGCGTTCGGTAATTTATCTCGTCAGGTCAGACGTTTCACGTTCGCGCAACTCACATTACGGGCTACGTGAGACATGTCGGGAAACTTGTGCAAGAATATTGGCTAGCAAAACGACAGTTTAGACTCTTGCGAAACAGCGTAAACAGTTTACGAATGCCCAGTTTAGATCAAACGTGGTTACTTCTGCCTGTGCCACTCACCCGCGTTGTTGATTGAAAGTTTGACCATGTTGATCAGTCACATCAGAGATCAGACATCTCCCCGTTCAGTTGCAGGGCGAGTTTCATCATGGCGCCAGTGTTGTAGCTTTATCTGACCCTTTGCAAGCCCGTTCTATGCCGACATATTGTGCAGACGAGGGAGAACAATGATTGGCTTCTTACTGACTTACTGAAACGTCACTGCACGAGTTGAGGAGGAAAGCCTCAGTGAAACCGAAACTGCATTTGTTTTCCTATTTGCCGATATCGGGCAACGAAACGGGTATGCATTGTTTGTTTATCAAGGTTCCACGGTTATAAGCGCACGCACAACACAATTTTTTTGAAAATCTCTTCACAACCCCTTTAAATATGGCAGGACTGATGTTTGAGTGGGAAGGCAGAGTGAAATATAGGTGATCATGAAAGGAGGCAGGCCTTGGATGCTTTTATAGGCAAGGACAAGGCTGGCATCTCGCTCGGAGAAAAAAAGCACCGAATCCGCAGCCGAATCCAAAACGAATGCCATGGATGGCGCTGTAATTCATTATCGGCAGCACAATGGTCCGTCTTTAATTTATACGTTATATTTTATGAGTTATCTGCGGCTCATAGAAGAAAAAAACGGAACAAAACAAATTTGGTGCGATTACTCCCGTTTCATGACTGCAATGAAATTAATACAACCAAGAAACATTTGAGCTATGCACTGCCACTTGCCAGCTCTCAATCTTTCTTCTGTGGCGTCATGACATGCGGCACAATACACTTTTGTCTAAGGATATCTAATTAAAATGTGAGTGGAGGCTTTAGGCTCCATATTGATGCAGTCGCTTTTGTTTTTTAATACGAAAGTGTTTTATGCCAGGGTACAGTGTAAACTTCACTGACGTCATATCCGTCATGGAAATGACCGAAAAAGTTACATTGGCGCGGCAGCACTAGGTCTCGAGCCCACGATCAGTCTGGCCACAACGGGAGGTGTGAAACGCTCTACCAACTGAGCCATGAAGCCATGCTCGGACAGCTGTACGAATGCGCCTTATGTCCTTCCCTCTAAGTTGTCCATTAAGATGGTGCTGCCGTCTAGGAGAGGTGAAGTGAAGTAGTGCGTCATGACGCTAATGAGCGCCGATAGTTGGCGTCTCGATAGGGCAGCATGTAGTAGCGGAAACTGCTGTGTTTACCCATCCGCCGCCTATGTGGAACACCGCTCAGCTTGTGGAATGCCGCCGCCACGTTCCACAAGCTGAGCTTGTCGCAACGCAAGCGTGTGGCGTACACTCCACGGACCAGGACCAATGTGGTCGCACCTTTGAATAGGCGACCCGCCAGCAGGATGTTGCTCGCCAAGCACACCCACAAGACTGCTGACGACCCGCAAGTCATGCTCCTTTCGCTGTAGCGTACTGTGACTTCACCAAATGATCCACTGGCAACCCGTTCGGTTTGCGGGCGCCTGGGGTTTTCATCAGATTTACGCAATGCTCCGCCACGTGTAATCCAGTGTCTAACGTTGATGCGTCTAACGATGCCATACCGACGAAATATAAATAGCGATGTGCAAGTTCATATTGATTCACAATAAGCATTCAAATGCTCCTGTAAAGGCACATTTCACTGTCGTGTTTTACAGATTCTTATGAACAAAGGATCAACCACATTTTTTTACTAATACTACCTCTGGACGGAAGCTTGAAGGCAAACAGGTTCAATTGTGCAAAAGCAGAATCGACAGGTAAAATAGGGAACAGGGAATATTCGCGGAATCAACAATGGGTGGTTGTTGATGGGGGCTTCGACAGCTGTGTTTGTATGAAGATGACATGACAGCTGCAACGAATCGCGAAAATAACCTGCGTTTCGCGAGGTCATATGTGAACGACGGCTTTCTAATGAATTGCACGTGGAGCGTTTACAAATAGCAAAACTATAAAAAGCATAAGCGTTACCTGGTCGACACAGTCCACCGGCGATCCTTGCTGAAGGAGAAAGTTGACGATGTCATTGTGCTTGCCCGATATCGCCCAGTGCAGCGGAATACGTCCTGCCTGTAACAAAAACAAGAACTAACAATAACACTCCCGGACGTAAGAACAAAAGCGGTTCCAGTAAGCAAAGGCTGAATTTGTGCTCTGTCACCCTAAGAACATCGGGTTCCCGTGAGCGTCATCGCTGTTACCTTTCCGAGGAATTTCATTATGCGGCTCAGACACGCTAAGTATACACTTACGAGGTCTTTTCTTGTGAGTAACGTGGGATCGGAACACAGCTGCTGCTTCAGTGCTTCGAATTTCCCGTCGTACGCCAAGCTGCATATCCAGCTGTCCGACATGTTTGAATGGGTGAGCGCATAAGCTGGCACGACCGCAAAACTTTTACAGAGTATTGCAAAAAAGTACTATATTTTGAATAATAAACTTCTAAAGTAAATTTTTCTGTAGTGAAGTTTATTATTTTGAGTTTAAAAGAGACAATTATTGGTTAGTTTATGTGCTCTTGTCCTAGCTTCATCGAGTTTTGAAATTTGGACCTCGCTTTGATCGGTCGGCTTCGGTGAGTTCTCCGCCGTTTTGATGTTTCTCGATGTTTTGAGCGGCAATGAACTCATCCGAACATTTCACTTCGTTAATTCTACGACAAATACGCCATGCGAGTGTGCTATACAATGCTGCCAAATCGGAAAGCCTTCGGCGTAGCGGATTGCTGCCGGCGTGACTTGCCGAAAGCGTAGCCCTGATTGACTGCCTCATCGGCTGCAAGTAACGACCGACTCATTAATAAACAGCACAATTTCTTGTACACCCTGGTACAGGATTACGTCGGTAAGAGTGCGGGATCAGAGCTTCTTTGCCGCTTACGTCGGTAACCACGTTATCTGGGCAACGCGGTCAAACGTTGCCCTGCATACATGGTGCTGTGTTGTGTTTCTAGGCGACCTCGCATACCGATCGGCAACTGCTCTGATTGTACACCGAGACACGCGTTTAAACTTTGAGGATGAAAGCAGGGGATTGAGTGGAGGAATAGTACGACTTTTTCCTCCTAACAGTTCGTGTCAATATCGGGTATGGAGCATTAACGCGCTCTGTGAAGACTACCATGACTGGCACAACGCTTTCATCCGTTCCGGATCAAAAACAGCATGCTATCGTATGCGACAAAAGTGCCGTATTCGTCGTCGCTTCGTAGAGCGAGTTGTCGGTGGAAAAAAAATTGTCATGAATGGATAGGCATGGACAGCGCAACGTACCGCATTGGTTTCTGCTGATGGGTGCGTCGAAGAACAATTTATGTCTGTGCCGCCGCAACAGTGGCTTACCTTGCGGTGGCAAAACAGGCTCTATGCCCGCGCGTACAACCCGAATTTTTTACTGCCCGTACCCCATGAGAAGCATGCCTGATTTTGACGCACATTGAAGTCGCCAGGTGGTCTAACTTCATTGCTTGACTGCATTCCCATACCCCTCTGAAAAGCAAGCCTGTCTTCGACGCACATCGATGTCGTGATGTAGTTTAAGTTCATTCGTACACTAGGGCACTTCACGGCCCGATGCAACTTTGGTGCAAACGGCAAAATTGGGCCGTGTTTGTCGGTTTTGTGGCTGATTCGTCGTCTCTTTGCGACTTTCAGGAATCGAGCAGTGATGTCCCAAGACGCAGCAACAGATGGCGGCCGCATCGTCAAGATGGAGGTGGACTGCACCTCCGATTGCGATGAGAAAATTCCCCTTTGTGAGAAGCTCGCCAAGGTAATGCGTATCTCGCCTTCCACGTGCCTGTACTTGTGTATATTGGTTGTTCATCATTGCTTGTGATATTGTGTTCCAAGATATGCACAAGCGTGGAACTTTCGGTGCAGTGCATAACGTTCATTACATGTGTTGTGGCGCGCCGCACAACTTGCCACAGTGGCTATGGCATTGTGCTGCTGAGCTCAAGGATGCGGGTTCGATACCCAGCTGCCCCAGCCACATTTCTGATGGAGGCGAAAATAGAAAACGCATGTGTGTTTGTATTTCGGCGCACGTTAAAGATCCCCAGGTGGTCAAAGTTTATCTGGAGCCCTCCACTATGGTGCGCCTCATAACCTGGGTAGTTTTGGTGCGTTAAACCCCATAATCAATCACGGGTGTGCCCCACCCTTAAACCGAACTAAAGTATATACTAAGCAAAACTTACTTGCAAAAAGGATGTGCAGAATTGAGCCACGGGAACATTTTACGGTTGAAAAGAAATAATAATAAAAACGGTGGGTCCCACAAAAATTTTGCACTACCGGGGCTCGAACTCAGGTTCACGCCAAAACCTGCGATTTACCCCTAGGGGACAGAAGCTGAGCAGTGGGGTTGTTTTAGCAGTTGTGTTCAAAACAATAAAGAGAGCGTTCAAAACTAACTAGTAGATGGTGCTGGTAAAGCCCTTCCATCAAGTTCACGGCCGCTTTTTCAAATAGCGCCTTCCTTTGAAGAGAGCCGCTGCCTAGTTCTGCTTCTGCCGGATTCCAGTGCTCCCACTCCTGCTCCAAATTGCGCAAAATGAGGTATCCTGTGCCATCCTGATAAAAACAACGATTTCGCAAGCAAGTGCGCCAAAATTTGTGTCACGCAAATCGCGTGCGGCCTGTTGCAAGTACTACTTCACAGTTGTCTCTAGACATGTATAACTAATTCGGCTGGATAAATCAAACTCCCTAGTACCCGTCATCGCATTTGCTGCGGCCTACTGGTGCAGTTTGTCTGCCAGAGAAGCGAGTTTGGTTGGCACCATTGCTGTACCGCCGATACAGTGTTTTCGTCTAGCAAGTCATTGCAGCGCTGGCGCACCACAGTTAAAAACTTTCCTGCTTGCCGTAGTTTCCAATGGTTCCTGCAATAAACAATAGATAGTATTGGGAGGCATTTATTGCCAACCCTCTCCGCTGCGAGAGTGAGCGGGAGCGCCGTTTCACGGCATACGTGACGTGCTCGGCTGCAAGCTCCCGCTTCGCTTGCCGGTCTCGTAGAGGGAACCGTTGTAAGTGGAGCGGGCCGGGAAAAACGGCTAGCCTCTAATAAAAATCTAGGATGGATATCCGCATGAGCACTGATAGCAGGCGCCTGCGTCTTTTGAAAAAGTAACACGATGGCTTGCCTCATCAATTCATAAACTGGAAAAGAGACGCGTTATTTTAGATGCAAAGCATCTCATGCTCGGGGCTGTGTCACTCCCTCCTTCCCTCCCTCGTTGTCGTTGTCCGCCGTCCGCACTCTACTGCGCATGCGCGTCTCTTCAGCCCCATCAGCGTTTGGGCTGACGTCAGCACAGTCCGCTATCAAAAGAAATATTTAGGCGGCGCCCGGTTTCGATCCCACGACTCTCTGGCCGCAACGGGAGGTACGTGGCGCTCTTCCCACTGCGCTAAAAACCAATACAGGAGCATGTGCTACGAACGTACCTTATGTCCTTCACTCATTCAAACTACGTTAAAGGCCAACTGCACTCAAATGTTCGAGAACGTAAAAATAACGTCACCAAATAGTACATATAAAAAGGGTGCGAAATGCAAAATACTGCGCTTCAAACATCAACGCGCGCGACACAAACGTCTCGTGACATTGGCATTTTCGGAACCGAAACTGAATAGAAAAGGCGGCCATTACCGGCGACCGGACGTGACGTGCGTGGCGGAACGGAAGCGGCCGCGCCAGGACCGGCGGCCGCTGAGAGCAGCCTTCAAATGCGCTTGGCAGCGCCGCGTTTCGCTCTGTTATTTCCACCGAAGAACTTCCACTAACGTATGCCCATGATAATGGAGTTAGGCGCTATTCCGGCATCCCGTTGCTATCAGTCGAGATGAAGTAGACCGCCCGATAGTAATTTTTTTACATCATATTAACTGCCCGAGTAGCAGTTTTTGGCATTGCAAGTAAAAGAGCGGACCCTGATTTACAAAGCTACTTGCCCGTACGATTTCGAAAAGCAGCTTCCGTTATAGCCGACGCCTCGGCTATCACGTCGCTCTCTTTGAAGGGAACAAACCGCACGCGGGCGGCGATCAATCACTATTTCTACTATATATACATTACGCACAAATAGTTTCGTGAATATCGGCCCAGTATTTTTCGCCGTGCTGCACAACGAGAATCGAATTATAAAAGTGGTCTGAAACTATAAGCTACTTCCACAGCCAAATGATGCACTAAAACACGAAAACATTTCCTATCTACCGCTGTGTTATACTTTAACCACAGAGACAGGTGCTGGTGAAAACATTTTACTTTCAAATAAACTAAATCTAACGCTTCACTCGGGAATTGAACAAAAATCTAGTCTATTATTTAGGAGAGGAGCAGTTTCGTTAGTTTTCGCACTTCGCAAAGACGACAGCCGATATTTGCGCGGATGTATTTGTTACTACCAGAAAGGCTGATATTAAGTGGTTCACTTAGCGAGTGAGGCAAAAGTCGCACAATTGTTTATAGCCGCGTGCACAACTCTATTTAGGTCGTCAAACTTTTGGAAAGGTCTAAAGGATGGAGGTGACTTGGGCCAGCCCAAATATGGCCAATATCGGACGCGGAAGTGCAAGTGGTCAAGAACTTATAAAATATCTTTTGTTTTTCTGTGTTATAAATGCAATAGGAATGACAAATGTAAAGCAAGTGCTCGTTTTGAGCTTCTTTTTTTTTTTTTACTAAAATTAATATTGTCAAGTCAAAAGAGTTTTTCTGACACCAAGACGTTCGCAAGCGCGTGAAAGTTTGAAGAGTTCTAATCTCTTTTTTTTTTTTTTTTTTTTTCATTGAATAAAATGGCGGAAATTACTGCCTATGCGTTTAGTTTAAACATGTGATGGCGACGGCGGTACAGCGCGTTGGTATAGCAGAGAAACCCCGGGCGAACGCATCCCTGCGCCCGACGGAGTGCCCTGCGAGTCGCCAGAGAAGCGCGATCTTCGCGGGACAGGTTCCCCAACCTCCGTCACAGGCCGCTCGGAACTTGTTTCGGCGACTCTCCGCCAGGTGCAAACGTCGTCTGCTCGGAGGTACTTTGAACGGCGGTACCTAGCGCTCTCTGTGATTACCAAGCTAGGGATTTCGCCATGGTGATTTTAAGAGCATAGACTACTTATTTCGACAAAGAAAAAATTTGAGTGCAGTTGGCCTTTAATCTGGGTGGTGGACGGGAGCAGTATGGTGGGGCTTTAGCGCTGGGTGTGTACGTGAAATTGCGGGCTTGTACCCCACAGGGGAACAGAATCTTGCTCATTGGTACTGTTTTGTCGTTTCCAGGAGGGAAAACTGAAGGAGGCACTCGACATATTGCTGGCTTTGGAGAAGCAAGCAAGGACGGTTGGTGTCGCTTTCTTCTGTTCTCTTTGTGCTGAAATTGGGCGGGAAGGTGGTGGGCAGTATTGTGTACCTTTTCGAAAAGCAAGGAGGGCGTGCTGAAGTATGTTTTGTTTTCGAGAGAAAGGGGGGGAGATGGTCGAAATTGATGCCGGGGAAAAGCGCTCTGACCTAATCGTAATACTTGACTTGCCCTTGTAACTTTCGGTTTTGCTTATCGGAAGGGACGTGTTGTTGCGCTCATGCACTGTGATCAATACTGAAAAAGTTGGGTTCGTCAAGTGGCCTACTTGTTTACAGGGCCTCAATAATTTTGTTCCATAAAAGCTCTTCACTTTTTTTTTTTTTTCTGTGCATGCATTTCCCACTGATGCGTAAACATACTCTCTGCCTGTGACAGGCTTGTTAGCAGATTTTGTGTTGGTGGAATTTTAATCGCTTTTCTTGTGTGGGCAGTGTGCTTTTAAGCTCCTTTTTCCAAATTATGCATGGAAAATGTTACACTAGGAAGAGGGGGGAACAGCACATCTACTAGGGTTGATTGCAGTTGATCGTAAGAGGGACAAGTTCTTCAGGATCTTTGGTGTTCTCTTGCCTTTGGAGCAGTCTGTTGCAGTCTCGTGCAAAAGTCTCTTGCCTTTGAAGCACAAAGCTCCCTAGCGCGAGGCATAAACGAGTGTCCTGGTGTTTTTTAGTACGCGTTACATTCTAACGCAAGGCATTAACAAGTTTCCCAGTGTTTTAGTACCGTGACTACATGAGGCGACAGTTATGACGATGACATGAGACGCCGACAGCCCGAGCCCGGGTGGCCGTTGTATGGCACCACCGTCGTTTCAGCGAATAGCGCCGCCCATGGCGAACCGCTCGTCAGTGGAATGCCGGTGGCGGTCCGCGCAGTGTAGTTGTGCATGGCTTTCTGTCGTTTTTCTGCGGTGCGGCTTGCAAAGCGTACGTAACCCCACGGGCATTTTTCAGATCGGTAAATCTTGAGTGGGGATGAGACGTTGATGAGGCATGCCATGTGTGTTATTTACGCCCATACTCAGTATTTACAAATAGCAGACAACGCTCAATGGGCCAAGCTGGAAGTCAAGCTGGAAGTGAAAGTTTGTTGCTTCATGCAATTTTTTCATGCCTGCATGCAGTTTCGCGAATTGAGAAGTATATTGCCGCTAAATGCTCCCACAAAGCCGGTGTGTGCAACCGATCTAGGAATGCTGCGGCGCTGACCTTTGGCAGTTGATGACGAAACGGCGTCGACGTCGTGCACAAGCAAAAGACAAAGTTGGAGGGTGTCTTCGAAGATTTACCTCAAAACAGAAATTGTAACGGACGACGCTTCCGTAACTTCATTACCTACGGCTGAAACATGTTTAATTTCACAGAAATGCTCTTACTACAGTCATCGGGAATCGTTGATGGAATAAATACCGCATGATAGTAGAACGTTATTGCTTGTCGTGGAGAAGCATTGCTTTACAAGAATTGTAATGGTTGCTGGCTAGTTGGTAAATGGTTTTTCAAAAACCAATTCCTGCGTGGCTGAAGGACGAAAGACAGGAGGGGGCCCGAAACCTGTACTCAGCTTCACAACTGAATGCTGCAGTCGGTTTACAAGCTGCCACCTACGCTTGAAAAATCATGCACACCTCCGTCTAACGACGATGATGGTTTATCGCAAAGCTCTATCGTATGGGTTTCCTTGGTTGCCTTCTGGATTTAAACTTTGACTAGATAAGCGTCGAATTTGACCAGCACGCACTTTGGTCTTTTGATCGCAGCGTCTTTGACTTTGACCATTTCATATTCGATTTCGCACGAAGAAAGCTTTGTGTTCAACCATTATAATCATTAGACAGAGGGCTAGATGATTTTGCTGTTTAATTTTGAACTTCCATGCCCCCTCTCCAAATCTAAACTTTTTCCAGCGTGTCGGAAATGTGTCTGTGGTGGAGGATTCGGGCTCAGGCACCCATATTTGAGGCGACTAATCGCGTGTTTTTGCTGTCTTCACCAGGCATTACACAATTTTTTTAGGTACTCTGTAAAGAATACTTAAGCATTAAAAAACACCGGCTGACGTTAACACTGCCACATTTTTTAACTATCGGTGCCAGCCTTTATTCTACGCAGGTGGTAAAACGGGAAGGGGAGGAGGGATGGTTTGTAGCTTGGGCTGTGGAGTTGGTGAATAACTTTGGCTCTTTATGAAATGACCACCACAAACGTGGGATTTCCACTTCGGCTTTCAGGCTCCCATGCTGTCACAGTATCGCTCGCCAAAACCGAAGGTACAAAGCTCACGGTTACAGAAAGTAAACTACCGCAAGATTTCTACGGCTACACGGTAATCCATCTCGTATGCAGGTGCCTTTTTATTTAAAGCACACGTATTGAGGTATCCCAGCGCTAAGGCTGGTGTGGAAACCGTAGTCGTTGAAACCAGTGAAGATAATTTAAAGTGGTAGAAATGAATTCTAATATTGCTAATAGTTTTATTCCTACTCAGATCGCGCGCAGCCAGGCGCAGAGCGCTGCAAAAAGCGCTCGTGTCAATGTAGCCCTTCCCCAACCTTACAAGCATCCAATAAGTTTGCGTAGCCTTTAGTGCATTTAAGAAGAAAATAATACTAATAATAGTAGTTTTATTCATACTCAGAACGGGTGGAGCCAAGCGCAGATCGCTGCAAAAAGCGCTCATGCCATTGCAGCCGATACTCAACTTTAGACGTGTCCGACAAGTTTACGTAGTCATTACTGCATCTAAGAACCCAACACATCTGTTTAGACTTCGTTTCATCTCACATGTCTGCTCACAACGCCACCAAAACATACAAAGCA
The DNA here is from genome assembly GCF_048455015.1 of Haemaphysalis longicornis. Lineage (NCBI taxonomy): Eukaryota > Metazoa > Arthropoda > Arachnida > Ixodida > Ixodidae > Haemaphysalis > Haemaphysalis longicornis. The sequence goes on from NW_027526385.1 coordinate 63,851,640, forward strand.
CCGAAGCAAACACGACAAAAACAACGGGAGGCTGTGTAGTCCAATGCACCGGCTCATTCCACTGACGAGGGGAGCGCCGAGTGGTGGCGCCACCCGTCCAGCTGCCCGGTCCCTATACCCTTAAAAACACGGCACAGGAATGTCACAAACGTTCGTGTCATCCCCTCTCGTCCTGTGCTGTTTTTGTTTTTTGTGTGTGTGTGTGCGTGCGTGTGTGCACTGGCCATCATTACTTTAAAGGGATCTCAAGCAGACAGCCTTTGACGAAAGTTAAAGCGTATGTTCCCTTCTTCCAAGTCTGTCTCTGCGTGAGCTTCAAGCAAAACAAGTGTGAACTGGAACGGTGCCCACACGCACTCTCTCTCTCTCCCCCGCATCGCAGGGCGGCGACACGCACTCGACGTCGCGCGTCCTGGTGGCCATTGTGCGACTGTGCTTCGAGGCCAAGGACTGGAGCGCGCTGTCGGAGCAGGTGCTGGGCCTGAGCAAGCGGCGCAGCCAGATGAAGCAGGCCGTGGCCAAGATGGTGCAGGAGTGCCTCACCTACATCGACCAGATGCCCGGCAAGGAGCTGCAGCTGCGCTTCATCGACACCCTGCGCACCGTCACCGCCGGAAAGGTGGGCGGAGGCAATGATGAGAGGCAGAGACACCGGGGTTCTTACGTGGGCATGCATGGCTGGGGGCGATGGCAGACAATGTTGTAAGACGAGGCACTGGCTTGTGCAAGTCCCACTATAAGCTACACTCTGTTTAGATAGCTGACAGGAATGGTCTTTACTGGTGAAACCATAAGCTACACTCTGTTTAGATAGCTGACAGGAATGGTCTTTACTGGTGAAACCATGCTAGAACCAGTGGACCACAAGGGTAATGCAGAGAGTGTCATACATATGAATATGCAGTGGAATCTCAATGATACGATTCTGGGTGATACAAATTTCGGGGTGATACGAATTTTTGAGAAGTCCTGGCGAAATTGTATTGTTTGCAATGGTAAAACTTTCGGCTGTTACGAACGGATCTGCGTGGCCCGGCGGATGATACGAACGAGCCGACGTAGTGCCCGACTGCCGAGCGAGCTAGTGATGGCGACGTAAGAGCTTCCCTCTTTCTCCAGAAACGGCCGGGCTGTTGTTTTCTGCTTGCGAAAACACGCTGCACACGTCACAGGTGCTCTGACGTCGCCGTGGAACCATCCGCTCGCTGCGCAGCGTGCGAGTGGTTGGTTGTGGCGAGGACTTTGTTGCATAGGCTTCTAGGGCTAGCTGACGGGGAATTGGGAACATTTCATTGTGGCAAGGTTCGACCGCGGGGTACGTCATTAGAGCAGTGCAGCAGCTCTTAGCCGCTTCCTTTCTGTCGCAGCAATAAATGCATTCGATAGCCAGTTTAGAAAAAAGCCACAAAGCAAAGCACAAACAAAAGACGTATCTGCTGCGACGAGCAAATCACTCAGTGCCGCTCCATGCTCTTGGTAACTATAGCTTTGGTGGAGGAAAGAGTCAAATGATTTATCAGAAGTGTTGCAGGGTCCGTTTAAGTGACGCCCTTTCATTTGGGACACAGAGCATGTACCCTATGTTCTTCAGCGGTTTTTTGTGTGAAGTATGAACCAAGAGGTTTGAACACGTCCGTTGCAACACTGACGTATCCGTTCCCTCCCTGCCCGTCCAATTACTGCAGATCTACGTGGAGGTGGAGCGTGCGCGGCTGACACACAAGCTGGCCCAGATGAAGGAGGCGGAGGGGGATGTGGCGGAGGCGGCCTCCCTCATGCAGGAGCTGCAGGTGGAGACCTTCGGCTCGATGGAGAAGCGCGAGAAGGTGGAGCTGATCCTGGAGCAGATGCGGCTCTGCCTGGCCCGCAACGACCACGTGCGCACGCAGATCATCAGCAAGAAGATCGCGCCCAAGTTCTTCGACGACCCCGCCCAGCAGGACCTCAAGCTGCGCTACTACCGCCTCATGATCGAGCTCGACCAGCACGAGGGATCGTACCTGGCCATCTGCCGCCACTACTCGGCCCTCTACCGCACCGACTCCGTCCAGGAGGACCCCAAGCAGCGGCAGGAGGTGGGGCAGTACAATACTAAGCGATGCCAATCCGTTCCAAGCCAAGGAAAATCTAACCCTAGCCAATCTCACGCCAAGCGTTTTCTTTTTTGTTTTTTGTAAATCCGTTCCCAAGCCAAGGAAAATCCAACCTAAGCCAATCTTAGGCCAAGAGTATCTTTTTTTTTGTAAATCCGTTTCAAGCCAAAGAAAATCCAACCCAAACTAATCTTAGGCCAAGCATTTTTGTAAATCCGTTCCAAGCCAAGGAGTATCCAACCCAAGTTGTAGGCCAAGTGTGTGCTTTTTTTTTTTTTTTTTTTTTTTTTGAAAATTCGTTTTCAGCCACGGAAAATCCAACCCAAGCCAATCTTAGGCCAAGCGTCTAATTTGCGTTCCCGTTTGCCTTTTAATTGCAGTTGCAATTGCAGGGCTGTGCAATCTTCAGCCAAGCCAAAGCCAAGGCAGTCTTGAGCAAGACTTTTTTTTTTAAATGACTAACTGCACTCTCACTCACCTTTTGTGCTGTGGGGTAGTTACAGTGGCATGGTTTCACAATTTTAAGTCAGACCAGTCCATTCCAGGAGAAGCCAGTCTTGCGCCCCGCCATTTTTCTTTTAATGGAAATCGAAAGGGAGAGGCAATTGTTTGCCGATATATTAGAGGCGTCTTCACCTGTAGTGTAAGGGGTGGTACGAAATGTTGTTACAAGGCAAGGGTGGTTGAAAGCTGTTGTCGCAAATTTGTAGTATAATAGAAGAGAGGTGTGTCATCTGGTGCTGGTAGGGGGGTCAATTTGCGATAAAAATTTCTGGTGAACTAGTATGGTGAGCAGCACACTGGTCACTTTCACAGGTTTTGACTGTTACAACCTATTTTTATTTATTGCTATAGGTAGTCTTATTAACTCAGTTTTGTAACATAAAGCGTTAGGAAACATCTTACATAAATCCAGTGTTTAAAATAAAACCCGGTGGTCAAAGAAATTATAGGTGGCACTGGCTTCAACACGAGTTCGCTGGGGAACTCTTGTACTCCATACAATATTCTCCTCTCAAAAAGGAACCACGTACTTTCCGTTAGTTGGAGAAAGAGGCAAATGCACCAACCAAGGGTGTTTATTGCAAGCGGTGCCAACGTTTTGGAGCCTCCTCGGCTCTTTGGTTGGTGCATTTGCCTCTTCCTCAAGTTTAACACAACCAGACAGAGTTTTGTCGCAGATGTTCGCATTCAAGTTTCCACTAGTTTGCATCCCGCACGACGCACTTCTATTTTTTTTGGTACACTATAGGGAATCAAGCGGATGTGCAGCTAATTTTTTCGCCTCTTTTTTTGTCACGCTTAAGGGGGGACGAGGGTCTTAAAACTAACTTTTTTATTTATGGGTAGAAACTTATGAAAATTTGCACACTGGTGTGCTTTTCTCTGTAGATTTCAAATATGCAATTATATTTGAGCTGGTGCTGTTAGTTCAAAAGTTATCATACAAAGTCTAAACCGCAATTAGGTAATTTCTTACGCAGCTTTAATGAACTTTCGCATTGCATTTTGTCGCTTTTAATTACATGAATGGATAGCCAGAGAGTTCCCATACCCGATGACATTCTTCGTTTTTCTCTAAAGTCACGGCATCCTAAAAAAATATGTCAAGTACAAAAAATGGCAGTATTGGATATTTTGGCTCATCAAAATAACTGCAAGTCATCATTTATGCGTAGCCTAAACAGAAAAACTAAGAATGTCATCGGCTGCCTCAGGCTGTACTGAAAAAAATGGTACCAAGATTGACCTTATGAAGCAAAAATAAGTTTCCAAAAAGCTGCGTAAGGCTGAGGGAAGTGACCAAAAATATGAAACTGAGAAAACTGCATTTGAAGTTTGGCCATGTGTTATGAGATGAACCATCAGTAGTGTAGCTTCAAAATTTCCCAGTAACAAAGACATGTTCTTCCCATTTTCAAATCTGTCTTTGGATTCCAAAAATGTCAACTAGAACTGGAGATACAAAAGGCCAAGTAACGGACCCCAACAGGAATTTAGCAAAATTTATCGACTTCGAATCTGTTGGCATTTTGTTAGCGTTGTGAAATCTGGTGGTGTCTTGCTGGCGTCGTGAAAACTGCAACAGTCCTTCGTGAAGTGCCATCATCTATTACAGTGCACTGTGGTACCCAGAATATTGTGTACGGCAAAAGTGTGAGGGTGAAACTTGCTTTAGGTGCCCCCCTTTTTTGTTCTTTGGTGAGGCTATTTCATTCGCGGTTTTTATGCTGGAAGTTTGAGAGGATACAGGGGTGGGACACTGCGCAGTGCGTTTTCCGCAAATGCATCATGTTGTTGGCCCTCAAAAGAGTCTTTTGGGGAAAATAAATGTAGCTGGAAGGCAAACTTTCTTGGCCTCAGGGGATAAACCCATAGACGCCTTTTTCCTTCAAGCCGTGCATGGTGCGGCTATCTCCATCGGACATCACGGTTGTGTACTGCAGCCCATTCTTGGAGAGCGAGCGCTTGAACATTATCAGGGCTGCCTCTACCTCCATGCGTCCTGCACCACAGTCAATGTTTCGCTGACACTCATGGTCTGCCAGCCAATCTTCGTAGCCCTCATCTGAAGCTTTGGGTCTGATGGTGCAACCTAAGCAAAAGTTAGAGAGGACTACATGATCAATCACCAAGCCGGTGTACACTCCAATGATGCAGCCCACTCCAATGTGTGACAACCGTCCCTTTGTCATCCACGTGCCATCAAACATATCATCTATGTTGTTTGGCGGCTGACCAAGGTGTACAAGTCCTTGATGGCACGCACACTATCAGCTTCAGAGGCTGCTGCAGTGTCCTCGCAAACCTGAACCACTTTCCTCAAGTGCGCTTGGAATGTCTTGTGGTGCAGGCCTCTGTGGGACAAGTTCATACCAGCACAAAAATCTGAAAGAGCAGTCACCCCCTTCCCCATGCTTTGAATACTTTTCAAAGCCCTCATATTCACTTCAAAAAGAGTGATATTGCCAGATCCTTCGGTCCTTGGCGAGGAAAAACGTTCCACACGGTGTTCACAAATCGAGCACGTCACCTCGAGCTTCACGGCGAGGCCGTACTGCCGGTCAGGCTTCCTCAAATCCGGCGCCGCCAGCCCGCACTTGCCGCACCTGACGTGCGCGAAAAGGTCCTTCAGCATTGCAAAATCCACTAAGACAAAATCTGTGCCGGATTCTTCCTCTGAGTGCGCCAAATCCACTTCAAGGAGGTCGAATTTCCGCTGCGTTGCTGACTTAGTCTCCGTTCCGCGCTTGACCTCGTCCGCGTGTTCCGTACGCGCGGCGATCTCCTCCGCCGTGTAATACCTCGTGTCAAGCCGGCAGGACGTGCTTGGACCAGGTATGGATTCCGGAGGTGGTTGGTCAGGCGATGGGGCAGGCGAGGCAATACGAGGCGGCGAACGATTCTCATCCGGCGGAGTCGAGCGGCCCGAAGTCGCACCACGCGACCTTGGGATAGGCGGACGACGCTTTCGCTTCCCGTGCGCATGAAGGGTCGTCTTCTTCAAACGTACGTCTCCTGGCATCATTCACGAAAGTACGCGATGGAAGAATTAGAAGAAACTGTAAAAAAAAAAACTGCTCTAAGCGAGCGCTGCGCCAGAAGAGCGGACTCCGTCAGACGCGCGTAGCAGACGCCATGATGGCGACCGCCATGACAGCAGTCGCGCCGACCAATGGGAGGGGTCGTATGGCGAACTCAAACCGCGCGCGCCCGCTCTAGCCAATCAGCGGCCGAGAAGGTGCCTTCGGAAAACTGGCAAGGCCGGTCGTTCTACTCAAGCGACGCCATTTTGAGATATCGCAAAATGCGCACAAAGAAACAAGCTTCAAAACAAGACCAAGATGGCGGCGATCGGTCGGCTGCTTCGCCCGCGGGGCGCGCGGGAATTTGAAGCAACTTTTGCCCAATTCTGGGCATTTCGTGGCCCTCGAGGCGTTTCAAAACATGATTTTAGAGTATTTCCCGATGGAATTTCGCGTTGATATTTTGAAGGCAGGTGCTTGAAGGTACAATAATTCCAAAAATTGGATTTTCTCAAAATCGATATTTTGGCCATTTTTGACCATTCTAAGACCCGCGTCCCCCCTTAAAGGGAAGCTGAAGCGCTTTCCAAAAAAATTGAGTTAGAAGCACGTTTATATAGTTTCTTGCGCGCTGAATACGAATATCACATTGAATTTTATCACACATGAGTCCAAGCAGCATTTATTTTGCAAAACGCGCAGTCCCGTTTGAAAGACGCGCGCTTTTCGTCTTTCGACGCCCCTGACTGGTTGCGCTTGTCATGACGTCAAAGGAGGACACCCTTCGGCCGCGGGAGTTCTCGGAAGCATTGGGAACGATCGCACGGCAGCGGCGCTTGCCTTTTTGGCAATTTAGCTTGCAGTTTATTGTTCGCACATGACTGCAAGTTTATTTTATAACTTCCCCTGCTGTTGGTTCAATTATCTTGGAGCTTAAATTTGCTTTACACGACCGAGAACCCCAAAAGCAGTGACTGTGGTGTCGGCTAGAGGGTTCCGTAAAAATATTTATGAATTAGGCAACCAGCTTTGGGGGTTTCTATTCCTTATGTTAATATTAGGTACTGCCTGAACTGCTTGTTACTATATACGAAACCATTTATGCCGAAGATTAGGCGGCGTTTTATAAACAATCTACCAGCGAAAAGCACGTACGTGCACTGCGCGAAAAAATAGCGTTCATGCGCTGTAAACGTATATCCGAGACATATGTTGCCGGTACACACATAAACCAACAAGCGGACTCTGCTTCCGAATTTCCTTTGTTCGTTGTCGCCCACCCCAGCCCCGTTACTCATCCCCATACACAGACCCAGATGCGTGCGCGCGCGCCATTTGGGCAGCGGCGCTAAGGCGCCTCCGTGATCGCTAGCTGCACTTAGATGAGTGGCGTCTTACTGCTTGAGTTGCATTTATTCTGAAAACATTGTAGCATACTGGTGCCTCCACAGCATTATCGGATTGGGTTTTTGAACACTGTTCTCAGCCCATAGGGAAGGAAAACCAACGCGTTTAACGAAACAGGTATTTCCTGAACAAATGTGACTGGTTCTGGAATTGAACGAAACAGAAACATCACAGGCCAAAGTACAGCAGTATTCACCATCCTTCCTAAATCTACCATCAAATTTGAACATTCACGTCCGTCGCATAAAAAAGAAAAGAAGAAATAAGAAAAATGCACTGGAGTGTTTTACAAAGTATCTAACGTAGTGTAGCATATTCTCCGTCATCAAGCACAGCCATCTCGGTTGTCGCTTCCATGTGTTATCAAACTTCCAGGCTTGGCATTATCCTGCTTAGGAATACGGCATGGTAACGTACGCCTCGTTTGGCGTTCGTGCATACTTTTTGAACACGAAAGTTGTGCAAATAAGTGCTATCAATCACAACAACAACAAGTATCATTCACAAGGAAACACGGCGAAAAGAGCATGGCCGAGGCGGCCGATCCGGCCGGCCGTCCAGGTATGACGTTTTTCAGCCGGTTTTCGCCCGCGCTCTTCGGTCTTCCGGCATCGCGCGGTGAGATGGGGGCGGGGCATCGGGCCACTTTTGTTTGCGCATTGCGCCGCTGCTACCGCATGTATTGCGAAAATATTTCGTACACGGGAACTATTCAGTGTGTACTTGCTGCTAGTCAACTTTTCTTCTAATTCTAAAACCGCTTCACCTTCCCTTTAACGATGCCAGGCGCTGCGCAACATGTTGCTGTACCTGATGCTGGCTCCCCATGACAACGAGCAGCACGACCTCATCCACCGCGCCAAGTCGGACAAGAACCTCGACGAGCTGCCCGAGTACAAGTGAGCGCGTCCTCCTTCGACTGTTGTCGTTGTTAAAGCGGCACACTGGTCATAGAAACTTTCTTTTTGCTTTCCAATGAAGTATCATGAAACGTCTAGGGCTTGTTCAGTTTTTGAAGCTGATTTCAAATATCCAATTAGTTTTGATGCGATGTAATTATTCTCCAAGTTCATTAAAAGTCTTCCTTGATTGTTCTTGAGAACACTTCGGAAAAAACTACAGTTGAACCTCGATATAAGGAAGTCGTACTTGTGGGCGAAAATTTCGTTAAATACATTGTAGACCATTTATAACGTAACCGCTTATAGTGCGGGACCGGATATAACGCGGGTTTTTTTGACCACCGGTCTGCCTCCCATAGAACTCAATGCATAAGCATACCGCTTAAGATGCGGTTGGCCGAAGCACAATACCTTTTATAGTGCGGTTTTTGGAAGGTCTGCTGATCGACCGGCGCAGCTGGGGCATCGTTTCAAGGTAGAAAAAGAAAAAAGAAATGATGAAATCGGCCATCCGACGCAGCGCGCACCCTTGCTCTCCTCTAACTTCGACACAGAAAAAAAAAAAAGGCACCCATTAGTTCGCGCGTACGCGATAACCACAACTGTCCTTTCTTGATGCACCTCGGAAGATATAGCGACTGACTCCCCGACCGCGCGCGGCAAGTTGTTTCTATTAATCGTGAACCGCCTGGCCCGTTTTCGCACACGAATCGTGCACATCGGCGTTGCGCGTGCGTTTTTTCATGCTCGTGTCAGTGGGAGGAGCCTGACGACTTGCACCAATGGAAAGGCACGCACCTAATGGCGGGAGATTCGAAGCACTCCGAGCCGGCTAGCCGCGCCAGAGATGTTTAGGCTTATCACCGCGGTATTTTTTGATGGACGCTTTTACAAGCAGCGTGACTTTGCGCCCACATTATCAGCTCTTTTCTTGCATGAGCATCTTCGCTTGCGCCTCGTGCGGCATTTCAGCGAGCGGTTGGAAGTGATCGCTGGAGCTGCCTGCACCGCTTCACGGCCAGTGCCGCCGCAATGTTGCCGCCTCTTACCGCGCCGCGCACACTAAAAAAAAACGCCAGTTGTATCTGCGCCGGCGTCGTCGCGCCTGTGGCGTGCACTGCACGTTATCGCGAGAAATCGCTCACCGCGGTTCACGCTTTAGAACGTTGTGCAGATAAGCCACCGCTCTTTCCCTTTCCGAACAAGCGAGCCGCGCGAAGCCCAAGATTTCCATCACCAGTACGTTGCGCTGATAAGCAGCCGCCTTCGGCATCGTGAACACAAGGTGAGGTAAAAAAATAAATCCCGCTGGCGTTCTTATCATGCCCTGCGGCATCTTCATAGGCGCTAAAAACGGAGCCGTGGTCTTTCAAAACACAAGCACAACGGAAGTTAGAGCCGCGCTTGCCGTTTGTAGGACCGCGGTTTTGCAATGTGTAAGACCCTGCAGCTGCGGCTGATGTTAAAAATAATACGAAATAAAGATCGTGCCTTCGTTTTTAGGTGCTGCGTGTTTGGGTGATAAAAAATTTAGGATGACTTGAGAGGTAGGTGGCGATGTGGTTGAATTCGCGCATGTTTTGGTTATAGTGCGGTACCGCTTATAGTGCGGATTTTTGCGGCCCCGGCGACATACGTTATAAGCGGTCTACACTGTAGAAAATTTCGTAAAATCAAGGTTTTCATTTTACAGTTAATTTGTCCAGTTATTGAGGTTTCAAAACCTCGCGCATCGCTCAGAAACAACCTCTCCACTTAAAGCGAAATTTGTACTAAAACTGGCCGCGAAAATTTTGTGAGTTAAGAGCTTCAACACTTAGGCAATGGAGTTAGGATACCCGAAAGTAGTTCGTGTCGTCGTAAAACCGGTGCTTTTTCCGCAACGCCTCATTAAATATGATTGCAGACTAGGTTTGTTTGTTTTTCTTTTTTTCATTTCAGTTACTACTAAACGCCGCTGTTAGTCAATTGAACCCGCATCCATGCCCCGTGAACTTCACCCCGGCGAGGTGCTGGTTCGAAGTTACGCCTCTTTTCGTCCGTTCAGTGGTAGGCTTAGGCGCGGCATTGAGGGGTGCGGCGGGCCAACAGCGGAAGAAGCTTTCGAAAGACTTTTTTTCATGCACAAAGGCTCTGCAGTATGGGCGCATAATGCAACCACGACACTCGAGATAAAGCCATGATTGAGAGTTGAGCGGAGTACACACGGACCGCTTCACTTTGTGGAGCAGCACTTACGTGCTCCCGCAAAAGCGGAAAGCTTACATTAAATATCTTCTGGCCAAATTTGATTAAGCAATTACTTTTATGCCCGCTGAGCCCTAAAGAAACCGATTTCTCCGCATCGCAGCTGTCTAATGAACACGTTTTGACCACGTTCGGAGAGCAATTTATTGCCACCAGCACTCGATGTTCAAGCCGTAGTGAAGAAGTCCGTAAGCAGTGCTTGGCGTTTCTTGACCAGGGTGGGCTTTACGTGACGTTGTATGCTGACAGCGCTAACAAGGCTTGCTCTTAAACATTCGCGTTCGCCTGCGTGCCTCCGCAGAACGTTGATGGCATCCATCACTTCGGTAGCCTTCGGTTTCACCGACACTTCCTCAAGCTCTTGTTCAGAACACTTTTCTTTCCCTTGGAGTGCTCATGCTGCTTATAAGACTCATCTAATGATGGACGAACAAAATATTACCGTAAAATTCCGAGCAAGCGCCCCCCCTCAGCAAGTCGGAATTACCAGCAAAGTGCAGGGGGGGCGCTATCCCGGAACGGCACCGAAATTCAAGATGGCGGCGACAATTGTTTTTACGAAAAAAAACGCAGTGCACGTGGTTTTAAACTTTCATTAGGAAGATGAACTTTATTACGCAAAAGATGTTACTGTTAGTTACTTTGGAAACCATTGCAAAACTTAGCAGCAAAAAAACAAAACAAAAAAAAGTTCGCAGCACTCTGCTGCCCCAGTTTTCGGGTGCCACAGCTTGATCTTACTGCTGTTCGTCACTTTCGAAACCATCGAAAGACTCCTCAGAGTCTGTAGCAAAAAAAAGTTCGGCGCACTCGTCTTCCAGTCCGCCCCAGTCTTCTGGCACCACGGCTCCGACATCTGCAAGCCCACCGTGCAGGTCGCCGTCCTCGGAGCCATCGAGTGCGTTTGCAATGCCGCACCTCTTGAAGCAGCGCGCCACTGTTTCCTCCGGTACAGCAGCCCACGCCTCGGCAACAAAATCAAGGACCTGCTGCCGCGACGGCTTCGTAAAGTTGCCTTTTGGCGTCGTTTCGCTATCGCAGGGAGTTCGCGGTAGTCCGGAAGGTGCTTACTGCTTCCGCAGATTCCTCGGGCGCTCTCTGGCTCTCGTGCATGGCGCGGCGCATTGCAACGCCGAACCGCTGCTTCCACCTGCTTATGTAGTGGCTGGAAGCTACAAAGTTACCCAACTGCATGCTGCTTGCTATTTTCACAGCCTCTTCAGACAGCAGCCAGTTCCTAAAGGCGCGTCCCGCGCTTCTTTCGCGCTCTAAGAACTCGAACAGCGCATCGTCCACGTACTCGCTGAACACTGGGACGCCGTTGCTTAGCTTCCATTGACGTTTTGCTTCAGAATATTGTCGAAATTCTTCACCCATTCCCGTATGCGCTTTCGGTCGAGCTTGAACTGTCGAGAGGTCTGGTGCACGTTTTCACCGTGCTCTCGGTGTCATCGGATCACATCGATTTTCTTTGCAACTGTGTAGGAATGCATGACCTACCACCGCCAAAACAAAGTAACAAATTGCGCGTAGTGTTCGGTTGAAGCAGGATTGGATTGAATTGGATTCTTAGACTGGCTCCGGCAAGCCAGTGTTGCCTGCACGCAGTGCGTGATAACTGCGCGGAGGGAGGGGGGGGCGCATTCCCGGAACGGCGCGAAAATTTGAAATTAGCACTGAAGTGGTGGGGGGGCGCTTGCACGGGTGGGGGCGCTTGCTCGGAATTTTACGGTAATGTGGTTATCCGTGAGCACAACCTAGAGCAGCAGCACTGGCAGCACCGTGAGCAAGGACGCGTAGAAAAAAACACTTGAAGTAGGCTTCGGCAGCCTAAGCATAGAGGGCGCTGGCGTAGGCAACAATGGAGACGTCAAAATGGTGGCCGCACTATTCAACCGTCCATGACCGCTAACGGTTATTGAGCAGCTTCTTTCATCGCTTTTAATTGTTGTCAACCGCATAATTCACTGCCTTTCTTTCATTTTAGCCAGTTAAGAGTTAATGTTAGTACTGAATGTTTTCAATGTAGGCTCTGAGAGGCAAAATAAAAGGTGCCTCGACCAGAATTTCGTTCTTCCTTTCTTGCCGTGACTTCGTTAAATTGAAAGCGCCGCATGAAATTACTTCGTAAAATCGAGATAAAATACATGTATTTAGCAAAATTTTGATAGAAAACTTTAAAAATTTGTTATATCGCGAATTTCGTTAAATCGAGGTTCGTTATATCGAGGTTCAACTGTATTCAACAAAAAATTACCAGCAAGGCATGAATACATATTACAAGTTGTAGATATTGAAATATGGGAAGCAGTTCTTTTGTTTTGCAATCACATACACGTTTACATCAATTCAAACTTCTAAGTTTGAACTACTACTGCTAACCAATTAAAAAAAATGCTGATTAAATAACTACTGAAACACAAAATGCAAAATCTGCTTCCCGTACCGCATGGTTTAAACATTCAGCTTCACAGTGCAAAAGAAATGATCTTCCTAGCTGCACTACATGCTGGAATGTACCTCTTGAGAATTTTCTATCACTGCAATACCACTCGTGGCAAAGAAATGCGAAATTATTGAAAAATTGTAATTTTTTTGTTGGAATTGCACCTCTCTTTAGCTTTTATAAGTACCTGGTACTGTTCCAAGTACAGAAGTTTCGGAAGAAAAAGTCTGCAAATCAAAACAAAAGTGATACCTAAAGAAGTGCTTTTTTCTGGCAATTTTTCGGTCTGAAAGATCCATGTGCCCCCTTAAAACGCAAACAGCGAGTTCCCCTATCATCGTGCATGATGCATCCAGGATGATCCAAGCGCGTCATGAGGGGCACAAGTTCTGCTGCAGAGCTGTCAGAAGTGGGTTTACGGTTTATGAAATGCGCAGTCGTTGCCGGAATTTCCTAGGCCACGGTAAAATCTTGTAGGCCAAGGAACCTGGAACAGTACCTTATCTCTTCAATGCAGCTGAAATACAGTAGACCACGTTAAGACAAACTCAAAGGGAGCAAAAATTTGTTTGTATTATCAGAAACTAATCTCAAGCAGAGGTTTTTGGCATTTATCAGAAATTGATCTCAAGCAGAGGTTTTTGGCATTGTGCATGTTACATGAGAGCAAACGGGTTGTTCGTCTTAAGGGGGGACACTGGTCTTGAGGACCGAAAATTTGCCAAAAAATCAATTTTCTGTATTAATTTTATTTGCAGTCTACAGGTCCCAAAGAATGTACCTGCAAAATATCATAGCTGTATCATAAGTATTCACAAAGCTGTTGCCCTTTGAAGTCGCCTAAATGACCATTTTTGCCTATGTTTGCAAACTTCGTGCCCTGTTTTCTCAGAACCAATTTTTTTGCCACATGGTCAGCGGTCAGGTACAATATCTTGGGATGTACTGGTTCGATTTACATCATTTTTGCTGCATTCGAAAGCTTATGAACTGAACAGTGCAATAAAACCACAATAATATAGAATGTCTTTTTGCTGGCACAAGATTTTATGCAGTTAGTTTTACAAAAACATTGTAAATTGATAACTCGACATTTACGAATTTTACATCGTTCGCAGAAACCATGCTAAAATTACTGCAGTGGTATAGTTGCACTCCCTGGTCCTTCTAGAGCACAAAGGGATAAAAGTAGGGGTGTGCGAATATCAATTTTTTAATTTCGAAGCGAATTCGAATAATAAAAACAATGTTCTAATCGAATCGAATATTTTTCGAATATTTTTCGAATACGAATACTTATTGTTTTTTGTAAAATTAATGTTTTCACCATCTAGAGACACAAAAACTGCAACTATTGCACAACAAATCACACAAAGTAAAATTAGGAATTACACAATACCATTGCACTCAACAGATTAAGGTCTGCACTCACTTAAATGTTAATATGGAGAAAGGTTAACTGCTCGACATGTTCGGGGTGCAGTGACAACCTCCTGCTCGTCACCACTTTACCAGTTATCGAAAACAGCCGCTCACTTGAGACACTAGTAGCTGGCATGCCCGAGGCCGTGCACATTGCCGAGCGCTGATACAGTAAAATCTTGATGATACTAATCTCGCGGGACTGCGAAAAATATTCGTATCATCCGAAATTCGTATGAACCAACACAGACCAAAAAATTTAGCGCTGAAAAAAGTTTTCGTTTATTTCTTTTCCTACTTTCACGTGAAGAAATTCGTGATTTTTTCTGCTTTTTTTAACCCCCGTGTCGCAAAGCAGTTCTTTCTGGAGCACGTAAAGCTTCGCGATCGTCTCCTCACTCGCTGTGCCCAAGCTAGCTACACGCCGCAACAGCCAAGCGTGAACCGCATGGTGCGTTTTTGCACGCGATTCGCTCGCCTCGGTTCTGCGAGCGCTGTATTTTCACGCCCACATCGACGATTTCGCGCCCGCGGTAGCGCCTACCTCGGTCAGAAAATGACGCACGACGCGCGCGGCAGAATGGAGGAGCCTGACTACTTGCGATGAGATCGAGACAGCCGGCTTGGCTCCGCCAGAGATGGTTAGGCTTAGCACCCCGGCAAATATTTTATGGGCGCTTTCACTAGCGGCGCGGATGATGTTTTATAGTACCGTTTTCGCATGCATTATCAGCTCCTTTACCGCACAAGCAACTTCGTGTCTCCCTTGAGCCGCATTTTAAAGAGCGGTTAGAAGCGGTCGCTCGAGCGCCCGCGCCACTTCGCGGCTGGAGCCGACGCCATGTTGACGTCGCCGGCCGCGCCGCGCGCAGCGTGGGGGTGGTTTCACGGCGGTGTCAGCGCGTTGGGCGTGCGCAGAGCGTTTTCGCGAGCAGAAAACAACAGCCCGGCCGTTTCTGGAGAAAGAGTGACAAACAGGGGAGCGAGAGCCGTCACTTGCTCGTTCGGCAGTCGGGTGCCACGCCGGCTCGTTCGTATCTTCCGCCGGGCCGCGCAGGTCCGTTCGTAACAGCCGAAATTTTTCCCATTGCAAACGATGCAATTTCGCCGGGACTTTTCGGAAATTCGTATCATCCCGTGAATTCGCACCCCCAGAATCGTATCATCGAGAGTCCACTGTAAATAAACACCGACACAGACACGCTCTGATTTTTTTTTTTTTTTAGTTTTGGGTGGTTCGAATATTTCGAACAATAAAAGTGTCGTTCGAATCGAATCGAATACCAAAAAATTCGAATCGAATATTCGAAGTTTCGAATATTCGCACACCCCTAGATAAAAGCTATTTGAGTATTTCATAGGTACATAATGAAAAAATTGCCCGAAACGGAGTGACATAACATGTTGCACAACTCTAAACTTACACCCCATAGATGAAAACTGACTGCATATTTGTGCTCAGGATGTTGAAATATACTCAATGTGTAAATCTCAGGCACGTAGGTTAAAAAATAACAAAAATGTCCTCAAGACCAGTGTCCCCCCTTAACCGAGTTCATCTTAACCAGAGTCTGCTGTATGTGTGTCATCGGGGGGAGGCATATCTACTGCTACAGTGACTGGCAGATCTACTGCCAGTCACTGTCAAAAATTCCTAGGCCGCATTAAAATCTTGTAGGCCGAGGAACCCAGAAGAGCACCTTAGCTCTCTACTGCAACCGAAATGTACCAAGTAACAAATAAAAACGGGTATGCCAGCTTTCTGTGCAGAATGATCCTGTTGCATTCGATGGATAGGCTTTCACTTTGACTTACCTGGTCCAGCAATTTTTGGCAAAGACTGCACCTGCCACATGCGCATTGACGCGAGCTGCGACTGGGTCACTGAGGGTCGTGGGCTCCCCTTGCAGGGAGCTGCTCAAGCTGTTCATCACGCCCGAGCTCATTGACTGGCGGAGCATGTGCAAGGCGTACGAGCAGACGCTGCGGAAGTCGCCGGGGACCATCTTTGCCGTGGGCGACGAGATGGGCGACCGCCACTGGAACGACTTCAAGAGCCGGGTCGTGGAGCACGTGAGTTCTCTCTCTCTCTCTATCTCTCTCTCTACCTCCCTATCTCCCTCCCTCCCCCGCCTGCTGCTCTGAAAGGGGTGATGAAGACAAAATACAAGTTTGGTTTCTTTGTCCCAATAACAATGGCACCAATTTTATTGAAAACTTCGAACAAGTAAGCTAGACATTGAAGAGCACATATGAAGCGGTGGCAACTCCCCACCCATTGGTGACGCCAGCGGCAAGGATTCATTTTGAATGCCCACTTCAAACACCGGTTTAATGAGCTGTAAAATTAGTTCCAAGCGCTGCATCAAGAAACAGATTCTCTTATTGCACTCACCAGGGCTCATAGTATTGGAAAATATAAAGATTACAGTTCTATGACTAACACTGCTTTGTATATTGTTACTCCAAAAATGACTAATTTATCCCTCATTATCTTGGGAACTAATTGACCAACTGATAAAATAATGGCATATTTGAAACGAGTGGGGAAAAAGCAATAAGACTGGCAAGTTTTACAGAGTTTACTTATAAATTAAAAGAAATTGTTTTAAGAGCCATGTCCCCCCTAAACCCCACAATCAATCAATCACTGTTCGTATAACTTGTCGTAACTGTCGCGTTTCCCAGTCGCCAATCACGGCGGTTACATGTCCGGCTTTTTGTCCGCTGAGCACAACTGCTTGGGATTGCCCTCACAGGGTGTGGAAATGGTCTTCTTATCTTCCAGAATATCCGAGTCATGTCGCAGTACTACACACGCATCACGTTGCAGCGCATGTCCGAACTGCTCGATCTGTCCGAGAAGGTGAGTTTTTCCCGGCCTGCGGAGTCATTGAAGTGATTGCAACACTGTGGCAGCACATTTACAAAGTTGGCCACTTTTCGATTTATTTTCTTTTTTTGAGCGAAAGCTTGCTTTAGTGGGACCGACGTCCTTCTGCCACAAACTGATGCATTTCCCCATAGACCTGTTGGTCAACCAAAAAGCTCTGATAAGATCTCTGCACAAGCGGCGCTTGTGTGAAATCGGGCTTCCATTGTGTCGAAACGGTTACCTAAACATTGCGAAAAGGGAGGAGCACTTCTAGATAAGACAGTACACGCATCGATCACAAAGTAGGAGTACAATAGTATACCTTCATCCCATAAACCACACATCGGTGTACATTTAGATCGTTTCTGGATGTAGTTACGTAGTGCGCGAAAGGTTTTCGCATGGGTTTGTTCTTTGTTTGCAATTTGGGTCGAAACGGTTACCTAAACATTGCGAAAAGGGAGGAGCACTTCTAGATAAGACAGTACACGCATCGATCACAAAGTAGGAGTACAATAGTATACCTTCATCCCATAAACCACACATCGGTGTACATTTAGATCGTTTCTGGATGTAGTTACGTAGTGCGCGAAAGGTTTTCGCATGGGTTTGTTCTTTGTTTGCAATTTGGGTCTTGCTTGGCGATCGATTGGAGCACACTATTCTCTAATCTCGGCAACCGCCTCGAACAGGTGGCAGCTTCAGCGGTGCGATGTGCGCGCAGGTGGCGCGGGTGCAGAATGCCCTTTCCCCAACAGCGGTGGCCCTACCAGCAGCTTTTGTACCTGCATGAAACTGCAGCCAGAGTTTCATAACCAGAAAAGCATTGAAGGAATCTGTACCTAGTGTCTGTACTGTACCTGGTACGAAGTGCGCTAAGCCTCGCACTAGGTATGTACCAACTTGCCGAACGTCACGTTTTATTGCGGTATCATGAATTTCTGAGCCGTGCTGTGGTCTGTGGCCCGCAGGCGACGGAGGACCTCCTGTCGGAGCTGGTGGTGGCGGGCCGGGTGTGGGCCAAGACGGACCGCCTGGCCGGCGTGGTGAGCTTCAGCCGGCACAAGGAGCCCAACCAGGTGCTCAACGAGTGGTCGCACAGCCTCAACAGCCTCATGGCGCTGCTCAGCAAGACCAGCCACCTCATCTCCAAGGAGGAGATGGTCCACCGCCACCTGCACGCGCAGACCCCCCCGCCGCCCAGCGCCACCTCCGCTACGGCGATGGAGACCTGAGGCCGCCTCCTCTCCCACTCCTCCTGTACATAGAGCAACGGTGCCGATGGAGAAAGAAAGAAATGGCGTGCCTCTCATCTCTTGTCACTTCCCCCCCGTGCCTGTCTGTTTTTTGGCTAATAAAGCAAAAGGAAAAACCTGCCATTCGGTTGCAAGTGGCTCATAAAAGTTGGCCCATTCTTCAGGGGTAGCCCATATTTCTTGGCTCTTGCCATACTGGTACGTAGGTAAAAAACTTTTGTATTAACCGCTGAAGTGGGAGTGGTTCTCCATGCCTGAGCAGAAAGACTTTGCTCTGGATGCCAGGAGTTGCTGGACGTCCAGATGGGCGTTGGTCACCACGTTCTCCCACAGCTCAGGAGTGGGGCGAGGGTATTGGAGAGGTAGAAAAATGATGTGCTCGCACTGTATTATAATACGAGGCAGAGTAGCGAATTGGTAACAACTGGCATTCAGCAGAGTATTGACTTGGAAACATACAATACAGACAAACTGTGGGATGAAAGGTTTGTATTCTGCGGAATAGCGCTGCTGCGGCTGCATACATGTGCAGGGTTGCAGGAATCCCAAGCTCTATGCGGCTTCCAACTCAACTTCTAACCTGCTGGGCACTGGATGCCCACACGAAGTAAAATATGTAATAGTTTGTGGGCTCTATGGTGGCAGGGCATAAGAATGCTGGGTTCCTACGTCGTAGTTGTGAACTGATGCATGAGTTTGGTGGGGACAGAAATTAGCGTTGGTCGCGTTGCCTCATGAAATGTATTCTACACAGGGGCAAGGGAGGAAGAATCATGCAAATGGGGGCAAAGGCTCTTTGTGGAAGAGGGAGGGGTGGGGTCAGGTTCTGATCAATAAAACACACTTGACGAGACCTTGCCTGTGTATCAGCCATACCCTAAGTACAACAAACGCAGATAAAACCAATAAAGGGTAAGTGCGGCTAAGCCTCTTCGAAAACGGCAGTTCAATTGAAGCAAAAAAAGGCACGGTATTTGTCACTGGCACAGGACCGTTGCACCGTGACCTCGCTACTCTGGAGCACCGTCGTGACCTGACGACGTAGTGCGGCCAGGTCGCATCTTGTGGCTCACGATTGTGCAACGCACTCTTGAAATGTATCGAACGTAGCTCTGTTGGGGCGTCGCTGCTGTCTCCTGACTGATTGGCTTGCAGATAGAGGGCCTAGCGGTTTCTGTTGTGGATGGTCAACGGGAGGAATACGAAACACGAGGCGAAAACAATGCTGGCTACTCCTTAGGTCAAAGCATTCCCAAACCCTAAATCATGCTGAAAAAAAATTACCAGTGGCTTAGCTCGGCTATGCCAGGAAATACGTGGCTTGAGCTAAGGTTCACAATATTCTTAGCTTTCCTGGTTGTCTAGGATTAGCTGATTATCATGCTTACTGCTGCTAAAACGATTTCCAATCCAGTCCAGTCACTGCTCCTCGTGCGTGCGCAGCACAGTTGTCCAGGAGCCACGCGAAACGGCTATCTAGCGTCTCCGGCGCAGCGTCAGACTTGGCTACTGCGCAACGGAGGCGCACAGCTGAGCACGCGCCGGCGCCAGTGCGTCTGCCGCGGCTATGACGTCACTCCTTTGGAATGTGCAGACCCAATTCTCCACACACCCGTACGCCAATAGGAATGGATTTCCAATCAAATCTAATCCAATTTAATTCAATTCAATCCAATCCAATGCTCCTCGCGCTTGCGCAGCACGGCCCTTCAATGTCCACGCGAAACTGCTCAACCTCGGCCAGTGTAGCTTACGCTACAAAACACCGTCCACACGAACGTTCTCGCAAACCAAGGAGGTTAAAAAAATTGCCGCAAACCACGTTTCGCGTCGGGAAACGCGCTGCCCGCTCTTCAGAGTATTTGTTGCAACCTCACGTATGTCGTCGGCGCCACCGCGGAGGTAGCGCCGCCGTGCGGTAGAAAGCGCGGTCGAAATCACCTTGTCATTGGCTGTAACGCTTTTAGGGCGAGAAATAAACACCCCGTTCTTTTCGTTTATCTTATTATTGTGCAGTTAGAGCAACTTTTACTGAACGGAGTCATACCAGCTAGATGATGCCAATTCCTTAGCCAGCTTAGGTGTAACCAGCTGAGACGCAGCTCAGCAGGGAATTTAACCATAAACCATCTCGGCTGTGACTAGCTAAAACGAGCTAGGATAGTTTTTCCTGGATGGTCAGCCGTTAGTATAGTGACTCTCGTCGTCAATGCCGGCTAGAGCGTCACCTCAGCATGGCCCAGTATATTATCTCTATGGCATGGCCGTAATGGCCGCGCTGTTCTTAATTTCGGTTTCAAAAATTTTGATGGTGTAGGAAAAAAACATTTTCAAAAACTTGAAATTTTGAGTGCAGTTGGCTTTTAAACGAATTCTGAGCCTGGCGTATGCACTCGGTGTCTTAGGCCTCGATGCTTTGACATTTTTTCCCACGGAGATCATTTTTGCCCACGGTGGTGAAACCGTTGGGGGGTAGAGGAATACAGCTTTGCTGTGAAGATTAGTGCCCTTTCACTCTGTGAAGAAGGACGACCTGCGAATCGGGACGCAGTCTACGGAGTGCATGAAAGAAAACACGTTCGTTCGTAATTTGCCATTAAGCATACAGTCAAACCCGTTTATAGCAAACTGCAATATGCACTTCCATTAGTTCGATATATCTAATAGTTCGATATAGCCGAACCCGCCTATAACGAGCTGATTGTTACGAGTTCGCAATCCGCGGGCGCCTTCCCCCCTTCCTACTTCACCATCCCCGCATGCAGAAACGAACACAGTAAAGTAGCCATTACCACACCAAAAGTAATCCATCTATTGCAAGTAATAAAGCTACTTTCTGCCCCAATGGACCCTATGCGAAATTGCTTGGTGATCTAGCAACACTGATGTAAACAAGACCGTCCGCCATATTGGTACGGGCGACGATCGCGAAGTCTCGCATTGTTTACTGTGGAAGAGTAGGTGACGGTAACGCGGTGTGGCTCAAACTGGACTGCGTTTTTCGGGTCCCGACCACGGATTGTGGACGAAGGACTCGTCTGCGCTGCCGACTGTGTCTGAGGACTCACACCACTCGTGGTGCCGCGCCGAAGACCCATCCGAGCCCAGCGCAGCAGGGCATGCCGCCTAGCCACCGAGCCGCATTGCTCGCTTTCATCGGTGCGGACAAACACGTGCGACTCGCAGTAAGTAAATCTTTGTTTTTTCCTTGACGCGAGTTAACCGGTATGAGCATTTGTACAGCACTTTGTTCACCGTTGTTTACCATGTAAATGCGTAGCGGGGACCCTGTTGCAGTAACCCTGAAAGAGGAAAGCGACAATCGCCAGACCGTACCGCTAGTGGGTGGATTAGGTATTTTCAAATGCTGTACATCGAATTTACGGGACGATTTTTGGCGAAGATGTTTACGGAAAGGTTGCGGCCGTTTTCCGTGACGGTCGTCCGCCCGCGCGTTTGCCGCAAAGCATTCGTGCTTTGCGGCGAAGTCAACTACAAAAGTGCACATGCGCCTTGAATTTTCGTTTTTGTGTGTGTTTTCATTATTTATTGCGCATGTCCTGCCGCAAAAATCTGTTTGTGCGTCTGGCTTGTCCTTTTTTGGCAGTGGGGTGGTTGTGGTAGCTTCTAAAGCGCATGTTTTGAGTGCGCCCGAACAGATAATACCGTAAAACCTCGTTAGCTCGAACTCACTGAACTAAAAATTTTTTTTTTAAATTCGATGGGTCATCGGTATAGCCAGAATGTTTACCTGTTTATCTGGAAAGGTTTTGGAAGTGAGTTCCAGATAATCATAATATTGCTTGCTTAAGTTATGACGAACACGAATATGCGGGTACTGGTATCATTACCCACGGTGAGGTTCTCTTGAAAGTACATTAACACATCATGCAGCGATACTTGCACGCTCGAACTCGAAAAACAATTTTGACATCATTGCTGTTTGAGGTGTAGATTATTGCCCTTGCAACATGTTAAGCAAGACACAAAATCTGGTCATTTTGAGTCGAGATATTCCTTGCGGCCACTGCTTTCTGCTCTGTCCCTTTAGCATAAACTGTAGCGGACTAGTCATGTTCTTCCCTGAGTGCTATTTACTGTTACTCTCTCTGTTCTTGCAGGTTGGGCCTCATCCATGTGGTCAGCAGCTGCTTTCGCTCCCAGAGAAAAATTGACCGGCCCTATGTTGTGTGCCTCACCTCTGAGGCGGACAGTGGGGCGATTGTGGAGGCAGCGTGCGAGTGCCCGGCGGGTTGCAGTGGAGCATGCAGTCACATCCTGGCATCTGTACTCGTCCTCTTGCAAGCCCAAGGTTTTAAAGAGGCGCCACCGGAGCTTGCGTGCACAACTGCCACAACAGTGGGGACGTCTGAGACAGCAGGGCATCAAGCCAGCGAGTGTCCAAGACATTGACTGGAGAAACCCGCAAGAAAATGGCCCCTCCCTTCCCTTGCCAATGCGTCTGTTCGGCGCACGTCGAGTGCAGGAGCAATGCGAGCAGCAATAAAGTGCCTTGCAAGCGCTCGGGAGAAAACTTGGTAGCCTTTGGAATGGGTTTTTGCCTCAGTTTTGCTGGCCTCACCCCCCCCCCCCCCCCCACACACACACACACAGTAACAGAAACGAGGACTGGCATGTCACCTGGAGGGTCACCTATGAGCTACCAGCTAGCATTCAAGCAACATCACGCCGTGGTCATCTCGCGAACACGCAGAGGCTGGGCAATGTCGTGTTTACTAGACCGCTGCATGCAGGGGTGCGCGAATGCTGTTCCATTTATATCCACAGTTCGCTATGTTGCACGCGCTATAAATCAGCGAAGTATTTTAATTTACTTGGATTTGCACTGTGGATACAAAAAAAGCAAAACCACTCAAGCTGATGCGCGGTGGACTGGTGCAACTCAGGCCGTTTTTTTTTTTTTTTTTGATGAAAACTTGAAAATTGCCTCACCTACCTACATCAATGGCCACTATCATTACGTCGGAGGCATGCATGCAGTATGTGACAAACTAGAGGAGTGAGTGTGTATTTTAGTCGCAAAATATTCGTCAGTAAATACATCGCGGCTGAAATGGCAATGGGCAACAAGTTAACTTGACGTAAACAAACCTGTCAGCCCGGCAAATCGGGAACCAAGTGCAGAAACTCGAATTTTCCAACGTCAGATCATCATAAAACAGTGTACGCCACTTCCGCAACGACAGGCGGCTAAATGCACCGAAAAGAAACTAAAAACATACTCCGATACCGTGCGGGCCCGCCACAGAGGAAATTTTCAACCGCGCCGTGACGGCGTAGTGCGGCAAGAAAAGTTTACAGCCCTAGATAAGATAAAGGCTCGTGTAGGGGCTAAGCGGTACCATTTAACAATGAAATGAAGCGGGCGTAGAGCCACAGGGACGAGTGAAGAAATAAAGCCTAATTTTGACAACGTGTGGTACTGTTTCCCCGCTCGAGCGCCGCTGTCAGTCATAAATAGGTGACGCACGCTCAGGCTTCATTTATAATACAAAGGCTGAACCACGGAACTCCAACGCAGCTGTATTTTTCATCCGGACAACGACTACGAAATCCCGCGCTTAGCGAACCAATGACAAATACTCGCTCCCAGCGCAACGCGCTCAGCGTGTCACAAAGGTTGCTCGCGCCGGCGTAGTTCGCGTCAGAAAGTTCATTCAAGAGCGTGGAACTTCACGTGCCTTTTCTCCATCTGGACCGGTATTTCCTCGTTGCGTGCACTGCGGCACGCAGCAATGCTACGGCATTGTAGTCCATCAACAAGTGCGGTCAATGCCCGCCTTCTATGTTTTGCTACTTGGTTTCGGTTTCAAACGACCGTACCAAAATGGCGGACCTAGTTACCGGAGTCGACGTGAGATGGCGGGGCGCATTTTGCATAGGGTCTATTGCCTACTTTGTAAAAAAAGCGGTGATTTTGGTTTTCACTCTTTCGTTTTGGCGGTTTCAACTAGCATGGCATTCTCTACACGAGACATTGTTTGCACCAGTTCGAGTCCGCGTCCTCCAAAATCGAAGAAGCATTGTCGGAGCACATCGACTGCCGAAAGCGCTTCATTATAAGCGTCGGACGGCTCTCACTCACGACATCATCGGGAACATTGGCGAGCTCTTCCCACAATTTAATGCTGCTGTCTTGGTCCGGACTCGCTGACTGGGCGGGTTCCGTCGTGAGTCAGTGTCGGGCGTCACGTCGCTCCGTGCGACGCGCAATGTCTCAGCCGCGGCTCTTGCTCCGTGGTCGCGGCCAATCCACATCTCAACCGCCGCTTCTAGACCATGCATTTCGGCGGCCATTCTAGGCGCACAGAGTTCGATATATCCGACGTGAACTTTGTTATGAGGAATATGTTTCCCATGTATTTCCGTAACTGAAATATTTTTGTTCGATATATAGCATAATTCGCTCTAACCGGGTTCGTTATAGCCCGGTTTGCTGTATTTGCTGGCCAATTAGCTGAATGAAACTT
The DNA here is from genome assembly GCF_048455015.1 of Haemaphysalis longicornis. NCBI lineage: Eukaryota > Metazoa > Arthropoda > Arachnida > Ixodida > Ixodidae > Haemaphysalis > Haemaphysalis longicornis. The sequence goes on from NW_027526385.1 coordinate 63,876,306, forward strand.
GGAAGGACCCGAGCTTCACTTTCGAGGAAAAATATGGAGCTGTCTGTTTTACTCCCGCGTCGTAGGCATCTTACTGTGTGTGTAACATCAACCCAATTCCGCTCGACCACTAAGCAGACACAGGACAAGTCGCATTGGGCCGTTTGACGTCCACGTTTAAAGCTCCCGCCAGCACAACGGACATGCCATGAGTAAGGGCGTGAAACCTACAGCCTCGCGTGTACGCCCCCCGCCTCCCCTTCCAACCCGTGCACGCCGGCAACCGGTAATGTGCGCGGGCTTAGAAGTGAAACAGACCATCGAAAATGTCGCTCTAAAAGCCCTTTACGCTGAACATGTCATATTGCCCCACGTCGGCGTTCCTAGCGGGCAAGTTGCCGTTCATCCGGGAGGGATTCGGAGTTACTCGATGAGCTGAACTAGAGGAGGGAACGGTGGCGGCTTTCTATGGTTTGCGCGCCTTCGTGCTTCTATTCGGGCCGACGCTTCTTCAATTCCAGCTCTTCCTCCAAGCAAACATGCGTCCGTCCCATAGCGGAAGGTCTCGAGCTTTATTCCGGTGGACAAAAATGTGGCTGTCCGTATCCTTCCCCGTCGTGGCCATCCTACTCTGTGTAACACACCAACACAGACCAGAACCGCTCAATTACGGAGGATAGCTGACTGGACGCATTGAGCCATGAGGCTTCCATGGCACGTTTAAATCTCAAACAAGAAACAGACATTATCGGTAGGGGCATGCAGCCCAGCTGTGCGTGCAAGCCACACTTCTCCCCCCCCCCTTTCCCCCCCCCCCCACGCTATCCGTGCACGCATAAACCGGCAACCAGTGATTGACGCATACTTACACGCCAATACAACGGGGAAAATGTCGTTTGGAAAGCCTTTCAAGGTACCCGCCGCGGTGGCTCAGTGGCTAAGGCGTTGCGCTGCTGAGCACGAGGGCGCGGGTTCGATTCCCGGCCGCGGCGGCCGCTTTTCTGATGGAGGCGAAAAGCAAAAACGCCCGTGTGTTCGAGATTTCGGCGCACGTTAAAGATCCCCAGGTGGTCAAAATTAATCCGGAGCCCTCCACTACGGCGCGCCTCATCGCCTGCGTTGCGTCGGCGCGTTAAACCCTACAATCAATCAAATCAAGCCTTTCAAGGTGAAGAATTATAGGCTCACGTCAGCGTTCCAACCGGGCAAGTGGCTCTTCAATTGACCTTTTCCAGGACGTTTATCGGCGCATGCGCTTGCAGGCACCGCCATTTGTTTCTGTAACTCGCTCTTATCACAGTTGCCGCATCTGATGAATGCCATGTGCGCGCCCGGACAAACTTAAAACAGTCGACTGTGGTTAATTAGCATTCGGGTGGTCACTGCCAAATTGAGTCATTGCCCGGAATATCACTGGCATTGGGAAACGCGCTAAACTTCGTCAACAGAGCACGGAAAAAGCGATCTTTTGGCATGAATTTAGAAAAGCGAAGCGCGATACGCTGGCACAGCAAGCCTTTTAGCTATCACCGTGGGTGCGCCCGCGATTACTAATATTGGACTAGAGCGTCACCAGCAATCGTGGTCGAGAGAGTCACCAATTGTGATTTTCGTATTCGCCGCCATTAGCGCTGTTCTTAGAGGGGAAATAGGTCCATCCACAGATACTCGGCGATGTGAAATTTCGGGCGGCCACGGCGGCAGCGGCTTTCGGTCATTTTTGCACCCATTCGCGCTTTTGTGTATTCTCCGCGATCATCTGATAAAGGCGCTACCGCCATTGTCAGCCGACAGCGCAACTTGTGAAAGGGGCATCGGTTGTGGCGAGGGCAATAGTAGTTGTCGTAGAGTGGTCGGCAGTGGCGAGGAGGAGCCCTGGAGTGGTGCGGAGTAAACCGGCTTCACCGGAATAAAAACTGGGGTAGACGTATACTGCTTCGCAGTAAAAACGAATTGCCGGGGCACCTCAAGATGTGAGCCTTACAAGCCGGGATGCTACGCACTACGCCACAGAGGCTGTCGACCATCCCGATATGTGGCATTGTAATACCTGCAAGTTTATGCGCACACTATCACGCTTGCACGTGTAGGCATTGTATACTGATTTCGTTAGAATATTCGGCTGCTTCTGTCGAAACGTTGTGCTCCGATAAAAAAATCCCCCCACCTCCCCGAAGGGGATCGTGCGGAAATGCGAATGCATTGGGTGCACCGAATTCTTCTTTGCGGTATCGTTGCCGCGAGGGATTCGACTTCACCGACTTCCATCGCTATCAAGGCGCCAGTCGGCAAGCAGTCACGGAGAGAGGCGCGCGCTCCCTGCATTTATATGCGCAGCGAGCGGAGAGGGGTACGCGGAGAGGAGAGAGAGACCCGCGCCAGCCCGCGCGCGAGCCCTCTCTCCGCCCCGAGCTCCGCGATGCGAGCGCCCTCACACGCCGAGCGCGCTCCTCCTCTCCACTCACTCTCCGCTACTCCGTCCGAGCTCCGCGATGCGAGCGCCCTCACACGCCGAGCGCGCTCCTCCTCTCCCCTTGCCCTCCGCTACTCCGCACCTGCTCCGGTTGCTAGGCGCGCGCCACAGTTGTTGCTAGGCGCACGCCGCTCAACGACGCAAGACAACCTGCGGCTAAGAAATGCATTCGCATTTAAAACTAGGCGCTTGCATGCAGCATGCACCCGAAAAGAGTTCATTTCACGTTGGACGTGTTGACTACCACAAAGCCATTGATGCAACCACCAGGACTACAAAACCAAGAAACTAGTAGTCGGGCTGCTGTATTAATGTCGTAAAAGAAATAAGCCCCGATCGCCTCGGCCGTGGCGGCGAGACGAAATCAAAGCCGAGAACACTACACGCTTTGGCGTGCGATCTTTTATAACGCCAGAGGGGGCGACATGTAGTCATCCGGAAACATCGGTGTGGTTGGGCGGGAACTGCGCGCCGATCGTCGCCGCGCGCAGCTTCACCGGCTTCACCGACCACCAGTTCGAGATCTCGTCGCGAAAGTAGTACAGGGCGAAGGCGAAGGTCGCCGCGATTACAACCAGCAGAACCGAGACGAGGGCGACCAGGGGCGTCGGCATGCCCCGGAAGAAGCCCTGCTGCTGGTGGTCGGACTCGGCCTCCCGACAGCTCCCCTCGGTTGCTACGCCTTCGCCTGCGGGTACAGAGGTCGGTTTGTGATCAGATCGCGGGTCTCCAACGCCCCAGTCAATTGCGTACCGATCTGAGATCCGTAGAATATCGCTCAGTCTCCTACGCATCGCAGATCCGCTGTAGCCCCGCGTACATGATGCGAATTTCCTGCGAATTCGCTGGCGACGAAAATAGGGCGTTTTGCCGCATGAACGGCGCCACATCTGCGAATTCGCAGGTCAATTCGCACCATGTAGAAGGGCCTTTAGGGGGCGACAGTGGACTCCATTCTCATGACGGGTGGGTATTGCTGGATTCGTATTTTCGGGCTATAATGGGTACGATAGTATGAGGTACGTATCGCGATAATTTTAACTGCATTTTCTGCGTATCCCCAGGTGGTCGAAATGAACCCGGAACCCTCCACTACGGCGCGTCTCATATCCCAGGTATAGATTCGACGCATGAAACTCCTCAAAATTTGGCTCTTTTACTGCAGGAATTGGCCGACTGAGCTTTGGTACACACGTGTAATTTTGGACGTATTCGTCTTCAACCTGAGTTATGCCCTCGGACCGCGGCGGCTGCTGTACGACATAGGCCTATAACGCCGTTGGGCCCACTTCAACCCAAACTTGTCTATAGCATTCCTGAGAAGAAAATTGAGTCCAAAAGAAGAACAGTAAACCAGAACTTTTCTTTTGACTTGACAACCCGTTTTCCAACTGGGTTTACCCTCGCTCTCTCTGCCTATTCAGCTATCTGGCTTGCCGGGCAGTCGGAACTGTCTTCAGCGTTAATAGTTTTAGCTGAACGTTTCTGACGGTCCGTTCCGGATGGATAGCAAGAGTGAGCGCCATTGCGCATGCGTGGAGCGCTAGGGCGTTAGCGGCGATACCGGAGCGGGGCCACGCTCCGCGAGCCGGGGCCTGAACGTCGCGGCAGCCGGCAGCGGAGCGGTTTGTCAGAAAGAGTCTGCTGAAACTCTCTATTTGCAGATGCAGTGCGTGGATATCTTGTTCGTGCAGACGTAAGCGCAACAGGAGCGGAAAATTTTACTTTTTTTTTTATGCGACAGTACGCACTTCTACGCGCACTTATTTCAAGCTACGCCGATGGGCGACGACGTCGAGGGATGCGCATCCATCTAATTGGTCCTGTACGGCCTTCGGCGCGACAGGCACGCGCGCATTTGAACATTTGGCGTACGCTGGAGTACGCAGAAATATGAACTAGAGCGCGCACGCATCCGCTGAGGAGGGATTAAAACAGGAAGGATTAAAAGAAATACGAACAATTCAGCGCCCAGCGCTATAACTCTATGCGCACAGCTTCTGGTGCCCGCTTCCCCGTGCACAGAACCACGCTCACACACACGCACCCACACAAGTTTCCAACACCACACTGCCCTCATTGCCACCAACGTGATACCCACTTTCATTCGCTGTGTGAGTGTCCACACGACCCATTTCCCTCCTGCCCCACCCCTGCGAACAGGCCTTGGGGAGCGCGGACCTGGCGGTTCAGGAAACTCTAACCGCATGGGCCCTTGCGGTCGCCGAAGCCGTATGGGCTTCGGCCATCCCTCTCTCCTAAATCCCAGTTGTAAAATAAAGTGGTTCTCTCTCTCTCTCTCCTCTCTCTCTCTCTCTCTCTCTCTCTCTCTCTCTCTCTCTCTTGAGAATTCGGCCTGCGTTTATAGGAAATACTTGATCAAGTAGCGACGCCGGCCATTTATTTTGAGACGCCTTTTCACGCTGCGTCGCCACTGGGCAGGATGATCGTTGAAGAGCGTCGTGGTAGCTGCAATCAGCCTGCTGCGGGATTTGCTTCCGAATATAATAGATAAAGGGAACTCCTGTTCTGCTCAGTGCCGAGTCTGCCGACACAACGTAAAATGGCACCTCAAAATCCGGATGTCCAACCGGAACCCAGCCAAAAACCAGAACCGAACCGGCATTTTCGCCGGAACTGAACCCGAATCCGGACCGTTATTTTTTGAGCTGGCCGAACCCGAACCGGAACTGAATTAACAATAGAAATAATGGTTTCCGGTTCACGACAAAACGGTCCGACCATCCCGTTAGTGATAACGGGTGGTCAGTGTCATTATGGTCTTCTTTCTTTCATGCGCCATCTACTTCGCAATCTCTTTCCCTAAAGATGAATCAAAACGCTACAAACGCTCTCTTCATGGTGAAAACATGGTGAAACTTTGATAATTTGATTGTTTGGTTTTGCAACACGCCGACGCTGCGCAGGCGAAGAGGCACGCCGTAGTGGTGGGCTCCGGGTTAATTTTGACCACCTGGGGATTTTTAACATGTGCCAAAACCTCGTACGCACGGGCGTTCTCGCTTTTCGCCTCCATCAGAAAAGCGGCCACATGCTGCCGGGTATCGAACCCGCGTCCTTGGGCTCAGCAGCACAATGCCATAGCCACAACATGGTAACACGACTGCGCACCAATATTGCAATGGTATGTTGCTGGTGGTCGAGCAAGCAGGGTGCAAGGCTGGGCAGAAGAAATGTCGAACTCTTGGCACTCTGCACGAGGTTTGAAGCCCAGACTTTGCCCTTCCCACGGTTGCCGGTACACCGGTCACCACGCCCCCTTAAGGGGCCTTTAAAAGGTCAATAAAACGTTTGTCACTCCCACTCCCTCGCTGGGACGGTGCAAGTGCGATCAGGTCGCGAGATTGTTGCACAGTGTTCCAGCCAGGGTTCAATCCCGACATCTGCCATTTCCTATTTGTAGCACCTAAAGGGAGTTGAAAATTCGGTTTTTGAGTACACGCATAATCGTAATTTAAACAACAGCGCCACAAACGCGACACGGGAAGAAAGGGACACACATATGTTTGTTATTGGTTCAGGCATCGGCTTTATACAAGCGAGGTGAACCTCACGCAACAAGAGTGAAAAATAGGGTGAATGGGCCGAAGAAAGCTTATGTTTAAACGTACTACAGGGGGATAGGAGCAGATTGATTGATTATGAGGTTTAACGCGCCGACGCTACACAAGTGATGAAGCGCGCCGTTGTGGAGGTCTCCGGGTTAGTTTTGACTGCCTGGATATCTTTACGTGCGCCAAAATCTCTAACACACGGGCGTTTTCGCTTTTCGCCCCCATCAGAAAAGCGGCCACCGCTGCCGGAAGCCGAACCCGCGTCCTTGGGTTCAGCAGCACAACGTCTTGGCCACCGAGCCATCGCGGAGGGTGTGCTAAAAGAAGAGACGTGTCAATGGGAAATTTCGGGTGTCAATTCGAAATTCTAGAGGTCGTAATCTTTCCAATTGAGAGGTGTGTCCAGCGTTAAACACTGGACGTTTGGTTTCGCCGATTGCCACTTCAAAGGCGGATAAAACGCCCCGTTGTGTGCGCGCGCGTGTGTACGTGTGCGTGCTTTACATTAAAGTTTTTGGTTGATGGTTTTGTAATACGAAGGCAGGCAGCATTCGCTCTTGGTTGTCGTGGTAGCAAGCCCGATAACCAAGGTGCCGCAGCCTGTGGTCGGCAGTATTTTTCTGCCACGTATACTTACACGCTTGTCTAAGGACCCTAAATGGACCATGAAAACGCAGCCCTACCGTGCCTTATTTGAAAAAAAAAAGAAAAACTTCCTTTGGTGACTCGTTAGACTCGATCATGACCTCAAGGACGTTGTTTTCGGAAGTACAAGGTGAGAAATACAGAAAAACTTTCAAACAAAATCGGCAATTTGTTAACTTATTGTTAGCATCCAAGCGGTACAATAAAACGGAGCAAGCGGAACCAACAACGCCCACTCCTGCTTAAAGCCTTGCCCCAAGGCTAACAGTACCCTGTAAAAAATAAAACTCCCACTGTCATGTCTTTATGCACTCTCCAGGACGGCATCAGGGGTGATAAAAAAAGGCTGGTACGTTCTAATTTTATCTTGCCCAAATTTAAAAAAAATGATGTTGCAGCGCGCTTATTTGAAGAAAAAACAGCATTTCGAGGGAAGAAAAATATACTTGAGGTTAATGGTGAATTTAAAGTATTCAAGATTAGTTATTCACACTTCGCTAATAATTCAGCTTTGAACCGGTTCGCGAACCGGTTCAAGCTTCCGAATTGGCTCGCGAACCGGTTGGGTGCATAATTTAGTTGAACCGTAACTGAACCGGAACGAAATGAATTTGCCCGAACCGTAACCGAACATCTACTTTTTCCGGTTCAATACATTGCTCAAAATAAATGACCGGCATCGATTCTTGGTCAAGCATTTCCTCGGAAAGAACGCCGCACTAACAAAGTATCTAATGTGCGCTGTTTAATGACTTGCAGCCAGACGGTGCCGCGTGCGTTGGACGCTGTGCGCTCGGTTGTTCGTATTTATTTTAATCCCCCTTGTACGTCGGAAGTAAGACGCCCGTTTGGTTAGGCCTTCATGTGTGAGCATTATGTTGCATCCCCGTGAACACTTTACAGCGCAGGAGACAGTGCACCTGTCTGATGTCACTAGACAAGAATCACACGCCATGGTACCTCCTTGGACAAATATCCTTGCCTCTGTCCTCACGAAGGCCTGTCGTCCAGAGAATCCTGTCCCATTTGCCTCCCGCCCTTGCCTCCGCCTTTATAGGTATGCGTACCTTTTGCCGCAGCCGGATTTGGCTGATCCTCGGTCCGAGCGGTGTCGTGGTGGCGGGTCTGCCGGGCGTCCTCCACCACGCTGACAGCGCTGTTGACCGGCGCCCGGGGCCCTTCGTCGTCCAGGGCGGACAGCTGCAGCAGCTCGTGGTAACTGAGCGCCATCTGCTCCACCACGGCTCCGTCGATGCCACAGAGGGTGCCGCACACCGAGGACTCGCGCGACGGCGCTGTGCCTGCAATGGGGCCATCGTTGTTGGCGTCCGGTGTGGCGGACATAGCGTTGCCGGACAGGTTCTCTTCGTGAACTTCGGCTACATGCTGACGATGACTAGGAAGCCGCCATTGTTGATGTTTCTTTTTCTTTCTTTAGTTCGGAGGTGGTGGTGGATTGGACAAGAAATTGACTCTATATGCACCCACTAGGGAAACTTTAAAACACAGCCACAAATTCACTTAAGGCCTGAAAAAAAAAAATAGTTTTGTTTTCAAAAGATGTGGCGTTGTGCATTAGAACCTCAGTGCTTGTACGGCAGCTAACGATGCTTATTTCACTGGGGAATAAGCAAATTTCCGTTCTCCCACTGCATCGTATACGTTTCTGACGTCAGCAATCACGTATTGTGGGCAGGTACCTTAAACAAGTGTTGTTTGGCTGATCAATGCAGCTAACGGTAAACGTGTCTTTTGTTACCGGGGTTACCGTCCGCCTTTCTAGACTACCCAAAGATACTGCTCAAGGAACGCACTCCGCACTCGGTTTGCTTCTCACCGCACTTGTACCTGGCGTAGTTTAACAGCGAAGCTATTGAGCAAATCTTTTGTGTATGGCGTGCGCAGTTTTAAAAATACCAAGAAATGACGCACGCGGGCCTCGAGCGCACATCCGTCAAGCTAAGTGTACCCACTTATGGAGGTTGGTCAAAACTGGCAAAAAAAAAAAACAAAAACAACCTCCAGTGTTCGCCGCGTGCCTCGGCGCACGTTCGTCAAGTCAAGCATACTCACTTGGGATATTGGCAAACATTGACCACAAAAAACTCCAGCGTTCACCGTATCCTGGCAACGCTTGCTGGGAACGAGAAATACACGTCATAGAGTACGCCCCTCGTACGTTCGTCCTAGTGTCGTCTTGCGCATGCGCCGTGTACCGTAAAAGAACCGCGACTTGCATGTCGAAGCTGCTTTAGGTGATCATTGACTTCACATTTCCCAACCGCGGATAAGTCGCCCGGCCGAGGAAGAGGCCGCGCTTCGAGAGGCTTGGCGTGCAAAGCATCCGCTAGAGACGATAAGTCGTGCTAGCCGAGTGGCGTACGAAAACGTCGACCAAAACGACGAGCTCACTCTGGCCTTGCTCAACATAAGGTCATTGATTTGCCACGCCGCCGACGTCAACCACGACACCACAACGATACTCAAACTCAACTTTGTGTCCGTCAATGAACACCCAAAACAGCTTTGCCATTGAAGACTTGCGCGTGAGGGCAAGCTTCGCTTAATTTGTTTTGCTACTTTTGATAGTTATCGTTTCGCGAAACGCCAGGCAATACTTCACAATCACTCACGAAAGTGGCATTGCGCATAAGCGGAAATATTATAGAAACGAGTGACTGGATTAGAACCATGGTACATTTGTGTCAGTGTTGTCATGGTACGTGACCGCTTTGAAGTTTCACGAAGTGACCACACCATATAATCGCTCCCAAGTACATTTAAAAGTGGTCTCTCATTTGGGTGCATATTGCACTTTACTGCATCTTAGGCTGATCGCTTGCTTTAGGTACAGCTCATTTTCTCCGCCGCGTTGAGACCCGCCGCCGCAGCGCTGTGAATCTCCGCATTGAGGAAGTGTGGCACCAGTGGCGTTTTAAAGAAATGCGAACAACGGAGCGCGCAGCCATAGAAATTCTGTGTGCACAGGCTTTTGCGCATGCTGCACCATCTGGCCAGATGGTTTACGGACTTTGCTGCCGGCAGCAAAGTCCGTAAACGGCGCGCATGCACAATTCCGCGAGAGCGATTGAGAGTGCGGCCTGGTGCGGCCTACGTTTATAGGAAATACTTGATGAAGTATAGCGAGGCCGGCCATTTATTTTTAGGCGCCTTTTCATGCTGAGTCACCGCTGAGCATAGTACATGGTCGCTGATGGCCGTCGTGCTAGCTGCAAGCAACCTGTTGTGAGCTTGGCTCCTGGATATAGTAGATAACAGGCACTCTCATCCTGCTCAGGTGCGACAGAGCGCACAAAGGCGGCTAAAAATAAATGACTGCGATAGCTTCTTGATCACGCACTTCCTCTAAAAGTACGCCACCCTCTCAAACCCTCTAAAAGAACTACGAAAGCGCGCCCTTTAATGACTTTGCAGCATATACGGGGCCGTATGCGCCGTAAGTTGTGTGTGCTCCGTTGGTCGTATTTTTTTAACCCCCCTGTACGTCGGGGGTGAGGCGCCCGTGTGGTAAGGCCTTCTTCTGGGAGCGTTATGTTGCATCCACGTCAACGCTTCATAAAATCGCATTTACAGCGCAGGAGGTCTATAAAAAACTGTACCTGGCTGATGCCAGTAGTCAAGAAAAACACGCCATGGTATATAGAGGGTTCAACTTAAATTGAGGACGACTCAGCGGGAACGGAAGATGACAGGTCTATTATTAATGGGACACTGAAGTGAATTTTCCAAGCTCCCGTTTTTGCTTGCACTGCGTAGACTGGCTCAAATTAGCACACTTTTCATCGTTTTTACGATTGACAAATCGGTAATTAATTTAGAAAGCGCGAAAGAAGAAAAACTACCATGCGCGGTTTGCGGCGGCCGCACCAACTAAAGCTGTGACGTTAGGAGGAGCGGGCACCGTGATTGGACGATGCCCAAGGTGAGCAACCAAACAAGTTTCGGTTTCGGTTTCGGTTCTGTAAAACACAACCGTTGGCGTTGTTGGATGGGCATTCTCAATAACTCAGTAATCATCGTACCGCGCTTCTGCCATGTTGTCTGCTGTAAAAATGCATAAAGATAAGCCTCCTAGGACGGCTTGGAATCGTAGAATTCACTAGCCGAAATCTACGCAGTGCAAGAACGCTCTCCGCGTACCCGCAGACGCCCAAATGTCATGCGCTTTTCCCCCATATTTGGAGCTTGCCTCCCTCATGCCTGTATCGTAAAAAGCATGTTCGCACCAGGCCAAGGGTCTGTTCATTCTGGCCTGTGCCCACTGCCTGCAAGCAGTCGGTGCTTATGGCAATAGCACGCCAACGAGAACTCGCTAGCGCGCCAGTGCCAGCCTGCGCGCGTTTTGTGAACTAGTTCGTGGAGCCATGAACGTTGCGGCCCAAAAAAAGGTGAACTCAATATAGAAAACATCGGCGGAAAACGAAAAAATTAACTTGCAGAAAAAAAAAAGCACATACCCGCGGGGATTCGAACTCCTGACTTGCAAAATACTTGCGGTGGATTATCTAGCACCCCAAACCACTCGGCCACGGAGCGGGCTTCGCTGGGCGTTGGTAATATAGGGTATACTGTACAACCAGTTTACACTTTTATTTAGTTTTGGCAGTTCAAGCAGCTTAGGTGACTATTTGTTGTATTGCGCTCGTGCAGTAAGCGTCGCCCGAGTTTCCACAATAGCTCACGTCTAGCAATTGCATTTCGTAGACGGAAAAGCATTCGCAGATGCGTAGTCGTGCTGCTGACCGCTGTGCTTGTTCGCCCAGGGCAAAAAAGTGCTTCCCGCACCCTAGTTTTACGCTGTACGGTAAAAATATCAGTTGATTTTATTTCCTTAGTACCTATATTGACTTCGCTGACTCTTCTCCCGCCTTCAAGAGGCCTTATATTTTCCTACTGGCGTACCAGTCAGCGAAGCGTCGCATGTGCGCTTGTGCAGCGCTTGTGTGAAGCGACCTTGACTTGGAGTTAGATACAGTGTACAAACTAACCAAGTAATGAAAGGCAGATTCTACCATTCACAAACGTGTCCTGGCTTCGTTTCAACTGAGCGAACGAATTGCAACGACCCGTCGGCGGCCGGCGGACGAAACGCTGGGCCGACTGACTGTCTGAAGGCAGGGGAGCCGTGCAGTAGCGCAGCCAATTGCGAGCTCGGCTCCTCTCGACGTCACACGAAAACGCCGCAGAAAATGGGCGAGCGTAAAGAGAGGAGGACAGCATTTTCGAATTAATTTTTCTACTAAATAAAATCGCGTAAACGCGCCCAGGGTGGTTGAAACATGGTCTGGGGACTCCGGACTACAATTTGCGCAAGTAATCCCGCAATGTTTACATATCACTTCAGTGTCCCTTTAAGGGACAAGTAGAGAGCGGAGTGGGTTAGGGTTAAAGACATATTAGTAGAAATTAAGAAAAAGAAATGGACTTGGACAGGGCGTGTAATGTGAAGGCAAGAGAACCGTTGCTCATTAAGGGTAACAGAGTGGATTCCTAGAGAAGGCAAGCGTGGCAGGGGGTGGCACAAAGTTAAATGGGCAGATGAAATCAATAAGTTTTGGGGAAAAATTGGTCGCAGTTAGCGCAGGACCGGGGTAATTGGCTATTAATGGGAGAGGCCTTTGCCCTGCAGTGGGCGTAGATAAGCTGGCGATAATGACGGTATATCCTGAGGACAGATATCCTTACCTCTGTCCTCATGAAGGCCTGTCGTCCAGAGAATCCTGCCCCATTTGCTTCCCGCCCTTGCCTCTGCACTTGTACGCACCTTTTCCCGCAGCCGTATGCGGCTGATCCTCGGTCCGAGCGGTGTCGCGGTGGCGGATCTGCCGGGCGTCCTCCACCACACTGACAGCGCTGTTGACCGGTGCCCGGGGCCCTTCGTCGTCCAGGGCGGACAGCTGCAGCAGCTCGTTGTAGCTGAGCGCCATCTGCTCCACCACGGCTCCGTCGACGCCGCAGAGGGTCCCGCACAGCGAGGAGGACTCGCGCGACGACGCTGTGCCTGCAGTTGGGCCATCGTTGTTGCCGTCCGGTGGGGCGGACATGGCGTTGAAGGGCAGGTTCTCTACGTGGACTTCGGCTACATGCTGACGATGACTATGAAGCCGTCATTGTTGATGTTGTAGTTGTTTTGTTTCTTTTGAGGGTGGGGGATTGGACCTGAAATTGGAAGTGTATGAGCCATTCACATACGGAAATGATAAAACACATGATAAAACGATATAACGAATTTACCTAAAGGGGCGATGAAGACAAAATAAAGGTTTGTTTTATTCAAAACATGTGGTGTTTTATAATACTACCTTAGCGCCTGTCAGGCAGCTAACGCTGCTTTATTCACCAAGAAACGAACAGTTTAAGCCAATATTTTAGTTCTCCCGCTGCATGTTTCGTGACGTCAGCAATTACGTATTGTGGGCAGGTACCTAAAACGATAGTTTGAGTGTTCACCAGGTAAGCTAACGGGAAAACGTACTGTTCTAGGCACCTTAGCGAAGGGCATTGGATTGGATTCGATTGGCTTGGCCTGGCTTGGCTTGGATTGGATTGGATTAAAGTGGATTGTGTTGGATTGTGTTGCGTCATAGCCGCGGCAGACGCACTGGCGCCGGCGCGTGCCCAGGTGAGAGCGAACACTCTCTCAACAACTGCGGGTGTGCGGCCCAGCGCGCTCTCACTCCGCCGGTGGGCGGCGCTGCACGCGGTGCTGCGCATGTGCAGTACTCTCTCTTCCGCGGTCTCCTCTCCTTTGGGCGCGCTGCGCATATAACCGGTGTGCCGCTCTCCGATGGCCTTTCGGTCGACGGTTGCTCTCCACTTGCGCTTGAACCCCCCCTCAGCGTCGCATCACACCAGGGTTCCCGCGAGGGGAGGTGGGCGTAATTTTTTTTATGGGTAGGCTTTACTGCGCAACGCACAACGTGGGAAAGCCAGTTTACAAAGCCCAAGCTTACACCGGTCGTTTTAAAGTCAGCTTCACTCCTAAACGCAAGTGCTATGCTACAAAGACTGTTTATGGCCAATATACGCCATCTTGTATCAAAATATGAAGTGCCGGAGGCGAAAATGCGGCCGGACGGGAGGGTGTGCCGAAGCGAGAAGGAAGGGAGCGGCTTTCTTGGTTTACGCATGCAAACAAAAACTGGGGAGTTAACCTATAACAGCTCCGGAGGAACAGTCAACGTATCCGGGCCACTCACGGAGGTTGTTCTATTGTCTTTTGCTGCCACGGGAAGGAAGTCGGCACGATTATCATGAGTTCTACTGCCCTTCAGGCCTCTCGCAATAGTTTCTAGTTGTATTCATGTCAGTGCCCTTTGGCATCCACTCAAATGACCGCACAGACTGTTATTCCAGGAAGAGCGAGAGAGAGAAAACATCTTTATTTGTCCTGCAAACGCGACGCGGCCTCACGTCATGTCAGCCGGCCACTCGGCTTCCGTCACCTATTACCTTACCCCCGGGTGGGGGTGACACTTTCGGGCGTTGAAGCTCGAGGGCGTCCGACACTTGCTGGACGGCCATGTGTTGTATCACGTAGTCTTTGCACGCCGCCGCACTGACAAGGTACGGTGGGAACGTCTCTGCTGCACTGGCCTCGCTCGGGTGTCTTCTGCAGTCCCACAGGATGTGGGCCGCCGTGGCCCTGTCCTTCTTGCACATCACACACACATCGCTGGGGTACACCTCCGGGCACAGGTGTTTAGCTATCACTGAAGTCATCAGCGCAGATGTTTGCAACTGCCTAAACACTACTGCTTCGCGTCGCGTCAGCTTAGGGTGTGGTGGGGGTAGCGTCCGGCGGTTAGTCCGGTACCACTCCAGGGTGTCCTTGTAGGTGGTGAGTGGCACCACCTCGTCATCTTCCTCCGCCGCAAGTTGGGGGCTCGGGCTCGCGCCGCGGCTGGTAAGCGCGCGCGCCGCCCGGTCCGCCTCCTCGTTGCGGTTCTCGTCCGTGCTCAACGTGCCGGCGTGCGCCGGGAACCACTTAATAGTCAAGGCTTTTCCTACCAGTGCACTGCGCACAGTCAGCTCCAAGCAAAACATCTTTTCAGGTAATTTGTTCGTTTTCCCCCGAAGTGGTGGTTAAGCAGCTGGGCCTCGATCGGCTCGCTTGCTCAGTTCCATTGAACAACCTTTTGTATGGGAAAGGAAGACAGTATACCCGCAGTTTTATCATTGCTTTTTGTGTTTCCTTGAGCCGAGCATAATTGTGGCCGGATGTGCCAAATATATCACGGATAGGTTATACCACATGACTCTACAGACTCGCCTCCGAGTGAATCACGAACCACGAATCACGGTGGCATTACTGACGAAGTAGAAGCGTCCGCCGTCGAAGACGAAGTTTTCTTCCCGACGGGGACGAACAAATGCTGGCAAAAAGCAGTAAAAGCACCCCTGATGAGCAATGAAAGTAGCGGAGCGACTTCACTCCAGCCGGCGATACGACGAGCATTAGTTACACCAAGATGGCTCAGCCGGATGTGCCCGCGAACGCTCGCTATCTGCCATCGGCCAGGAGCCCCTGCTCTTTGGCGGCGGCCTCGGCCATTCGGACAGCCAAAGACAGATTTGGCGTCCGAACTGAGCAGTATCGTCTCCCACTGCTCCGGTGTAGTTATCATTCTTCTTGCTTTATCTGTGGTAATGATAGCAGGGCAGACACATAGCATGTGTTTCAGGTCAGCTTTTCCTGTGCAGTTTTTACACCTGTCGCTGTGCAATTCTGGATAAGTGACTGTATACAGTACGGGACGGGTTTGGGGTCCTCGTCTGTAGTAGTTTCCACGCAACTGATTGTTTTTTTGTCTAATACTTTCTGTGCTTCTGGGTATTTTAGCCTCTCCGATCAGTAATGATCTATGATTTCTCTGTAAGTGACTATGCTTCACTGCCGGTTCTGGGCGAGGGCTGCTTCGTGGTGTTTCTTGCGCTAGCTATATGTATACGTTTGTGAGCGTGTAAGCGTTTGTGAGTCTTGCTCCGCAGTAAATTCATAAGAGGAGGGGAAGGGACTTCCAGCCTGCCCCACCCCTGACCCCGTCATGGGCAAACAATAAAGTTATTTCTCTTTCTCTCGCTATTTGCGGCGCATCTACCCGCAGATAGCGCTGGAATGCAGTTTTGGTTTTGCCTAGGGTGTCTCGATACCAGCGCCGTGGAGTCGCGAGTGAATCGAGGCACCATAGTTTTGCCTTGGGTGCCTAGATTCAAGCGTGTCCGCCACACGGCGGCGCTAGCATCGAGACACCCTAGTTTTGCCGTTTGGCAGCCGCTCGCGTGCTCCGTTTAACTCTTGGATCGCCACAGCATTTAAGTAACCGATTGTTTTGATGTGGGCGTATGTGCGAGGTGCTTATAGCCGCGTTTAAAGCAAGTCCGTTAGCACTTGAAACGCGTGCAGCGTATTATCCCGTGCGTATTTCGAAAATTTTACTATAATCTGATGTACAGCGCCCCGCATACGTAGCCCAATTCTCACGTTTGCGAGCAACCGTTGCTAGTGCCGAAAACCGGTCCACCAGTAGGGGCGCAGCAGAATTCATGTCTCGAAAGGCATCTTCATGTGGGAGCACTCAGCCGCGCATCATCAACGTGGCGGCGCCAGCGGGGCCTCGTAAACTGCAGCTAAGAGCCGGAAATTGATCCATCGACATTACCTACCGGTGGAGGAAGTCGCAGCACGATCTGCGCATGCGCGCCCCGCGCCGGCTTGCCGGGCAAAACCGGCGTTCTTCAGACGCATTGGCGCCATTTTGCGTATTTCAACTTGAATCTGGTTTGAAAACTCGTGTCTAACGCAACGTTGAACGGCTAGCTTTGAGTGGTCCTAGTGCGTTTTGTAGCCATTTCGAAGGCGTTACTCTGCAAGTTTGAATTCTCACGTTTTCGCGCCCCAGTGTGCTAAATATAGTTGGTTTTTACGTTACTTATCGTTTTTTAGAGGAAGCCCGAAGCGAGATGGACGTCGCCACCACTTGAAAGCCAGAGAGACGAGAGGCCGCAAACAGCAGAAACAAGACATACCAAGAACTTGTGACATAATTGTCCAATTTCTAGAGATCATAATGAGGACGCAAATCAGTCAGTAAATGATATGATCTAGTGTTTGTACATAAAATGTTCGTCCCATATCTTTAACATAGTGCGTTGGAAAGCTATATGAACACCTAGTTATTAAGTGTACTCGAAGAACGCAATTTACTACACATACCATGTTTGACTTCCGCGCCCACCTATCCTCGCAAGACGCCCTGTTACAGCCAAAAGATGAAGTCCTTACACCCCTGAGCTCACATACCAAACGCGCTATCCTTGCCCTGGACATTATAAGGAGCCTTTGATAATGTATCACATCAGGCCTATAATTAACTGCTGCACATGTATATACAATTACGTACAAAAATTTCATACTGATCACACAGCCAACCTCAACCTCGGCTCCATCCGATCCATCTCCTTTCGTGCCCGCCCGCGTGGTACACCCCGGGGGTCCGCCATTTCCCCACTCCTCTTTAATCACGCCATGCTACAACTTCCGCCACTTCTACAACAAATTTCACACATACAACACCCACTTTATGCAGACGATCTCACTATGTATAAATTCGTGTGGTTTCCTTTGAATAAACAGTTGGAAGTTTGCGCATGTATCTGTCGTTTCTTCTCTCCTTCGTCCACGTCCAGTTTGCGCCACGTTTTTTTTTAGTATGTACCAACTAGCTCAGCAACAAGTTTTGTTATAAGCATCCGGAAGGCATGCTAGCCAGCCCTGACCCCGGTGATCAGCTTCGGCTGGTTAAAGGACCCGCCAGGCAGCGACCGCCCAGGGACTTCTGGACTGAGAAGACCACCCATTGCCATGAATCCAGAATTAAGACACAAATACAATTTCTTTCGGTAAAAGAGTGGATCCGTAGAGAAGGCAAGTGTGGCAGGGGCGGCAGAAAGTTAGATGGGCAGATGAGATCAAGAAGTTTGCGGGAATAAATTGGTCGCAGTTAGCACAGGACAGGGATAAATGGAGATCCATAAAAGAGGCCTTTGCCCTGCTGTGGGCATAGATAGGCTGATGATGATACGATGGTAATGGCAATTTATTCCTCAACCTCCCCCTAGTGTTTGCACATAAGTCACCCACAATGCAATGAAATGCTTGAAGTGATTGTGTTTCTGTTATTACGGCGAGAACGCAACGTACGGATGGCTTGCTCTGCACTGTACAGTCATGGAAAAATGAAAGGTGAACGTGAAAATATGAACCGGAACACACAAATAGCGCAATTTGTTTCCATGCAAGTCAGATGGTCACGTGGCTTCATAACAGCAACGAAGTTTGGAAATGTAACATCAAATATACCACAACCGAGTCATTATATGTGATCTCCACGAGCCATATTCCTTGATTTTGCGTGTTTTGCTTCATATTTTTGGGTTCGCATTTCCTTCGTCTATGACTGCACTTATCACGCACTGCACTGTTGGTCATTTCAAATAAAATTCCCTGGTTAGGGAGAAGAGGAGAGGCACGTAACGGTAGTCTGTCAGGCGACCTTAAAGCAGCCTTAATATGCCAACGATGAGATTGCAATGGTCTACGACTACTTTTAAACCGGGATTTTTCAGACGTTTGGAAAACTTACCTTACGCTAATCCAATATTACATACAAAACGTTCACGCTTTCATCACAGGTCGCTCTATGCAGGTGCGATTAGGGGACGTTTTAAGTAGCACTAGAAGTGTATCGCGAGGTGTGCCACAGGGAAGTGTACTGTCTCCTACACTTTTCAATGTGGCTATGGCGGGCCTCCCTCGAGCCGTAAAAAAGGACTGCAAGTCAGTGCACTTATCAATATATGCCGACGACATATGCATCTGGATCTCAGGTTATCAACACAAGCGGTTGGCTATGATAGCTGAAGGAGTGATTCGTGCGGTACAAGCATATCTCTCGTCGGTGGGACTAACAGTCTCCGCAGAAAAGTCTTGCTTTATTTTGTTTCCCGGAAAGAAACGGAAAGCGACGCGCCTCAAGTTAACTTTAGGTGGCTTGCCCATCCGGCAAGCTCTCGGCGTCACCATCGACTATAAATTATTCTGGAGGCAGGCCGTGGATTCTCTTGTCACGTCCATGGTTCCCTGCTTAAATGTGCTTTGACGAATTGCTGGATCTAACTGGGGGAGTCACCCAACTTCTATGCTTAGGCTCCACTCGGCGCTCATCATGAATCGTGTTCTTTACCAGCTACCTGTTTTGTCTCCCTCGGAGTCCCAGTATGCTCGTCTGGAAGCGCTGCACCGACAGGGCGTTAAGATATCCCTAGGAGTTCCCCAGGCGGCGGCAAACAAAAAAGTCCTGGAAGAGTCCCATTTTCCACCTCTTCGTTTGATGGCGTCTCAGCGGTTGCTCTTGCAGCTTGTCCGGCTGGGAGAGTCCGCAGCCGGAAAGGCCTTGCTGAGGCGTCTCCGCCTAAGGGTGGAATCTCGCATATACGCGGCGCTCAACATTCTCAGCATTCTCTACCCGCAACGGCGGAAGAACCAACATCGCTTGGAGCCACCGTGGTCTTTCGAGTGTTTGGAGTGTCAGCTCACCATCCCGGGCATCCACTCGAAGGGGGGGCGCCACCTGCTGCCGAGCCGGTCAGACGTGTTCCACATCGGCTCCGCCGATTTTCTATGATTGCTTCGGTTATTCACCGCCCACCCCGAAAAGTGTTTCACCAAGGGATTCGCAACGTCGGTAGGAATACGTGGATACCCTATTTTGAGGTAGGGGACCATTTTTCCGAATTCTGCGGACGTTTTTGTGATCGCCCGAGTCACCTGGAGCTAAGCCTGACGGCTGCTAGGCCTACTGGCCGAAGTCGTCGGTGAGCCTAGGCGTGCTCCGCCGGCCCCTAGGCCGAACGCCGAGGTCGTCGCCGCCGCGGACCCCTAGGACCGGACTTTTTACCCAAGCCTCATTGCAACATGGCCGCCGCTATGCGAGTAGAAGTGGAGGGAGTGGAAATTCAACCCGAGCAAGTGACTACAGCCTTGGGATGGCGAGTCGCAGGCGAGAAGAAGACCCAAGCGCAACAGCGGGAGCTAAGCCTAAGGACCACCGCCCAGCCGGCGACGCCCACGGATGCAGGTCGCCGGCCGGCTAGCTTCAAGAGCAAGCTACTCAAGGCAGCGCGAATGCCCGAGTTACCCAAGGACGACATCAAGATCGTCATGAGGCCGAGAGGGGGTCTCGACGTCAGCGAGGTCTCCCGCTTCGAGATCAGCCGAGCCATCGCCGCCGCCGCGAACATCGGCGGAGAGGAAGCAAGGAAAGACGTGATATGCCCAAACAAGCAGCAGAACATAGTCATCGTTAGTACTCCAAGAAGAGAAAACGCCGACCGCTACGCGGCGGTCGCTCGACTCATTGTCTACGGCACCGAACATGAAGTCAGCGCGTACGAATCGGCCCCCCACGGCACGGTGAAGGGGGTCATCCGAGGAGTGCCCCTCACGGACACGGCCCAAGAAATCAACGACTATATAGTCAACGAGTACAACCCGACGGCCCTGCAAGCCAACCGTATAGGCAAGACGATGTCGGTGGTGATCGCGTTCAACGGACCCAAGGTGCCAAACTACGTCAAGTACGGCAACCTGCTCGTCGAGTGCTCACTCTACCGAAAGCAGATAGACAATTGTCTCCAGTGCGGCCGACTCGGCCACCGAATGGACGTATGCCCAAATCCGACGAACCGGATCTGCCGCGGCTGCGGCGTCCAGAACCCCAACGACACCCACAAGTGTGTACCCAAGTGCAGCCTCTGCGGAGGCGAACACCTCACTGCAGACAAGACGTGCAAGGCTCGATACAAGACTCCGTACGTGGTGCGGAGACGGAGATGGGAGCGGCAGAGAGCCGCCAACGACGAGACGGCGGAAGGTTCTCCACCGCACCGAGAGGAAACAGCTGCGTCGCCTCCTCCCCAAGGGCACAGGAGCCGCCGCTCCCTCTCCCGGGGAGGCAGGAGTAGGAGCGAGAGCTGCGCATCGAGGCCGGGTTCGAGAGCATCATCGCCGGGTGTCGCGGCCAAGACTCGCAGGCGCGAGTCACGTTCGAGGTCAAAGACCAGGCGCGGAACGCCGAATCGGATCGCCGATAAACAGGTGGGTTGGGCAGACAAGTTTCCCGTCGCTCTTAGTAACGACAAAGACTTCCCCCCACTCACCCCTCCCCCTCCCCGTAACGACTGTAAGGAGTGCTCAGAACTCAAAAAGCTGATAGCGAAGCAGAACCAACAGATTCAGATGCAAAATCAGCAGATTAAGGCGCTAATAGAACGCATGGAGGCATTAGATAAATCAGGGAACACCGAGGACAGCGCTAAACGCAAACTAGCTAAAAAAGACACCCATCCGGAATCGCCGCCGGTGGTGGCCATGGAAGCCGAAAGAACGGAACCAAGCCCGCCGAGGCTACCGCAAACAGAACCCACGATGAAAACGGTCATGGACATGCTGTCACAAATCACTAACCAGTTAACCCAAACCAACGGCCATGTATCCCAAATAGCCCATCATGTGGGAGGGCTCACCGAACAGATGGGGAATGTGACGACGAGGCTTGACAACCTCGAGGCCAAGTATAATCAAATGTCGGCCAGGATGACGGCCTTCGACGCGAAGATCAAGCATGCAACCTTAGTCAAGAAGAAATCGCTCAAGGATACGCTACACAGCAGGCCACACCTAGGGAATAATCTCGCGAACGAAGAACACAGCCAAGATGAAGAAGAGTAAACACGACCAGAACAGCACGACGATAATTTACCAATGGAATTGCAGAGGGATAAAAAACAAATTAGGGGAGCTCAGCCTACACATCGAAAATCTAGAACAGAAACCGGACGTCATAGCGCTACAAGAAACCAACGACAGACCCAAGCTCGCGGGGTACATTACCTACACGGACCCGAGCGAAAAGAGCACGGCCATCCTAGTCCGCAGTAACATAGCCGCAACACAACACGTAACCGCCCAACGTGGATGCGAGCACGTGCTGATCGAGATCCATAATAGGAGCATAGGCAACGAGAAGAATATTTTCGTACTCAATGCCTACTGCCGGCCATCGAGAAAAGATCCCGACTTCGATGGCACCCTTCTGGACTGCATCAAGGAAGCAAATACAAGACCGATACTAATGCTGGGGGACTTCAACGCTCCACACACACAATGGGGATACAAATTCCAATCAAAAAGGGGCAGACAACTAGTTAACGTAATAGAGCAACACAACCTGGTCATAATGAACGAGCCGGACACCCCCACCAGAATGGGTACGAGCACGTCAAGGGACACCACCCCGGACCTGTCCCTGTTGGGGGGGGATCTCGACTTAACCTGGCGAAACAAGGGGACGAATCTAGGATCGGACCACGATATTATATGCCTGACAATAAGAGGACCCAATTTCAAAGCGAAACTAGGACAGGCAAGACTCACGGACTGGGATCGCCTCAGGAAGAGAATGGAAACCGAAGAAGAAGAACAAGGGGAAACGGAGTCCAGGTCCTACCAGGAGTGGGCCAAAAACATTTGGAGTGGGTGGACAAGTACACGCAAAAGATAGCTACCACAGTGCAAACCCCGTACGTGGACAGCAAACTAGTCCATATATGGGAGGCTAGGCACGGGTTAACCAGAAGATGGAAAAGGCAAAAACACAACAAGAAGTTGCGGAAACGCATACACGAACTTAACAGGAAGGCTGCGGAATACGCAACCCAGCTGTGCAGAGAAAAGTGGATGCAGCTCTGCGACGGACTGCAAGGCACTCTGTCGACAAGAAAAACGTGGAACCTCCTCAGACACCTGATAGACCCCCTAAATGGCAAGAGCGCAAGCAACCGCAGCCTTACGCGTACGTTGAACAACTACAAGGGTGGCAGCGAGCAGCTAATCAAAGATCTTAAGACAAAATACCTAAAAACGGAAAAGAACGCCACGCCACTTCCCGAATACGAGGGAACGAGTAACGCTGACTTGGACGAACCTTTCACCGATCAAGAGCTGACAGCGGCAATCGACGAAAGCAACCATGGCAGCGCACCGGGCAGAGACACCATAACCTACAAGATGCTCAATAACCTCAGCATCAAAAGCCGTCTCGAGCTCCTAGGACACATAAACAGTGCCTGGGAGGCAGGAACGCTACCCAAGGAATGGAAAGAGGCGGAGATCAGGTTCCTACCAAAACCAGGGAAGACGCCGCACATAAGCAACATGAGACCCATTTCCCTCACATCATGCGTGGGGAAGGTGGTAGAACGCATGGTCCTCAAAAGACTTCAGAGACATCTGGACATCACCGACCAGATGCCAACAACCATGTACGGGTTTCGAGAGCACCTGAGCACCCAGGATGTTCTCATACAACTAAACGAACTGGTCATCAAGAAAGCAAAAAGTCAGACGCCCAGAGCGATACTAGCACTCGATTTGAAAGGGGCATTTGACAATGTCACCCACGAGAGCATACTTCGCAACCTAGGCAAAACGGGATGCGGAGAAAGGACCTATAGGTATATCAAGGATTTTCTCACCAACAGGACGGCAATCATCAAAATCGGAGAGGAGAAGTCACAGCCGATAGCGTTGGGAGACAGGGGCACCCCGCAAGGGTCAGTCCTCTCTCCCGTGCTTTTTAACCTGGCCCTTCTCCCCCTTCCGGCCTTGCTGGAGAACATAGAAGGGATAGACCATGCACTGTACGCAGATGATATCACCATCTGGACATCGAAGGCGGGATCGGACGGCTGGATAGAGGAGACTCTCCAAAAAGCAGCAGAAACGGTCCACGAATTTGCAAGATCATGCGGCCTAAGCTGCTCACCGCAGAAATCCGAGTTAGTGATAATAAAGCCAAGACAGAAAAAGGATGAAAAGAAAGAGATAAGAATCGTCATAGACAACACCAATATCAACCCGACACCCCAAGTCAGAATCCTAGGCCTGCTCATACAAGAAAATGGCAAGGCCGGAGCAGCGATACGCAGACTCAAGACCACATCAGAGCAGATCATGAACATGATCAGAAGAGTATCAAACAGAAGGGGACTGAAAGAAGTTGATGCCCTCAAGCTAGTTCAAGCCTTCGTGACATCAAGGATAGTATACTCAGCCCCATATCTCCAACTACTAAAGAGTAACAGGGAACAGCTTGACGCAATCATCAGGAAAGCCACAAAACTGGCCTTGGGCATCCCAGTCCACTCATCCACCGAGAAGCTCCTGGGAATGGGTAAGCACAACACAATAAGTGAACTGGTGGAAGCCCATCTGTCCAATCAAAAGGTCAGGCTCAGTCAAAGCAAAGCGGGAAGAGCCGTCCTAGCCAAGATAGGATGGCAGGAAGCTTATCACCAAGTGAAGGGCCCCATACCCAAGAACTGGGCCGAAGTAATTAAAACCAAACCACTACCCCGGAATATGAAACCGGACCGCAACGAGGGACGAAGAGGGGCCAGAGCGAAAGCCCTAGCCAAAACTCTGGAACAAGAAGACGGGATCTTGTATTCGGACGCCTCGCTGCCCAAGTTTTCAACGAAAGCAACGATCGCCGTCACGAAACTAAACAAACTAGTCACGTGTGCATCCATTGCGTCACCCTCCCCCGAGGAGGCCGAAGAAGCAGCGATAGCCATTGCCTTAACTCAACCTGGCACAAACAAGATAATCACGGACTCCCAGAAGGCTTACAGAAACTTCAGGAAAGGATGGGTGTCTCTAGCGGCGCTGAGAATCCTCAAAAAGAAAACGCCTCCAAACCATAAGACAGAGCTAGTATGGGTACCGGCACACTCAGCGGTGGAGGGCAATGAATTTGCCCACCAACAGGCCCGAGAAATCAACCTCAGGGCTGAGGGGCCAGAGCAACAACCCATCACGAGCTACAAAGATATCTTAACTCATTACAGGGACGGCAGAAAACGCTTCCCCGAACCACACCGCTCCTTTAGTAGAACCCAGCAAGCCATTTATAGACAGATCCAAGCCGGATCCTTCCCGCATCCATACCTCCAGAACAAAATGTACCCAGAGAGACACAAAAAGGAATGCAACTTTTGCAAACAACCTGGCACACTCCGACATGTCATAGGAGAGTGCAATTTCTCGAAAACGTTCCCCCCGCTCCCCCCCCTACCCAATAATGCCCTTATCGAGCGATGGGAGATCTTGCTGTCCAGCCCCGCCTTGGAAGACCAGCAAGCACTCATCACCAGGGGCCAAGAGGCACTGGAAGCATATGGTACCCGAGAAGAGGGAACCACCCCATCTAGCGCTTAAGCGCTACATGCTCAATAAAGTTGTTCCTCCTCCTTCCTCCACTCGAAGAGATATACACCAGTGGCGGAAGCGAGAATGTTAGCACTTGAGCACTTGGACCGGTCGTACAGAGATTGTGTTCATGTGTTCACGGACGGATCTGTCGACAGAGAAGCAGATACCAACGCAGCGGCCTTTGTGATTCCCGGCATGAACGTTTCCTGGGCGGCTCGCATTGACCAGTTGACGTCATTAACAACGGCAGAGTGCATAGCGATCGAGGCGGCCTTGAAAAAGATCAAATCGCTTCGAGTGCAGCATGCGGTAATTCTAACGGATTCCAAGTAGGCCCTACAACTCTTACAGCTTGGATTTCCCGCAGATAAAATTTGCCAACGCTCCCTGCGTCTTCTTTAGCAGATAAAGGAAAACGGATTTTGCGTTCGCTTCCAGTGGGTCCCTTCCCACGCAGGAGTGCTTGGAAACGAGACTGCGGACCAGTTGGCTCATGAAGCCACATCGTGCACTCGTCTTCTGAAGGTGGCCCCAGATGAACGGCGCATTTTAAAAATAATCATACAAGATCATTTCCGCTCTCTTTGGCGACCACAACATCGACCTTGTGTCACCAAAGGAATGAAGAGGACAGAGGCAACCTTACTGTTCTGCACCCGGACCAACTCAGCGTGGACACCGGCGTGGCTCCATAAGCTGAACATTATCGCTTCACCTCTGTGTGGAACATGTGGTGCTACAGGCGACATCGGTCATTTTATTATGGACTGCCGAGAGTCTGCATGCGGAGGAGCGGTTAGCTTTGTTTAAAGAACTGCGAAGGATGGCCGCTCCGCATGCTTCTTTGAACGATTTAATTTTCCCGGAGGGCCATTGGATCACGAGGAGGGACATCTTTCGTTTGATCCTGCAATTTGTACGTGTCGCAAGCCTCAGCGAGTCATGGTGAATCACCGCGCATAGCGGTAAAAAGGTGCTGATCGGGTAAGCAATTGCCGGCATACCATGCAAGGCTAGGTCCACCCGTCAATAAACATCACCACCACCACCAACACCACTATTTGGAAGGTTTTTATAACACCTATTTTAAACAAGATTTCTCTCGACGTTTACAAAACCAGATTTTGATTGTACAGAGAAGCTGAGCTAGCGAAAATAGTAGAGGTATAAACACCTTTTCTGAGTCGTTTTTTAGTCGGCTGGGATAAACGTTGCGTACGTGTTTCGTAACACTTTGGGCAACCTGGGACAGGCTGGCCTATCGTCGTGTTCAGAGGAAGTTCCGGGTTGACCCTCATGTTATGAGATTATCACGGCCGACTTTAGTCGGCCGCTGCTTAGGTGAGGGCTCCGTGGGCCTACCTAGAGGCATATCCACGCAGAGAGTTGAGCAACTGTGCGCCGTTTCTTTTTAAGTTGCACGCACATGCATAATTGTAGAAACAGCTTAGGAATGACGTGACGCTGCTGTTTTCTCGTAATTTCATTATAAGCTGTGACTTCTTTCACGCACCGCGGTGCGTAAAGCTTTTTCAAAGCTTTACTATGGTTTTAAAAGCGTTTCATGATATCCGCATTCCCTAAATGAAGCAGTACGTCTTGCTTTTTACCCAACCAGCCAAATTAAATTATCTAAAAACCGTCCGTATCAGCTCGAACGGATTACAGATGGAATTGAACGCCCGGAGGCCAAGAATTGCGAAGATCCTTCCGAAAAGTTCGTCTTGAAAACGTATTTTAATCGCTTTTCAGATGGAGGCGAAAAGCAAAAACGCCCGTGAGTACGAGGTTTCGGCGCACGTTAAAGATCCCCAGGTGGTCAAGAGTAATCCGGAGCCCTCGGAGCACTACGGCGCGCCTCATCGCCTGCTTTGCGTCGGCGCGTTAAACCCTACAATAAATCAGAAACGTATTTTAAACAACTGCTTTTAGTGGCTGTTCATCTGGCCTTCTTGTAGTCCCCCTACAGCGGGAAGACGTTGAGGCAGAGCCCACATGAAAGTAGGGCTTAAGGGCGCAGTCGCAGTGGCAACGCCGAAGAGGGCCGTCAGCTCGTGCCCCGTCATCACATTCCGGGTCAGCTCTTCCGTGCGACGTCACCGCCGTGCTCGCTTTTCATTGGTCCATGACTGCCCTCATCGCGCACTGCACTGTTGGTCATTTTAAATCGAATTCCGTGGGTAGCGAGAAGGAGAGAAGTAGCACGTAAGGGGCAACGGTTTAATTAGTGTCGCATAATGGCGGTGATGGGAGCAGTCTGTCTTTATTTTTACACAACCGGCCAAACCGCTTCCGCTCACTGACTAGACAGATAGACAGAGTCATTGGTAATTATTAATAATGACTCTGGCTTCCGCTCACTGACTAGACAGAGTCATTGCTAATTATTAATAATGACTCTGGCTAATCAGTGAGCGGAAGCGGTTTGGCCGGTTGTGTAAAAATAAACACAGACTGCTCCCATCCAGTACAGCAATCCTCGGTGGTGTCGTTTCGCAACTGCAAACATATCAGTCTGTCTTGATTTTACCCAATCGGACAAACCGCTTCCGCTCACTAACTAGCCAGAGTCATTATTAATAATTACAGTGACTCTGGCTAGCCAGTGAGCGGAAGTAGTTCAGCCAGTTAGCTACGACTGCTCCCATCGCCGCCATTATGCGGCACTGATTAGACCATTGCGCGTAACGGTAATTTGCCAGGTTAATATGCAAACGATGAGATTGCAAGGGTCTGCCAACGGGTTCCCAGACAGTTTATCGAACGCTGTTTGATCGAATGCCTTTTTATCATTTATAGTTTTATAGAAAGTGGGGTGTTGTTGCTTTCACTGTCATTTTTAGTGTTTATTTTGTTTAACTTGCCTTTGAATTACGCAATCTCCAGCTAGTTTCACTCGACATTGTTGTGGCCGTGTATTATGCGGAAGAACCTGCATATACATGTTTTCTTGTCTTTCCCGCATTTTCGTTGTTTTCGGGCACCTTTATTTTAGTAATACATTTTTATTTTTTGCGTGTTAATTGATAGGTCTCGAGCACGTATACATTCCAAGCTTTTCTATCACAATAGTAGCAACTATGCGAGCAATCCTAACCCTGTACGCAGTATCCTTTAGTTTTGTTCGTTGTACTTATATTGGTATCGTCAAATATACACCTTGCGCCAACGTACATCATCGCGGGATCCGTAGTCTTGTCGTCCCGCAATTATTCTAGTCACGTTGTCTGCACGCGATAACTACTGTGGCCATGTGGTCGCAATTTTTATCTCTCAGAGGAATATCTCGCCAAAAACGTTGGAAATATTGGTGGTATTTGAATTGAGGGGAGGAGGAGGGTGCGGCGGTGAAAGTGTGGCCCCGAAAAAGGTGGAAGGCCACAAGCACTGATTGTTTGCCGTATCCGCCGTCCCCCTGTTTTCGAATAACCGGAGACGAATACTGAGTGACAAATGCTAGCTCATAACTCATTATTCAGACGGCGCTATTCTGCGGTACGTCTGGAGACTGGAATCATCTTAGTTCGCCCCTCCAGCACCAGAAACGCTTTGAAATGATAAAGTAAGTGGAATCAAAATAAATTTGGAGGGGACAAGGGCACAAGAACAGGAGGGGACTATGGATATCTTCATCCTTGCATTTAGCCTTTAAAATAGCCTCGGAAAACACCGTTCTCACTAGGCGTACGGCGGCGACAGCACCATGAATAAAGATATCATTTAAAAAACAGAGCAGGTTGTCTGAGCCAGATACTGGAAGCTTGTTGGCTGAAAACCCGTGACGTGCTGAGATGCAAAGAGGGACAGGTAGGAGAAGACGAACCAGCCGGCAGTATGGGGTCTAACTTTGCAACGCACTTTTTTCGCTTTAGTTCTAATTAAGTAAGTTTTTGAGAACAATAGGACAAGAATTGGTAACTAACTAGAAATAAACACCGTGCCGATGAAGACCTAGCAATGCAGAAATCGGAGGACACTTTTACTGGTTGTCTGGTTGGATTTTTGATATTGGACGGACAAGCTCTGATTTGATTGATTTGGGGGTTTACCGCGCCGAAGCTGCATATGGGCTGTGATTTGCGCCGTAGTTCACGGCACCGGATTAATTTTGACCACCTGGGGATTTCTGACGTGCGCCGAAGCCTCGACACACGGGGGTTTTCGCTTTTCCTCTTCGTCTGAAAATCGGCCGCTGCTGCCGAGATCGAACTCGCGACCTTGGGCTCAGACCACAGCGTAGAGCCACTAACAGCGGCTTAGACACTGAGCCACCGCGGCGGGGTACGCACAAGCGCAAAGAACTGCCTTACATAAACAGACGCGGCAAAATAATTATTTATGTGGCGATACAAAAGCGGAGTATGAAAAACTACGAAGCACATCTCGGCATTCTAGCCTATACGCTACAATGACATAGATCAGATTGGAGACTAGAGGGAGACGGAGATTCGTTATAGCAGTTCTAACTGCGCAATGACCAGAGCAAAAAAATTTGTGAAGAGAAACTTCGCGCACAGCAAAAACATAGAACACACGCAGGAAACAAAAGGCGCCTATTATAAATACTACAAATTTTGGTAAATAATAAATATCGGTCGTGGTAACAAGCTTTTTTAATTACATAGCATACAGGAAACTAAAAAGAAATGTACTGCAGATTTTCCTAAACAGATTGAGAAAAAAAAAAAAAAAAACGTTATTGATAAAACGGCTTCGATGAAATGGCGTTCAATGAAGTGTGCCGACCCCCTCCGATTGATCCCTTTTAAGCCGGGATTTCTCGTTTCCAAGGTGAACTTTACACTAATCCAATAATGCATACAAAGCGTATTTGGTTTATAACACCTATTAGATGCGACTGCATCTCATTCACTCGCCTTGTCCCTCCATACGGCGTTGTCCGTCCACAACCCTCCCCGTACACACTATAAAAAAATAATAGCGGCGCCCGGTTTCGATCCCACGATCCTGTGGGCGGAACTCGAGGTACATGGTGCTCTTCCCACTGCGCCACAAAACCGAGACAGAATCAAATGCTACGAACGCGCCTTATATCCTTGACTCATTCAAATTACGTCAAGAAGCTTCTGATACAACGCATGATGGGGCAATCATTAACACTTGCAATAAAAGAAAAGAAGCTCCCACTTACAGCAACAATGATGGAGTAAAGGTCGTTGCGACAGCGAAGCCCCAAGCATACCACTTAGAAAGAGTGACCAAGATTGGCCAATAAAACATAATAATATTCATAAAACATAATAATCATACGCGTTCCCGACATGTTTCACGCGATTTCAGAATCAATCCAACGGAAACACCAAGTGAACCCCACGATGCGTCGCATGTATACACAGCGTTCCCCTCGCGGGGAGGTGGGCGCAATTTTTTCTAAACAGGATTTTTCTCGACGTTTAACAATCTGGGTTTAGATGGCCCAGAAAAGGTTGAGTCAGCCGTACAATAGCATAGGTGTATACGACTTCTTATAAATCGTGGGGGTCTTTTCTGGGCCGTTTTGTAGTTATTTGCTTCGTCTGGAATAAACGTTGCGTGCGCTTTTCGTAACCCTTTGCGCTACCTGGGAAAGGCTGCCCTATCATCGTTTTCCGAGGAAGTTCCGGGTTGACTCTTGTCTTGTCAGATTATCTCGGCGGACCTTATCCTGCCGCTGCCGCAGCTCCGTGGCCCCACCTAAGCGGCATATTGCATCGTGGCTTTGACGAATCCTCGCAGAGTTGAGCAACTGTGTGTCGTTTCTTTTTAAGTTGCGCGAACATACTTGTAGAAACAGCTTAGGAATCACGCGCCGCTGCTGTTTTCTCGTAATTCTATTATAAGGAGTGACTTTAACGCACCGCAGTGCGTGAAAACTTTTCTAATGTTTCACTATGGTTTTAAAAGCGTTTCACGATAACCGCACTCCTTAAATGAAGCAGTATGTCTTTATTTTAACGTAATCGGCCAAATTAAAACATCTAAAAACCGTCCAATTTGAGAATTTATCACCTCGAACAGATTTCAGATGGAATTAAGTGCTTCCAGACGTCAAGAATTGCGGGGAAAATAGCTTTCCAAGAACTTCGTATAGAAAACGCATTTTAAACAAATACTTTTAGTGGCTGTTCGTCTACTTCACTTGTAATCTCCTACAGCGGGAAGACGTTGAGGGAGAGCCCACGTGAAACTTCCGCATGCTTGGGTCCGGAGGGTCAGTTTTGGCGCCAAAAGTAGGGGTTATGGGCGCGGTCGCAGTGGTACCACTGAGGAGGACCGTCAGCTCGTGCCCCGTCTCTGTATTTTGCGTCGGAGAAGTAATATCTGTTTTTGTACATCTGGCACTGTTCCGTCCGCGCACTTCGAGCGTTGCTCTGCGCCGCTGTCTACTTCACCAACTTTAGTAGGTACCTCACGGTGGAGTGACGAAAGTGTTTTGCGCTGTTGTCTCGAATTACAGGGTGCAGACCGAGTGGATGCCTTATTTGTGGACGCTGCCTGACTACAAACAAACTACGGCAGCGCTAGAGCAGAAATAAGGCGGCTCGAAGAGCAACAAACTACCACGCACGAGGAACTCGTTCAGGAGCTCAAGTGAGGGCGAGAAGCGTATCAACGGGACCGAGATGAATTTAGGCGCGTCAACGAGCTACACTTCCGCATGCTCACAAGTTTGTTTCAAGCTGTGTTTCCCGACCAGACAGCGCTGTTTTCAACCTCATCAATGTTTATGGAGGCATATGACCTGACTGGCAAACAAGGCACACGCATACAAGGGAGACGCCCACGCGACATGTCGAACACAAAGATGAATCCCAGCCCGCAGGTCCTGCAATGGAACTTTAGCTCTTTCAGTCACGAATTATTATATTCACTGCAGAAAAATTTCATACTTGGAGGTTTAACAGTGTCAAGTGTCTAGAGGTAAGAAAAAAAGGTTCAGTCTCTCTAGAATACTTATTAAGCAAATGGCGTTGTGTCCTCGTACGGAGACACCATTACTCAATCCTGCTTTTACCTATAAAAATAATAAATATCGTGAGGCAGTTTCCAAACAAGGAGGTGAAATAATAATTTCTGCACACGAAAGAGGTGTTTTTAGCCTTTATAAATGATTTACGCCGCAGTAAGATAACTTAGGACGGCAACACACCGGAGCTTCTACAAAACTTGGTGGCGTCCATTTTGAAACGACGTTTATGAGTGCGGTTCCGCCATTCTACATCACATGGTGCTACATTTCACTTCCGCAGGTTTCGAACATCAGCCGCACCGCTCTGCAGCATGAACTCTTTTGGTTTTTGCGACGAAAACGACGAAGAAATTCGCGTCTCCATATGGAGACACGGTGACTGAAAGGGGTAGAGGCTTCGCCGTTCGTGCTGCGGGGCTAACGGAGCGCCTCCGGCGCGATTCTATCCCGGTTCTTTTGCTCCAAGAAACGGACTGTCTGTAGGTTCACCTCACGGTCTACAATACCTATTCGTGTCCAATGATACTTAAACTTAGAAGAGGGAGACGTGGTAAAGACAAACATTCACCAGCCCCTCAGGCTAGGGTCCAAGCTGTGGTGCTCGTGGACAAACTTGTATAGACACTAGCAACATTCGTACGCAATGTCGCGAAGTGGTTGCTATCATCACAGCTTTATCGGGGTGTCAAGTTAATGGTTTCATCAGAATACATACGTCCTGCTGTGAGCGGTGGCGATGACCCCACATGGATCATAGCTCCTTGTCGCCGTGCCCAAGGTTTGCCCATTCTAATTGGAAGAGATTTTAAGGCTGTTCTTATAACTTGGGGCTACACTAAGGACACAAGAAGGGTGTCTGCATTGATTGGGGCAATGGAGGCTGTCCACCTTGAGCTTCAAAACGAGGTTGGCACTGTAACCCACCTCACCGCCGACCATGTCAAGCAGACCGACAGTTCTCCGGACCTGACCTGGGCAAGCACGGCTGTCAAATGCGAATGGCACACCTGGCCAGATACTCTTGGTAGCGACCATTTCCCTGCAGTGAAGCTGAAGTGACTCAAAGATCACCGCCAGTCACGCCCGGCCTACGTGATCCGCTGGGACAAATTTAGGGAGGCTCTTTTACAAACTCCATCGGGGGATAGCCATGGTGAAAAACACATCTCAGTCGCCATTCTAGGCGCTATTCACGCGGTGACCGGAACGTATACGGTGAAGGCGGACTCTCCGAATCCCGACATTTCCTTACTCAACTTTTGTGCCAGTCGCCTTCAGGCACAACAGCGATACCGCAAGAACGGCGAAACACTTTCACCGCGGATAAGGCTGAACAAGGCTACAGCCGCCGCTCGTCAGTACTCCAAGAAGTTGCACAGAGCTCAATGACATGCGCACTGCTCGTCGTGCAACGAAAGAACGGGCCAGTTCAAAATGTGGAGAACGTTTCAAGCCATGCAAGGAAAGCGGTGAATGCGCACAGCTGGCCAGAACCTTGCCCTTCACCTCAACATTGACGGGGCCACTCTCGCTAACACAAACGTTTTATTTCCACAGCCATTAGTTACGTGCTCAGCTACAGAACCCAAGGCAACCGCAACAACAGAAACGAAAGAAAACCCTATGGAAACTCCATTCACGATGGCCAAGCCGGTTACAGCAATCAGCCAGTCAGCGCCAGCAAGCGCGCAGGATCTGACGGCCCTACATGTTCCGCGCTCAGAAACCTTCCTGACAACATCCTAGAACAACTACTTGATTGGTT
Source organism: Haemaphysalis longicornis (assembly GCF_048455015.1). Classification (NCBI taxonomy): domain Eukaryota; kingdom Metazoa; phylum Arthropoda; class Arachnida; order Ixodida; family Ixodidae; genus Haemaphysalis; species Haemaphysalis longicornis. The sequence continues at coordinate 63,910,068 of NW_027526385.1, forward strand.
CAACGACATCTGGCTTTATTCCTCTATACCACTGGAATGGAAGGAGTCCTGAGTAATACAAATTCCTAAGCTTGGGAAGCAACCAGACAAGTTGGAAAACCTGCGCCCTATTGCGCTTACTTCAAATGTCTTCAAAGTGATGGAGAGAATGGTTCTTAACAGGATTCAATGTCACCTGGAAACTACCACGCAGCTTGGGGACACGCAAACTGGGTTTCGCCCCGCCTTTGCGCACAAGACAGCCTGATTCTTCTCCATCCAACGCTAAAAGAACCTCGTACGCCAGTTGACCCCATAATCGTAGGAGCAATTGATGGATGGAAACCTTTTGACTCCGTTCCTCATGAGTCATGACTGCGTCGTGGAAGGAGCGCGACGCCGAGGCGTACCAGGAAAGACCTTTAAGTTCATAACTCTTTCTTTAAAGAGCGAAGCGTCCGCGTCAAGGTGGGCCAGGCCTTTGGTGAGAAAACAGCAAACAAAATAGGTGTACCTCAAGGGGCAGTGCTGTCTCCAACACTTTTTAATATGGTCATGGCGGCCCTTCCACCTATGCTGGACAAGATTTCAGGCATATCTTACACCATTTACGCCGACGGCATCACCATCTGGTTGACGGGTGGCTCACTCGGCGAACAAGAGCAGGTTCTGCAACAAGAACTGAACACAATCACTGACTTTGTGGAGTCAGTGGGTCTCTCGTCTTCTCCAGAGAAGACATCCTTTATAGTGGTAGCCAATGCCCGCCTTCGCAAGCAGCAAGTGAAGGACCACATCACCCTTTGTATGAACGCAGAGGGACTGCAAGCGAAAGAGAGCGTTCGTATTCGCAGTCTACCTGTTGATGAAGATTGTGGATGCTGAACATTGATGTCGCAACTTCTCCGCACGTGGAAGAACACAACCCACCTATTTAAACGAGTCACGTCCAAACCATGGGGAACTGATGAGAGCTCTCTACACACACAAGCGGACTCTTAGTTTCCAAAACAATGTACGGCATCAACTATACATACCTCACAAAGAAAACTGGCAGAAGCTTGAAATCCTGCACCGTGGAGCTGTGCGCGTCGTTACAGGATTGCCAAAAGTTTCAGCCAAGGGCGTTCCGCACGCACAAGCACAGGCTAACAGACTTGACGACATAGCCGACGACAAATGGATTGGACAATATCAGTGTCTGGACAGCACCAATGCAGGCAGGAGACTCTTCTCAGAGCTGGTTTCGAGCTTCCCGGCAGACATCAGCACGAACTGCCGGTCCCGCCTTGGGAAGACATCATTGTGACAACGAACAAGCCGCTGCCAAAAAATGTCGGTCAGACCGCCCAAGACGAAGGAAAAGGAAATTTAAATATCACGTCCTAGAACTAGCCAGTGGAGAGAGCGATATCCCAGCAAGTCGTACCCAGCATGTCTACACAGACGCCGCAGTCGAACATGACCGCGTCTCACTCTGCTATTACAGCCTCGAAGACCGAAGCGCAAATGCAGTGTGCGCTTTGTCAAAATTTCCAGCCGAGAAGCCCAGCTGAGGGCCAGTCTGCTTGACTGAACATGTAGGCAAACATCCAACCACCCTCGGCCCTCGAACGATATTAATTTACACATACTCAATGGACGCAATTCGAGCCCTTGGTTCACGCAAAACTCATGTGCAGCTTTCCCGCTCATGGCAGTCCTTTGAACAGTGATTACTCTGTACGTTTTTAGCGAAATGCAAAGTTCTTTTGAAAAGCTAATATTTGGGGTGAAAACTTGCTTTGTGCACAGTTTCAAGTCGGGCACGTTGCGCGGCTAGGTTCCCGAGCCATGGAAATCATCCCATAGGAATGCATGGGGAGAGATTTGACAGTGAATTATACAGAAAATATTCAGAATAATGGAATGTTCTTTCACAGTTTTGATGTTCACGTTGACGTCTGGCTTTATGCCAAATATCACTTTCCTGAAGTCGTTTTGCTAGGTTCCTGAGAAGTCGGAATTTTGAGCGAGAAAGCTGGGTATGACTGGCCGCACTGTCCGCAGAATTAAGAAATTCCTTGCTGAATGCCAACAGAGTGGCCTGCAATGCCAAATCCAATGGGTCCCTGGACATGAAGGTATTAAAGGTAATGAAGAGGCACACAGAATCGCCTGGGAGCAACTTCGTATTCAACCCGAGCAAGACTCTTTAGAACCCGCTGATTCAGATGCGGAGGCCGCTGATGATCGACACAGAGGACGGTGCTGCTTTGGTGAAGGCTGAGCGCAAGGCCATTCTTCAAAACAAAGTTCCGGAAGACCCCAACCCATTGTCCCCCGGATTCAGCCGATGGGGCTAAGGATATAAGAACGGGGACGGCCCTTACGCCTAGTATAGATTACTACTTATTCGCGCGTGGAAACCCGTACAGCTCTCCTAACTGCCAGAAATGTGGCACCGGTGCCCTGTGCAGTGCGCAACACCTCCTGTGGGATTTAGTGTTCCTAGAGAACGCTGCCTAAAGACACTTGGCCCACTACGACCGGCAGACTACGAACTTTGGGTTAATCCACTTGGAGCCCCACCTCACAGGAAGCACCTGCCGGACACTGCTGATTTTCATCAGAGAAGCCAGCATTGAGGACTGCTTTTAGATGCCTTTCTTTCCCTGTTTTGCCCACTCCCTACTTCCTATCCCTTTTCCGACTCTTGACCGAGGCCTCCGGTCATGTCAAGGGGACTTCTCTCCCTCTCTTTTTTTCAATAAACGTGTGTTAATTCATAGTTTACGTCAGCTCTTGTTTGCGATGTCACCGCCGTGCTCCGAAATGTAACGGTGGCGGATATATTAGTGCAAAACAAATGCGTTGTTTCTTTTGTGCAGCTGCTCCGCGCTATTTCATATGGAAGTGCTGTACGTATAAATCGGTAACTATCAGTAGTACCCGGCGATGTCAGGGTTTCCAGGTCTGGCGATTTATCGCCAAAATGGCGACAAATTACGGAAGGGAACACTTCTCGTTTACGCCGTCTCCGACGGGATCACTTTGGACATGGTGGAGCCCTACCCAAAGCTTAGGAGGGGCCCAGCTAGCCATCAGCGCATTGGGAGAAGTGTGCAGAAAGTTGTGCTTCTTATTCATGCTTTCAGGAAGCCACCACAGAACAGGAAGAGGCCACTGCAACAGAGCCAAAGGCCAGCTTACGGAAATCATACCTCGCGGCGTGGCCCAGCCAATAACCAGTTGTTGACTGGCGCAGAAAGTGCATATGACAGTTAAACGAGCAAAGGTGGAAGCTGTTGCGAGCCTGTGCAAAATACAAACGAAGAAAATGGCTGCGGCTTATCTCAGCTAACGCTAGACATGCAAAGTTAACGCTTGGTTTAGTGTTGTTAAGTCTTTGTTTCACTTGGTTAACCTTTGATTTAGCTGTATTTTTCATACTTAGGCATACACTCATCGTTAAGCCATTTATGTTGACTGTGCCTATTCGCCGCGAGCTCGACATGTAGGTGGCGACACCGTCGCGCTGCTAGTGTGGATGCTCCGCAGAGCGGCCCGTAGGAATGCACATTGTGGGCGCGCTTCGTGCTTTTTTCTCGCAGTATGAGCGCACGAAAGGTGCAAACAAGAGTGGTATGCTGTAGTTCGGTTCCTCAACGTTCAATGTATAGCATGGAAGCGGCAGTCAGTTTTTATTACTACGCCAAAAAAAGCGACGGCTCATCGGGAATCTCAGAATGGCCGTAATTGTGACAATGAACTTGTACGCTGTGGCTCGTAGCAAGCTTGATCTTTCCCGACTATGGCTTTGAGCCTTCAATAACAGCATAAATAGAAACAAATCAGGAAGCCTCGATCTTTGAAATTCAGTTTACAACGGCAATCTCAATCGCTTTCACTAGTAGCATGACGCATTCTTGCATTTGTGGGATGCCCTGAAATGGTAACACTACTTAACTGCCCCGAAATTCTTTCTAAGAGCTTACGATATTTTTGGTGTGTTCAAAAGGCAACATAAAATTACTGAATTTTGATCAGCGCAGAGATATAAATGTAACCGCTCTAACGGGTCTTTTAAATGAAATTTTAGCGACTCTGAAGGAAGGTTTGATGAATAACGGTTTCGGATCACTTATTTACGGCTTTCGTCGCAAGTGAACTTGCGAATTGAATTGTCAACGCACGCAGTACAATCAACATCTCATGTTTAGCTAGGTTTTAGCAAAGTGACAAGCAGGTTTACAGTGTGCAAACCAAGCTTCTGGGACCTCACAGTGAGCACAAATTTTCTGTTACGGCTGCTCTGTTGACCAATTGCGTTCCTTTTAAAATCTAACAGGTGCCTGCAACACTGAGATGTGTTTGCATTCTTGCGTATAAGGTCGCTTACGAACCCTAAAGATGGCAATAAATGAAGTTGCGCTGTTGCAGATGTAGTAAAACATTTCCTTTTTATTTCTCGTTGCGAATCAGCGCAACGGGTTCCCGGTAACTACTTTGTTTTGTAAACTGAATATCGCCTTTGTCTTTTATTTCTTGAGGATTGGTTAAAAAATGAAATTCTGTGCATTTCCTTTTTTTTTTTTTTTTTTCGTGAAGAGGGGGGAGGTCCTGCCAACGGTGCAAGAGCAGAGAGAACAGAACGCACGTAACGCGAAAAGCCAAACTATGGTTATCAGTATTACTTACAATCGAAACTACACTAGGCGTTGTGTTCTGTAGCGGTGAAAAAGCAGTACTTTAACACGTATTTTAAAAATTAATTAACCCCCCTTTGATCCGAGATTGTCCAGGAATTGTGGCTCGCCTTTTTCAAAAATGTATTGAAAGCAAGCATTGTGGGAAAAAATTAAAAAAAATCAGCGAGTGAAGGCACACACGCCCCTCACACATGTGGGCAACAACGTGCATTATATTACGCGTTTTCTCCTCTTTCTTTAAACTTAGGTCCACCTTAAGAGGTTAAGACGTGACCATATTAGGCATTTGGTTATGCTCAGTGAGACACGTTTCTGGACAAGGTGATTCATGTCGGATTTGAAATATATGAAAATGACACACGAAATGCCACATGACAGACGCAAACTCACAACTGCTTAATTTTACCGAAAAATCCCCCCTAAATACTCTTGCGCATCCATAGAAACGTATTTTAAATAATACGTAAAATTAGCAACTCAACAGAGCTGAATAAATGTTTATTCCTCCTCCTGAGTATAAACAACGACTGTCCAAAAATGGTATTTATTTTAGAAATATACGGGAAGGACACGATCACACAGGCGCTTGCTGGTGTAAAATACGTGTCCGGTAATGTATGGGCGATAGCTCAGGGGTCGTGTGCAGTGTAAATGTTTTTGTTTTTTTCTTCTTTCTATAAGGACACAGCGCAGTTTTACAAGGGTGTGGAATTTGCACGCGTACGCAGGTCTTGTCGCTTCTTACCCGTTTGCGTACTAAACTTTTATGCTTTAAATAATCACCACGCCACCTTCAAAAAGCACCCTTCGACGTTCCCGAAACGGCAGACGACTGCACTCAACAATAGGAAAAGTGCAATGTGTGGAAGCAATGTTCACACTCAAGCGGTGACCACGGCGAAGATGTTTCGTGGAATTAAACCAGCGCATTAACCCACAACGGCCGCTGATTATTGCGTTTCTAGAGGAAATGCGCAAGCAGAGGTAACTATGTCATTGCTTACTGCCAAACGAGCACACATATTGGTTGTTTTGTCGTGTGCAGCACGCGTCTTGCGCCGCACGCAACGTGAAAAAGCAGACGACGCGAGAGCGCCATCCACACTAGGAGCGGTTCGTCCCGCCGCCGCCAGGGGCCGACTCTGTTCGCGCTCGGGGCGAATAGGTCGGTTGCTACAGGTTACTGTGACTAGGCTTGGGTAGACAGGCATTGTTAGTCACACGTGGATACTGTTGTGGCACCGCTTCCGGCGTTTTGCGGACCGAACAACTCGCTCTTCCCAGTCTCCGACGATTGCTTCGCGAGCTTGGCATTCCAAACCCTGTCCGGTGAAGCAGCTCGCCGGGTGATATCCGCGAGGTAGTCAGACGCCGCTTGACGATGGCGGCTCAAAGCCTCCGGCTGGCGCGAAACGCCGAGGAAAGACTTCCCGGCCTCGCTCTCATTCATGGCCAAGATCGCACTGACTAGGCGAGCGGGGCGCTTCTCTTAACTAGGCGCCCGGCGAGTCACGTGGTGAGGTGGCGACCCAGCTGCTGAGAGCGCATGCGCGAAGACAGCGTGGCGAGTCACGTGATGCGTTGCCAAGGCTACGGCGCAGCTGCGGTCAGTTGAAAGTCAAACTGCTGGCTAAAGCGAAACTATGCTCGACTAGGTTAGCAAAGCGCTGCTCTAAAAACTCAGTGCCCTTACGCTCCGTGAAGAAGGATGACAACGAAGCTGGGCGCAGTCCAAGGAGTGTACGAAACAAAGCACATTTGTTTGTAATTTGCGATTGGGCATACTTCGTAGGCAATTAACTGAACGAAACTTACAAGGACTCGAGCTTTATTCTAGCTGACAAACAAGAAACTGTCGGTTCCCCAGTCGCGATGTGGGCAATATACTGTCTGTAACGCACCAAACGAAACCGTTCAATCGCGGACGACACCAGACAGGTTGCATTGGGCCGTGAGACGTACACATTTAAATCTCTCACAAGTAGAACGGGCATGTAATCGGTGAGGGCGTGAAACCTAGCTGCGCGCACCCTCCACCCCCCACCCTTGCACGCATAAACCGGCAAACGGTGATGTGCGTGTGCTTAGACGTAAGATACAGCGCCAGAGATATCGCTTCGAAAGCCCTTCAAGCTGAACAAGAATTATTGGCTCAAGTAGACGTTCTAAGCGCGCAAGTCGCTCTTCATCTGGAGGGATTCGCAGCTACACGACGAGGTGGAACTTGAGGCGGCAACGGCTGCACGTTCTGCGGGAGCTGCTTTCTGATGTTCTCGCGCTTCTGTGCGCGCCGATGCCCCTGCGATTCTCGATTATTAACCTCCGAGCGGACGAAACGCGTCCGTCCCATAGAAAGTTAAAAGAGCAACTGCTGATAACGGTGCTAGCGCCGTTATCTGCACTTACATTTTTGACTTGCTATGGGCTCGCTTTTACCTGGCTATGGACTTTTAAAAAACTATATGACAATTTGCCGATTGTGCAACTTGTTTAAGAGGCATCAGTGGTGGTGAGGGGTTTAATTAAATCACTATGGTACTAGGTCTATTGTGCAACTTGTTAACGAGGCATCAGTCGGGGTGACCAGTTTAATTAAATCACTGCGGCGATCGGCTGACTGTGCAACTTTTTAAAGAGGAATCAATGGTGGTGATGGGTTTATAATTTGCGTAAGAGGCGTCAGCGGTGGCGAGGAGAAGTGGAGAAGCAGTGCCGAATAAAGCTGCTTCACCGGAACCAGAACTGGGCTAGAAGGGAGGGGTAAATGAGACATACTGCCACACTGTAAAACCGATTCCAGATGCCGTCTGCAACACCCGCGTTGGATTCGGGCTGCCTGCAGTATTGACAGTAAAAGGGTAAGTTCTTAGAAGATGGCAACGCATACGCTACTGCGTCCAGTAAATGTTGAGCAATCGAGACAAGGGTGGTGCTCCAATGGAGTGAACGTCCCTCACATAGACCTGCGTCGCCGCGGCTCACACCCACTTCAATGGCCGAGGCGCGGAGCGACGGCCGTATCACCGGAGCCTTTTAGTCTTTCTGAGTGAAAACCTCCTGTTTACGTACATTTAAACACACTCGCCCCCACCGTTTTATGCTGCAGAGCAAACTTTCGCAATTAAAAAAAAAAAACTCTTCCGCCAATCAGCCGCGTAGTCCATTGTATCTCGGCCGCCCCGCTTTACTCCAGAACACGGGCACATGGATAGAGTTTCTTAGTAAGTATACCAGAGAGAAAACTGCACCAATAACACACCATTCTTTGAGTTTTTTGTGGCCCTGTGTTCGAATATACGGCCACTAAAGCGTTTCAATCCAAGCCAATGATGAAACTAAGGCGAGCGCATGATGTAATGGCGGTCCATTACTACTCAGACGGCCTTGATGTGAGCCTCATATACGCTAGCGCCAGATTCCTCTCTAGTGTATATTGTAAGAAACTCTATGGACGGGCCCACGGCGTGAACTGCAATAGCGCCTGATTATCGCGTCACCTGCGTTCACTTCCTGTGGCCTGCCGTTACGTACTTACCAGGAGTGTCTGGTGACGTTGCTCCTACGGCTCTCTTCCCGCATGTTATCTGGTGGCACTCCTTCATTGTGCATGACCCGGTCGAGCAGCTGCAGGTGATCTGTCTTTGGAAGCACGCACACGTAATCTCGGCAACCCCGCGCCGCTGCTGTTTTCTCACCTGTGTTATCAGTTTTGTCTTCTCTTGCGGCCACGTACGGCAGTGCTTAACCGCTTCTTTTTGTTCTTCAGCCCGAGTTTGCTGAACACGACGCAAAAAAGAGACACCGACACAGCGATAACAGTATAGATGTTTTATAAAAAGGTTAAACATATACAGGGTGTCCCAGCTATCATGCACCAATATTGTTAAAAAGAGCAATGGCGTTAATTGAAGAAAACTTAGTGCATAATGTTTTCAGTGCAGTGGAGTGGCGGTCAGTATTTTTAGTTAATGAGGTTTAATTAATAATTATAATAATTATCTAACTCGAGAAGTACGGTCCTAATCCTTAAAGTGTCAATAAAGTACTTGTAGGCGCCCACCAGAGACATCTAACTGCAAAATTTTCCGCGATGAACTAATTGCGTACTCATTTATTCTGACTGACAAAGAAACTCCGCGAAATATGAAAACTACTACGTGACGGCGGTCCTACCCTATTCAGAAATCTGCGCCCTAAAATAAGCTAATTGAAAGCAGCTGCTTTGCCTGTCACACGCCCGAAGAGACAGCGAATCACCTTGATAATGGCATGTATGGAAGGAGCAGCAACAGCAAGTTTCGCGAGGCGCGTGTGGCAGATAAGGCACAATTAACTCGGTCTCAATTTTTTGATTATTTATTTTCTTTATTTCATTCTGGCTAACTTCAAGGGCACAGCTTTATGGTGCGGGTAGGAGCGCCGTCACGTGGTATTTTTCATATTTCGCGGTGTATCTTCGTCAGTCAGAATAAATGAGTACGCAATTAGTTGATCGCTGATAATACCGCAGTTAGATGCCTCTCGTGGGTACCCACAAGTGCCTCATTGACACTTAATGATTGGGAGCCTAGTTCTCGAGTTGGATAATTACAAATGATTATTTAAATCTCATTAACCAAAAAATTACTGACCCCTACTCCGCTTTACTAGAAAAATTATGCACTAGATTTTCTTCGACTAACGCCATAGGTCTTTTTTAAAGGCTTGGTGCATGATAGCTGGGACACACTGTATACCATTAAAACCATAAAAACGAGTACACTTGATTGTTGATTGATTGTAGGGTTTAACGCGCCGACGCAACGCAGGCGATGAGGCGCGCCGTAGTGGAGGGCTCCGGATTAATTTTGACCAACTGGGGATCTTTAACGTGCGCCGAAATCTCGCACACACGGGCGTTTTTGCTTTTCGCCTGCATCAGAAAAGCGGCCGCCGCAGCCGGGAATCGAACCCGCGACCTACAAGTACACTTGGACTTATCAGTTAAGGCTTAAAGGAAAGCACGGTATACATGTTCATCCCTTCAATAAATTTTTCAATTATTAGTCAGCGCTGTGTCTTGTACCTGCACGCTGCGCCTCAAGAATGTCGAAATACCAATCCGCTCAAGAGTCCACACTCGCCAGCATTTTTTACCCACACGTCGTTCGATGATGGCCGCCCTCTTGCAATGGAGCAGCCTGTCTGATGCTTACCCAACGGAAGAAACCGCTTCCTGCAAACAGACCAGCTAGAGTCACTCTTAATTTAGGCTACTCAATGAGCGGAAGAGGTTTTGCCGGTTTGGTAAAAATGACAGACTGCTCCCCTGCAGACGCTGAACGGCAAAAGGGAGGGTAGCCATTTTGTTATCAGTTACTTTGCCGCTATAAGGCGTGCTCATGGGCGCGGTCACAGCAGACGCATGCCTATCGTAGGAGCAGAGCCGAAGTGGACACGGCTCACACCGTGTTCACTTTTCGCATTCTGTTCGCTCAGATCTATATGAACCAGTGAGTCTGAAAGTGGTGTGTATGTGCCCCGTGTAACAAGCACTTATTCTGCCATCGCTCTCTGCACAGTTCTGCTTAACGCTGGGAAACATGAAGGTAAATACCTCTTGCTGGAAGTATTTTGGGTAATCTACTGAGCATCGATTAATATCGTTGACAATGTAATCTGTTAGTAGTCTTCGTTGGTCTGTGCGATTTTTATAGGTGATTGTACGATTATTCTCTCTCCCTCTAATTGTACCTATTTTTGAGCAACAGTGAATTCGTACCCGTTGCTTGTTCAAATTGTCAAGTGTCACCTGCACAGAATCTCGCCACGATTTTATTTACTAAGGCCTTACACTCCTTAATGTTAAGTCAATTTTTAACGCCTTTGAGCGAACAAGAGTACCAAAATTAGGGGTATGCTTAGAGATTTCTAAGACTGTGAGCCCAACAGTTGAAGCTTCTGTTGATCTGCTGTCGAATTTTCCGTGAAATTTTGCGGCCGCGGCCATAAGCACTTATAGCGTCCTCGATAAACACCCACCGGAGTTGCGCCGAAAACCGGCGCTGTGTACTGTACCCCACAACGGTGCGCACCGGCACGTAGCGTTGATCGAAGACGAACTGAGCAGTTCTACTCTCGTGCCATCTCTCGGGTTGTGGGAGAAACTCATAAAACATGACAAGTGCCAATAAAGCAGCGCAACATGACACAACGCTGCAACAGTCTGATATTTATCGAAAGCCAATGATGATATGCACACTCACATGTGTCCCTCACTCATGTGCGAGAACTTAATTCTACTCTTCTACTAAACAGTTGCCTACAGTCTGTTTTTCGTCTTCCTTCTGAGAGTCATAACGCGAGCGCCTGTTATTACGCGTTCCTCCCTTCCGCTACGGCAAATCGCATAGGTATACGTCATGGTCTAGGCACCACAGTGACTCTTCGTGATACCTCATACGAACAAAACTGAAGCAAAGCTCTGATATTTACGCCTACTGGATAGCGATGCAGCCTTCTTTGCAGTAAGTATGCAATGTCTGGACGTTATTAGCGGCCGTTCTGAGTCCGTCGCATCGCTGTTTGATGAATTCGCAAGCAGCCTATCCTTGTCAACAATAAAATACAGCCGATTTTGCTTTAACACAAGTGGGTTGACGCGCCGTCGTTCGCGATGCATCTTGAAATTGCACCCGACAAATTGCCGCTCGACAGTGCGGCCCGGTTTATCGAGGACAGGTGCAGTTCATCGAGGAATTAACACTATGCAGACACACCCTTCGAAGCTCGTCCTGCTTAATCGCCATCGCCTCCTGCTTGCTGCCGCCGGTACCGCCACCCCTCAGGGGCTTGTATTACTTATGCGGCAATGTCCTACCTTGCGGCGTTGGGCGCTGCGCTCGGTCACGACTAGGTCAGCTGGTATACCACCCAGGTAACCAATAATTGCGCCACTAGCGTCAATTTGTCCCCTGGTGCTTAGTAGGCCAAACTGTCAAACCAAAAAACAACAAAAAAATCACTGATGCTGCTATGGCAACGCTTTCGTTCATGCGCAAGGAGGAAACGCCGTGCCGCTTATCGTCTGCTATGGGCTCTTGTTCAGAGACTCTTCGCTCGCTTCCTCTGGGGTGGCGGGCTTGTTCTCTGGTTGTTGCTGTTGCGGGTGTTTCGGCGTGAGGGATGGAGGTTGGGGTACCTTCCCTTGGACCCATGGTGTTGTTGCTGTAGGCTTGTTTCCTGTAAGCAGGATTACTTCTAGTTGCTTGGTCAACTTGGCGATCACGTCCTGCTGTTCTCGCACCATTTTCTTCAATTGTTGGATCTCGTTCTGAGGTCCTCTTGTACTCCTTGAGCGGGAGCGCGCCTTCTTTTTGGCGCCGCCGCCCGCTGCCGCCACCGCGACCCATGACGTGTTGGCTCGCGTCACACCATCGCGCGATCGGCTTCTCGTCCTATCGCGGTTCGCCGCGTTGCGGGTAGCAACAGCAGCGGCTGGCGTTCTGCTGCGACTCCGCTGCTGACGTTGGTGGTTTCCGAGAGGAGCGAGGTCGGGGAATTCGTCCTTTCTAGAAAGCCTGACTTTCATGGCGGGCTGAGGCTTAGCTTTCGCCTCTTCTGCCTCTTTGCGGTTCCATTGCCGTTTCTTGACTAGATACGGCGTCTTGAATTTGTTCTTGCAGTTTTTCGTGCCCGTTGGGTGCGGGCCTCCGCAGAGTTTACAGTGCGGTTTGCACTCCTCTTCGTGATTTTGCCCCGGGTTGTGCTTGCCACAGGCGAAACACACTCGGGCGTTTGGGTACGGGCAGACATCTTTTCGGTGTCCAATTTGCCCGCACGTTCTGCAGACTTCTCTGTGCTGTCGGTACAGATAGCACCGGATCAGCACTCCCGCATACTTTATGTATGACGGGACCTTGTTGCCTTGAAACAGCACGATGACCGCTTCCGAGTTGCCAATTCGGTGAGCGTCAATCGCTGTAGTATTGAAATTGTTGAGTACATGCGGTAGTTGAAGGAGTTTTAGTCATGTAACTCGACTTGCAGAATAGAATGTCCAGAGATACGTTGTAGAACATCGTTCTTGTAAAGTTTGGAGTCACGAGAAACGGCAAGTGCTGTTAGGACTTCACACCATCAGAGATCTTTTAGAGCGATTCAACACCACAGCTGTTCGTGTTCCAAAAGAGTGTTTTGTCTTGCACTCATTCTGTGAACAGCTCAAGTCTGACATCTGACAAATAGCTGGTATCTGAGTAAGCGTTTGAAATGAATCGATTAACTTTTCTGATCTGGCTATTTGGGTTATTTTTGTGGTTCGACGTATGACTACTTTTGGACTGTGGTAGCTCAAAAATTTGGCTGATCGCTCTGTGAGAACCTGGAATCCCTGGCTGGTCTGCTAATGAATATTTGGCCAGAGCACTCGCAGTGCCAACCCGTTGCAGAGGGCGTGACCAGTAAATAATAATCATCAGCTAGCCCGCCCACTGCTTGTAGCTTGGACCCGCACTGTAACTTTAGCATGCCACCTGGAATATCGAAGCACGATGAAGCAGTACTCCACCGATATTGACTGTACTCCAATATTGACTGTGCAAAGAAACTACAAAAAATGTGTCCTCGAACTGCTCGTAACACGCAATGCAAGCTGTCAGCTGCCACGTAAATAATTTTAGGGGGTTATTTCGTGTTAATAAGCATTCAAAGGTGGTAATGTCACTGTAAGAAACTGATCGTCGGAACGCTGTAAAGCCAAACCAGTTCGTCGAAGAAGCATTTAAGAACAATTAGACGAACCTAATTTCCAAGCTTTTCTCTGGTGAAAAGAAAATGAAGAGCAACCGCTCACCAAACCGATACCGAAGCGGAATTTCCGCCTGCGTGTTCGCTGCCATCAATCGACTCATGAGAAACTGTCGACAAGTAGCTTCACAGGCTTACAACATTACTGATAAATGCGTTGTACCAAACAAAAAGAAATTCACTGTAAAGCAACAGCAGACGACTTTTCGGTTCGCCCTGCAGCTTTTTCCATAAGGATAGCGCCTGCTTCGTAAATTTTGACTGAATAAAATGTGTGCTGACCTGCCGTCCGCAGGGAAGCGGAAAAAAGTCGCTGTGCTATTCCTTCCCGATTTGTCGCACCGCACAGCATCGAAGCACGCGTTGTGCCCTTTTCTCAGTTTCTCTGTCATTTTGAGCCCGTTCACACTCGCAGACAGCAATATTTTCACCTCCAAGGCATACTACAAAACTTCTACACGTGCACACAGTGAAAGCGGCAGCAGGAGACGGACAGGATGGCTGCAAAAGAGATAAGAAGGAAAGCGCCGCCCGTAGGCGCAACGAATGAAGCGACTAAATAAATAAATAGGGTGCCAAAAAAGGAAACAGCCAAAAACACATTTTAATTCTACACATAATGGAATCACTTTACTTTGTTGATGCGTATGTTGAAAAGATAAGGCCACATATGCACAAGTTGCTGAATTTTTGCTTGGCTACCAGCGTCATGGCGGCACTTTATTTTGCGATACCGAAACTAGCCGAAGTGTCCGGCCCCTGGCTCGGTCGCCTTTTCTCTCCTGCACTGCGGTTTCCCTTTCTCGGTACGCTGTCCCCGCCTCTCTCCCCGGTAATCCCTCCCCACTGCGCGTGCTGTTCAAGTCATTTTTTATTTACGCCTGGTTTTTTTATTCGGCCGCGAGGGGGCTGGGAAGTTCGGGTGCCGCTCACGTGGGCTCCGCAAATAAGTGCGTTTCTTTTGCGAAATTGTTCCCAGCACACAATAAATCCTCAAGTAATCGTCTCTTGGAAGTTCTGAGGAACCGACGGATTCCAATTTTACGCCGGTGGGTGCATTTTTTTTACTTTTTACGGCTTTTTTAGTGCTTGCTCAGTTCACTGCCTGGCTAGTACTAACCAAGTAGGCGTAGTCTCGAACTCACCACGAACTCCCCGAGAACCAGTCCGGCATTCGATTTTTCCGTGTATCCGGATGGCTTCGGGAAATCCTCGGATTACTCGCGGACTATCCGCAGTGAGTCAGAGACTGTAAATCGAAGAGCAACAGTGGCGGCTTGGCGGCAGCCGAAGCCCCCGGCTCTCGCATCGGAGCAACTTTGTGAAACAAAAAATGCACCTTGAATCGACTGCAGAAGGCGTGTAGGTAACTCCGGACTAATTTGAGAATGAAGATTGGATCACACTGATCAGGAAGCACTAAAGAGAGCTGCGGAAGCAGCTTAAGGGTGTTCAGCAGCGAGGAAGCCAAGATGGCGGTTCGCGGGCGGTCGGTGAGCCCGCGGGGTGCGGCAAGATGTCGTCGACGACGGCCATCGAAGTGGCGAGGAAACGTATCTGGGGCCACATTGCGTCGAATCTCCCAAGGCTGCCGCGCATGGGCATCGAAATAATTGTGCGACCAACCAATGGGCTTCATCTCACATAAGGTCTGTGTCACATACATCCGTCCGGTGCGCCTGTATTTGTTTGAGCAACCGCAAGTGCAGCTTCCTCCGCGGGGCTGCCATTTTAGGTTTTATGAGTTTTTTATTGTTTTCTTTCTGTCACCGTCGCGATGAAGGGAGTGGCTTGATAAAGCAGCTACTCTCCGGAGCGCGCGGAATGGTGACGTCAGGGGGCCAGCAGTGTAGGAGCCAATGGTGGACAGCGTTGCTGCTGGGGTGGCTCGTCGGTATATTTAAGGAAGCAGGGCGGGCACCTGCGGCACTCTTGTCTAATCGCACGATGTGAGCCACTCTGGGGGACCGTTCGTAAATTTTAGCAACTTCAGCGGAAGTCCGTTCGATAGGTTAGCGGCGGCACGACCAGCTGGATCCGGAATCATCTCGTTCGTCGTCGTGAACTACAACGCTATCAAGACTCCTCAAGCCAGCAGCGAAAGCGTAAGCGAGCTGCCTGGCCAAGCCGACTCGTCCCCATCAAGATTTGTTGTTGAAAGTGTAGTGCTAAGACAGGCCCTCCATACCTAGGGTTAGTGTGCAGGCCGTACCGAGGGCCAGCGTGTTGCGTGAAAGCCACGCCTAGGGTTAGCATTCGGAGTGGTTGATAGTACTTCTCGGTCTACGAAGGCTGTGCCCGGGAATTAGTGAGCCATTTTGGTTGGTTGTATTGCCTCATGGGGCATTCTGTAGTCACTCCTCAAAATTTTAGCCTTTTTTTCTGCGCAGACCACCGATATGTAATTACTAGAATCACTTCGCTCAGAATGGCCTTTTTTCTGGCTCCTTTTTAAACGTTGAGTTCCAGGTGGCGACTTTTTGTTCTTATGACCTGGAAATCCTTCCACCCCCGTTGCTAAAACAAGAAATGGCAGGCTTCGCTATAAATAGCCAAATTGGGCTATTTATCTTTATGGATGAAGGAAAAAAATGTTAGTCGGCTATTTTTTGGCTCTTCTGTACGTTTTTCCTTGAGACATCCTAAAGATGTTGACAAAATGCCTCTTTTAGGCTGGCTCGGGAAAAAATAAATGAATCTATCGCAGTTTTATACTCTAATCATAGCAATTTTACAGTTTAAACGTAATGGAAAAAGCCGGAGAAGATATGAAGTTTTAAATGGTTGATAGCAGCTATTGCGCTGAGCAACAAGTTAAAAAAAAGTCCGGAAATTTTATCTCGTTGTCAGACACATTGACAGTGCCGATGGGAGCCGACTTGCAGTACGCAGCAATTTAGGAAGCCACGCGGGTGACACAAATTTGCGGTGTAGGCCAAAACTTGTAAAGAAACGTTCTCTAACATGCTCGGATAAGAGCGAGAGAGATATGATAGATTATAACCATTTATTGCACGTTAGAGCCTGCCAACTGCGATGTGTTTTCCGTCACGCCTTGAAAAAGTTTTTCTTAGCGAGGACAACAAGAATATCATTCTTGAGCGGTGCCGTTCATTTGTGAGCGCATGTGTGAAAAGTACCTTGAAGCGCCTTCCATTCAATCTCAACTGTTAGGAGACCTCCAACGTTTGCACTGCAGCAACATAAATTCCCCTTCGATGCCCTGTTGAAAGCTTTCCGCAAGCTGATTACGGCATCAAACATTTCTTTGTGCTGCACATTAAAGTCCCCGCCGATCACTATCCTGTCGCTGGGGGCCGTCTTCAGTGTTTATGAAACAGGGCTTTGAATTTCTGTTGCCTGTGTTGCGGGTTGCTGTAGGTGTTGATGAAGAGCATGGTTTCAGTCTTCTTCTTGCCAATCACCACCTCGGTCGCGCAGAGCTCGATTGCCGTGCTGCGGCCGAGAAAGTGTTCGTGCTTTATGAATGTGATCTCCTTGCGGACAAAGGTGCAGACCCCCTGTGCTGCTCCCGTGCCGCATTCCCGTGCGCTGGGAGGGCTGGCGTGTGTGCGGTATCCCGGCAAGGTTGGTGCTTGCTCCGTGTGGGTTTCTTGGACCATGATAATGTCAGGGGGAGACTCCATGGACCTCAGGTGTTGCTGTAGTACGGCTCTTCGGCACTGGAAGCCATTGACGTTCCAGTGCCAGATCTTTAGGCTTGTCTTGGTTGGGGTGGGCATGGTTGTTGTTGTTGCGTTCCGTTGTTGCCATGGTTGCCGGTGGCTGCAGAGGGAGCTCCGAGTTTCTCGAACAGGAAATTTTCCAGCCGGTCGAATCTGGCATTCATTCTGTGTTCGAGAGCGTCCACGCGTTTCTCGAGGCTGTCTACGCGTTCTGTGATACGTGGAATGCGGACCGCACAGCCGATGCTGCACGGTGTACTCGTAGTCTGTGTTGTTGGGGACGATACTGAAGAGATCCTGTCGGCTTCGTCTTTTATGTTCAGAGACTCTTCGCTCGCTTCCTCTGGGGTGGCGGGCTTGTTCTCTGGTTGTTGCTGTTGCGGGTGTTTCGGCGTGAGGGATGGAGGTTGGGGTACCTTCCCTTGTACCCATGGTGTTGTTGCTGTGGGCTTGTTTCCTGTAACCAGGATTTCTTCTAGTTGCTTGGTCAACTTGGCGATCACGTCCTGCTGTTCTCGCACCATTTTCTTCAATTGTTGGATCTCGTTCTGAGGTCCTCTTGTACTCCTTGAGCGGGAGCGCGCCTTCTTCTTGGCGCCGCCGCCCGCTGCCGCCACCGCGACCCATGACGTGTTGGCTCGCGTCACACCATCGCGCGATCGGCTTCTCGTCCTATCGCGGTTCGCCGCGTTGCGGGTAGCAACAGCAGCGGCTGGCGTTCTGCTGCGGCTCCGCTGCTGACGTTGGCGGTTTCCGAGAGGAACGAGGTCGGGGAATTCGTCCTTTCTAGAAAGCCTGACTTTCATGGCGGGCTGAGGCTTAGATTTCACCTCTTCTGCCTCTTTGCGGTTCCATTGCCGTTTCTTGACTAGATACGGCGTCTTGAATTTGTTCTTTCAGTTTTTCGTGCCCGTTGGGTGCGGGCCTCCGCAGAGTTTACAGTGCGGTTTGCACTCCTCATTGTGATTTTGCCCCGGGTTGTGCTTGCCACAGGCGAAACACACTCGGGCGTTTGGGTACGGGCAGACATCTTTTCGGTGTCCAATTTGCCCGCACGTTCTGCAGACTTCTCTGTGCTGTCGGTACAGATAGCACCGGATCAGCACTCCCGCATACTTTATGTATGACGGGACCTTGTTGCCTTTAAACAGCACGATGACCGCTTCCGAGTTGCCAATTCGGTGAGCGTCAATCGCCGTAGTATTGAAATTGTTGAGTACATGCGGTAGTTGAAGGAGTTTTAGTCACTTAACTCGACTTGCAGAATATAATGTCCAGAGATACGTTGTAGAACATCGTTCTTGTAAAGTTTGGAGTCACGAGAAACGGCAAGTGCTGTTAGGACTTCACACCATCAGAGATCTTTTAGAGCGATTCAACACCACAGCTGTTCGTGTTCCAAAAGAGTGTTTTGTCTTGCACTCATTCTGTGAACAGCTCAAGTCTGACATTTGACAAATAGCAGGTATCTGAGTAAGCGTTTGAAATGAATCGATTAACTTTTCTGATCTGGCTATTTGGGTTATTTTTGTGGTTCGACGTATGGCTACTTTTGGACTGTGGTAGCTCAAAAATTTGGCTGATCGCTCTGTGAGAACCTGGATTCCCTGGCTGGTCTGCTAATGAATATTTGGCCAGAGCACTCGCAGTGCCAACCCGTTGCAGAGGGCATGACCAGTAAATAATAATCATCAGCTAGCCCGCCCACTGCTTGTAGCTTGGACCCGCACTGTAACTTTAGCATGACACCTGGAATATCGAAGCACGATGAAGCAGTACTCCACCGCATGCGATTGAACGTCGCCTACACGCGATACTACTGCTACAAAATCAATCAGTCCACCTAGCCTCTGTGCCCACAGTGTGGTGTCCGTGAAGATCTGCAACACCTCATTTGTGACTGTTTGCGATTTAGTACGCAAAGAGTCTGCTTGCAGTGTCTCTGGGCCGGCCGCTCTCCGTAGGGCTAGAACTGAGAGACGTATTAGGTCCCTGGAATTCTTCCAAACGTGCCTTTCGTTCCACAAAAGCTTTACTGGCCTATCTAAACGCCACAAGCCTTGATCAGACTTTGTAAATAGTTCAAATCATGTGTTCCTCTTCATCATTATAATCATCACTGTCACAGCATTCATCTGGCGTAGCAAGCCAGGCGGTTTAGCTCGGCTGACATCGCCAGACTCATTAGAGATTGTTCTCTCTCTCTCCAGCTTGGATGAAGATTAGTGTTTAGGGATGGGGTGTGTTGTCACTACCATACTATGATCTGGAATGCAGTGCAGGGCAATGGCGCAACATCAAGCGGTGCAGGGGGAGCATTGGCCTCCCCTCATTTGCGGATTGGGTTACACGGCTCCCTTACTTCAAAGCGCGCCTGTAGGCTTCTGTTGAGCCACGGACGGTTCCAGGAATGTTCGATTTATTTGCAGAAGGCAAAAAGCTTATGAATTTTACAATCCTCACTCCGAATCTCACGCCCCCGAGTCACGGTTTAAACGACCTTCGCCGCCTTTGTGGATGACCCCGCGGTTCTGGAAAGATAGCGATTTTCACGTTCCCCGTTCTCAGCAGATATATTACGGAAAAGGCTTCGTGTGAAGCATTTGTAGCGCTAGCTTCCCGTCACCAATATTCGGCATTCCAGCGCATCGATGCCGGTGGTACCGATGTTAAGATGTATAGCATATTGGCTTGCCCTTTCTACCGGCTACATATTACCGTGATTCAAGCCAGCTTCACACACTAGTGTGAGCAATAAGTTTTACGGAAACGAGCTCAGATATCTTGATAAATTTGGGTTCCCCGAACGCTACGATAAACGTCTCGCTCCAATACGTTATCAGTGACGCTCTAATAAGACGCAGATGTATTGGGAGTGCGTCGTATAATATGAAATATGAATGCATTCATATCATATTTGCCACTGCACAGAAGAGTTTTCGTAAAATAGTGGCGTAACTACAATTAGAACCAATGTTTCAAAACTAACACAAATAAGCCATGGTGCATACATACCTTGCGCCTACTCGTGCTAATATGACAGATGCTCCTATATCGATTTCCCCCCAAAATAAACCGGAACATTGCAAATCCACCGCACTGATTCCACACGTTAGGCTTGAACACACAGCATACCTATTTGAATTTGTATTTGTATTTCGCTATTTTGCTTTGTCAGTAATTGTTGTGTATGCGATCATGGATGGACAGTCCTGGTAGGTCCGCGGATAAGAGGCATGTCTGTGCTGGGAGTGTGTCCCGTTCCTGCAAGTGTTTTTCGGTTTTCATGTATTTGTGAAGTGCGCACCTCTTTTGTTTGCATCGTAAGTACACATTTATAGAATTGCGTGATAATAATGCCATGTGAGGATGGCACAACCACCGTCAAGAAACCGACTTTTTCACTGTTGTCTTCAACGTCTGTGATTCCGAATGAAGATTTGATTGGGTGTGAGTTTATTTTTTGTGGTTGCGGATTGCGAACATTTATTTGGCCTTGTTATCTGAAAGCGCGTTCATGAGCCCTAAAGTAACAATCTGATTATTAATAAAAATAACACAATAATAATACCGGTTATGTTGATGATGATGATTGCGTAGCATATTCTTGCTCCCCCAGAGAAAAACTAGTGCCGTCGCCCCTGAAACAGGAGCAGACTTTTTAGGGGGAGTGGTAGGTAGTGGGGCACATGGTCTGAAGGAGGGCGGCACAAGGGTTAGAATTACTGCTGAACACGAATATATCGAACTCCGAGGAGATCGCGAAATAGTTAGATATATCGATAATTCAAAATATAAAATATGCCCATCTGAAGCTTATCTGAAAACTTCGCACATCACTGAGAGGTTTTGAAAGGTCGCGACAAGTGGTAGCTTATACCGAACTGTTGCTCACCGCACGAAAAATTGGAACTACAGTGCAACAACTACTGCACTTTCCTTAACATAAAAGCCGGCGAGATTCGCTTGCTTTTCCTTCATCATGAAATTCAGCAGACTATATGCAAGCTTATTAACGCCGTCCAAATGAGAAAATGTGCCGCAACAGTGCCAAATCTGAACAATACGGCTAGGAGGGCAAAGGAGAGGCTGCTCAAGCACCATCGCAGTACAGTTGGCGTCAAGGGATTATCTAGACAATCTATGAGTTCAAGCAACAGAAAAGATATGTAATTGTACATAATTAACTTGCACAGGCTAGATTGCATGTGCCGTGACCCCGTTTCGAAGTGCAAACCTATAAGCATGATCATCATCATCGAGAGCCCGCCAGCTCTCGATTAAATGATTATTTGCACCACTGGGATCTGGCATCCTCACCCCTTTGTGCATTTTGTAATGAATTACATTTTTTCTTCTGCCCACGGTTTACCTCAATACGTAAAAGATATTTGGAACACTTTCAATCAATTGGCCCACCCATCTCTGTTCCTCTAGTATTATCATTTCGGGCGAAAGTCCTGGGTTTTTGCCACGGGGATCTTTGCCGCGCTGTACACTCATTTATTTCTGAATCTCGCCGTCTACCGTGCTAGCCGTGCTAGCCGATGCCGTGCTAACCGCTGCTCTATAACACATGCCACTTCCTTTACTCACTGCCTTCCCGCTCACTGCCTCTCCTTCACTGCCGTATCTTCTTGCTTTATTTCTTTACGTACTTTTCACGGCTGTCCTTCTGTTTATCCTTTCCTTATTCATTAGTGTTGGTTTTATAGTTGGTGTGTCCTCTCTGATGTCGCACCCCATTTTGTGGCTGTCTACATATTATCTTTTTTATTCCCGTTTACATACCATTTTATCCTAACCCAGCACTTCAATTGCATTCACTTTCTTTTAATCCCGAACCCAGTTCTTTTTTTCTCTCAGCACCTATTTCTTGGACAATCCCCCTGAGTGGCTATGAGCCTTTCTCTTGGCACCGACAAATCATACACTCCCTTACTGTCAAACGTGGCCGTCCCGACCGGTTAGCCTCACAAAATCGCCGGAAAGCATGCGTAGGGCCACACGTGTTCCCTTCAAATCGGAAGGCGCTAAGTGTTGCAGTGCGCCGCTAAATTCCTTCTCTGGCAATTTTCAAAAACATTTGCAACTTACCATGGGATATTTGCAAATTCCGTTGTGTTCTGCAGCCAATGGTGATTTATAATTTGTAATCTCCCAGCACATTTCTTTTTGAGTGGATAGGCATAAATACTTTTCGGTTGATTCAAGATGCAAGCCCACTCTTTATGCTGCTAAATGAAAGCTCGGTATCGAAGGGCAACCATCGACATCATGGGTTGAACCTGGGAGTATTCCACTCCTATCAGCGACAGACCTCAGAAGGTAAAAGCTGAACATCGATACCACTCGAAAGCATGGAAGTCGTCAATAAATAAGGAATTTTTTTATGCATTTCTGAGGCTGCTGACGCCCAATGATGGATGCACAGCAGATTTTAACTCAAGGGCGATGGGTTTTTGTGGAATAGTGAGACAATGTTTTCACTGCTCAGAGAAGCGACCGAACTTGAAAAGTAATGTAGGCAAGTTTCTGTTCATGCCAATCCAGACCTTCTTAAATACGAGTTTAATTTAGGAGGTCTGCATCTCAGGGCTTTTAACAATGTTCATATTGACGGGAAGATCCGAGGGATGTCTTGCACTGAAATTTCAAGTGATTATGCTCTGGTCTATTCAGGATAGTGTTAGAGCGGATATTGACCAGGAAACGGCGTCGTAATTCGGCTGCCGTAATGTAAGATTGAGGCGGCATGCAATGCTGCCTTGCGTAAAGCGAAACCAACTAAAGCGGATGCAGTCCCACAGGGCACTACACCCCCATGTCCGGGGACTCGCACCACGAGCAAAAAGATTATGGAGTCCGAAAGAATGCCGGAGAAATTTGACGTCCAAAAATTTCTCAGAGAAGTACGAAGAGAGGCAATCAGTTATAAAAAACCTTTGCGACAGAGCTAGCAATTTTTCTCGCTGCCAATGCCACGGAGAGAAGTTTTACTTCAATGATGGTCGTGTAGTCTTCCAGTGTGAAGGAGAAACTAAAATCCATTTTCCGAGAACAAATTCCCACAGTGGCGCTAGTTGCATGTTACGAAACGTCAGTGGAAATAAGAACGTGGCCAAGAAACTGCGAAAGATGATCGTCTATCATATTCTGTAACATGCGTCTAGGCAGAAGCTTGACATCATTCGGAAATATGACAAACTTGGACAAGCACTGCATTACATCTAACTTGTAATTGTTCTGTAGAGGAGCGGTCAATGTTATATTGGCAGAGGATGGATTATACAAACAAAAATAGGGGGAGGGAAACCGAGACCATGGAGATGTCATCAAGGCGAAGGGTTGCTGAGGGACTAAGGCCTGCGATCTTTCAGTAGGCGATTCTTTAATCATTAACTCCGTGCGTACCGATAGTTGATGAAACGACGTCGCAAGTGGTGGAATTTGTGCCTAAAGTTACAGTGCCATGTCACCAACAAACTCTTGTGCTCCATCCGAAGCGCGCTCAGCTTACTCCTCTTGCAAGTCCCATAACCAAGCTTGACAGGGAAACTGTGGTGCTTTTCTTGTCCTTCCGTAGGCTCTTCTTCGCTCATCCACAGTGTTCTAGACCTAATTCGATGTTTCCAGAAACTAGACTACAGCAAATCAATGCTTGATATGCAAACGTCACGCCATTCCATTCGTCGATGATCGTCTGTGCACGTCACTGTGTTGACTGCTCATTCGACGCTTTTGTTAAGTTTATAAAGGAGCACAAGTTCGCTCCCACAAACTTCGTTTAGAGGAAGAACCCTGCACCGTTCTTGGCTACGGGGCAATTTAAAGCCATGTAATCTGCAGTCCCGATGTATGTCCGCTAACCTTCCCTTTGTAATGCTTCCTTTCCGTCATGTGCAGCTACCGTTCTATCTGTTGACGCGGATTCTTTTATATCCTCTTTTCTGTCTCCATTTTCTGATTGGGACTTATTTGAGGTATCCTTGTCCCGAAAAATTTGATGACGTGATTTGTTTTCTTTGCTGCAACTCCACCTCCCAGTTTACCTCTTTTTTCAGGTTATGTATGCAGGAAGTAGAGCTGACTGATGCAGTGAAAAGGGAAAAACGTCAACTTGCGGCCACCTGCTACATCATGGATCGTCAGCCCAGTGGTGAGGGTGGTGCTGTTGCTATAATGTTACTGCACTGTGGTGTAGCTTGTGCTGCTACACCTTCATCGAATGTGGTACCATGCACCCGCCGTAAGCATTCGCATAATGTTTATTTTTTGCGCGGTTTTTGCAAAGTGTTAGCTTTAGAAATCACCTTTGTCTCAGAAAATTACAACTGCGCGCTCTACCGGCGACGCATTGGAAGCAAAACATCATGTCACCAGTTAACATGGTGATGCAGCACTTCTCAGTTTTATTGACCATTGGGTTATCTGCCATTTTTTAGTTGTGCTAGTGATTTTAGCGTGAATACATACGAAGGACAAAGACACGAGTCATTTTGAAAAATGTTAAGTACAAATCACATATAAAGCGAGGAACACGGTGAAGTGACTCAGAACTGGGGTGTGTCAAGCAAGAAATATTGCTGACCATCACAAGTGTGGGGCTCATTTCACCAGTGCTTTTGAATATGGCATCTTTGAAGCGAGATGTCATGGAAAGACGGATATTTTCTTGTCTCGTCTCGCATCAGCTAAAAAGTTCTGTTCTAGGGATGAACTAAAATTGCTCAAAAACGTAATTTGTCTGTTTCACACACAGTCTGCAACACCTTTAAATAATTGTTAGAGCTGCATTCTTGTGTGCGCCGGTGCGTGCGAACAGTAGGGGCTTGACAGGATGGTGCTCACGATATCCTTTTTTTATGTCTGTGCAAAAGATGCAGGACCCTCCTCGTCAGGCAAACAACATAAGGCACGGAAGCGGTCGTCGGACAAAGAATCGGATTCTCCAAGGTGAACAACTTTTTTCTCCCCATACTCTTCGCTGATAGGCTTTCTAGCAGGTGCAAAATGCGAAGTGAGACATGGGCCGCTTCAGAGTGTTTTTTTTTCATGGAGAGCTAAAATGGATAGAGGCAAAGCCTTTTATCTGGCTTTAACGGAGCCTTGAATGCCATTAGAGCTGCCGAAGTATTTCTGAAGTAACCTGTATTCTGAAGGTCTTGCTTGTCGTTGCTGTTTGGAGGGTGATAATCAAAACCTGTTTTACTGATTTTCTTTCTGGTCATTCCACACATGCACCTGCCCTTATGTTGCCAAAGAGCGCGAATGTAGTTAAATGAGTAGTGCGCGCTAAAACTAAAGCACAGTGGTCGCGATTTTACGGAAAAAGCATGGTCAAAGGGAAGTGTCTGTCTGTAGGAAAACTTATTTGAATCTGGCACAGTTTACAAAATGTTTTTGATTTTTTTTGGCTATCATGTTTGTAGGGCGCATCTTTTCTCGTTTAGCACAGGCCACAAACTGGCGTGGGAGACTTTTGAGGGCTGTTTTTCACTGCTTGAAGTGGCAGCAGAAACGATCTTTGAGCTCTGTAAATGCCGCAGAACTTCGTTTTTTTAACAAAATGATGACGCTTCTGGTGGCTACTTCTGGTGTTTTTGGGCTTCAGACGGTGCCTTGTCGGCTTAAAAATAAGTAATGAGAGTTGTGGTTAGTTCGTCCCTGAGCATTGGTCCCGGATGCACAACTCAACTGAGTTGTTTTCTGTCATAAAGTCTTTGCTCTGAAAAAAGATGGTTGATTGGTTTCATAGCTGCCTTTTACCAGTGCGTCGAACTGAAACAAATGCCGGTTCGGTTACGGTTCGGGGAATTTATTTCGTTCCGGTTCGACAAGATCACAACCAGAACCGGTTCGCGAAGCGGTTCAGGGAGTTAAATTATTCACGAAGTGCGCAAAAATGTTTCAGTTTAAAGCAACCATAAAAAAGAGATACAATTCTGGCCCATTTAAAACACTGCGCTTCCCTGTAAAAGTTGTGCTATTTCAAATACAACAGGAAGAAATTAGGCCGGAAAATAATTGAAACAGGTTAAGTGTTGATGAATTACTACCTAGTTTCCTAACAGCTCTTATCTGGTCCTTGAGATTACTTAAAGCAACCATAATGGGTCATGACTGCCCGTGGGATATCCGTTCTCCCGCTTCCTTTTTATTGTTGAAATCGCACTCGTCTCTCATTCTATCACCCTGAACATAAAACCCTCGAGTTAGGCTTCCGTACCGGCGTGTCGCCTCGGTACATTCATTATCATGGGACGTGTTTTTATACCAATGATGTGCGTTATTTTTCATCAGTTGTAGGATAAGAAAAAACCCCTACAGCAGCCACGTAAATGCTACCTATGAAATCAGTTGTTTGGCCACATAGGGTACTTTGCTAGCAGTACCCATCGGGAGAATGTGAGCCAAAGTTTTGTAAAAAGTGAGCTTTAGTAGCACTCAGTCCCTCATTATTCTCTAATAAATGCACTTTCAGATAGCTATTATTAATGTGTGCGTCAACGAGGAGTTCACAGACACAGACATTCGACCAAACGTTTTGCGTCTCAGTAGACCAAGAAAGACTATCGTCACAAAACGGAGTAATATACCATGGACCACGGCGCTCTTTGCGTTTGCTGTGATGACACGCTTGGGTATGCTAATGGTTGGACAGCAAAAAAAACAGCAAAAAAGAGGAGAAATGCTCATGTGGGAACTCAGGTTGGAATAACTTAAAACCATGTGGTTGGCCATTTCTGATTTGTTTTCCTGTGGAAACAAACTTCTCGAAAAATACTGGCGCGCTTGATGCGCCGAAACTTCTCTTGTGCTTAGAGGCATATTGTATATTGCAGGCGGGCAAAGCCATTTAGACCATCTGGAAATATTTCGAAGTCTCGAAACATGAGTCTTCGTCTTTTGTCTACGTCAGAAAAACGGCAGCTCGGTGCAGTGATCAAACCCACATCCTTGGGATCAGCAGCCAAAGGCTCAGCCACCGAGCTGCTCTTAAGGGTCGCACTTGTCAAGCATTTACCCTTTTCAGGTCTGTGGCTTTTTTAAGGCAAATTCAAAAATGCAAGAAGCATAAACATTTCGGGTGTTGGCCTTCGCCGCTGCGCAGTGCAGCAATCCTGCAGCCCAGTGGGGCCACTGACCTCTACTAGTTTTGCTGGATGGCGCACCGCCGCTACCTGAAGCGGGAGCTTGCGAAGCCACCGGAAGTGCCGCCGCTTGTCCCGCAAGGCGGTCGTCTGCTGCGCGACACGGTACGCGCGACGCGAGTTATGCCGGGGTGCTGCTGTTCTTTGGATCACGTTTCCTTTATTTCTTTTTTTGTAAATACTTGCTCGTGGTTAGTAGGGTAAACCAAGTGACAATAAGGGCTATGTAGGCGCAGATCAGTGTTTGTTCAATGGGCTTTTAATGAGACAGCGTATGCACGTAAAACTGCCTTTTTTCTAATGCGCGTCCGTTTTAGATGCGACGCTGAGAGGAGCATCTCTTGCCGGCGGCCCTTGTCCTTCCTGCGTCATTGTCGTCCGCGTCCGCACAGCTGCGTTTCTCCTCCGCTCAACCCCCTCTCCTCTCGCCGTGATAGCGCGCCCTCTCCCGCAACTTCTGTGGCGCGTGCAGTGCGGCGTGCTCTCTCGCTCCGCCGGTGGGCGGCGCAAGCGCGCTGTGCGCATGTGCAGCACCCTGTCTCTCCGCGGTCTCCTCTCCTTCGTGCGCGCAGTGCCGCGCTCCGGCCGGTCTCTCAGTCGACGGTCGTCCGCGCTACGCTTGCTCTCTCTCTCTTTCTCTCTCTCTCACATTACCCGACGATTGCTCACGCAATTCGAGTAATCGACCCAACGGAAACGCACAATGGAACCCCCTTCAGCGTCGCATCACACCATTGTTCCCGCGAGGGGAGGTGGGCGTAATTTTTCTTTTTCGCAAGATTAACGGAGCATCGCCTATCAACGGCGGACAATCTTGGAGACTGGCCGCGTTTCGTTAAGATGGACGGTTATGGGTCCCAGCTGTTCGGAGTGGCTGTCCGGTCTTGTACGAGGCGTGGGATCTAGCGACGCAGGCTGCGTTCATAGAAGCTTTCGCGGACGCTTGCACGTGTCTCCGCGGGTTTGTGAGTGTTTGTTATATTTGTTTGGTTTGCTCTCGATCTTTTCCTTTTAGATGCGGCGCATCTCTTGCTCTGAGGCATGTCCCTCCTGCGTCGTCGGCGTCCGTCCGCACGCCACCTGCGCATGCGCGACTCTCCTCCATTCATCTCTCCCACAGCTGTGCGCGACACTCTCACTCCGGCGCATTAGCATAACGACAGCTGGCACGCTTGGCTGGCGCGCGCTTCGCTACGTTAACGCTGCGTTAACAGCTGCTCCGGTGCGCATGTGCGCACATGCGGGAGTCTCTCCCGCGGTCTCCTCTCCTTCAAGTGCTGTGAATATAAAGCGGGTATCGCTCCGCGGCGGTTCAGTCAGCGCTCGCTCTCGTTCGACTTGGCGTCACTTTGCTTGACGACTGTGTGCTTGACTACGTCGTACTTCACTTGATTCTTCGATGAAGAGGTTATGGAAGCGACGGTCCCTTCCGTGAGTGGTGTGACACAACCCACTATCAGCGTCACCCCAAGCATTGAAAGCAACGTTACGACCATCGAAGATGACAGAGCTGGGAAGGCTGCTAAGCGAAGAGCTCGTGATGCCGAGCGTGGAAAAATGGAAACGCCAATTGAACCCCCAGATGCGCCGCATCACACCAGGGTTCCCTCGCGGGGAGATGGGGCCAATTTTTTTTTCGTGGGAGAGAGTGGCATCGCTTAAGGGTTACGGGGGGCGTTGCCAACCGTGGTTTAAGCCCGGATTTGTAAATCCACCCAATCAGGTCCCCAGGAGACAGTGATTGGCCTGTGTATCGGGGGTGGAGCCTAAGTAACCCATGAAAACCACGACACGAGGTCTCGGGGTCGAGTCCTCAATGTTTAATGCGCTATGGACGGCCTGTGTATTGCCGGGCTAGCCAGGTTCGTCTAGGGAGGATCTCACCACTTGGGTAGTCTTAGGTCAGGGTCCGTCGCTGACGGTGGTGCCGTGTGCACAAGGTTGTAGCTGACGAATACTCTCACTTTATTTCTTACTTCGCTAACTCTATCTTCAGTCTGTAAATATTCTGTATGTGTCTTTCGTGTAAATATACGTTTTCGAAAACCCTCTATCAACTATTATCGTCGTGTCAAGTGCCGCACCACCAGGCAACAACGCCAGATCATCCTCTACAACAACGAAGTAACCTTTACGGCACCTAAATGAGAACTTCAGCAACAAAGTTGCCTATAACTCAGGCCAAGCTGTTCCCTGTTTTATTATAATCAGGGTGTTTTATAATAAAAACCGTGTGAGTAGAATTCACTGCACATAAGCTTGATATCAAGTTATAGTAACGGAGAACATGAAACTGAAGAAAAGGACCTGAAGGCCGAGTGGTCAATTTATTGGAGTTGATGTAGAAGACACGTACTGATCAATTTGTGCGAATGTTTTACTAGTGCTTGAATAGGATAAGCTTTGTGAGCTGCTTGCGGATGTTTGATCCAGTTATCTTGGCCGTCACGGTCTTCGCGGTGTGATGCATCCATATCTTTATATATGAAGCGGTCACACACTTCACCAGTTGCACTAAGTGGATTAAATCAGCCGCTGATTCGATCATGTAGCTCGGGGTACAGCATCTCGAGGTGACCGGAAAGCTCTGTCATAACTGAAACTCAATAAATCAGAAAGATTCCCCTTCTTTGGAAGGCTCGTGCCATGCTAGTTGTCTTCTCTGCGTATCACTTCCTCTTAGGTCTGGCAGATGTAAATTGTAGCTTATGACGGCTTCTGCAGACCACCACGGTTTTTCCGGTCAAAGAAGGCCGACGGACTTCTCTCTGACACAGTTACTGCGTGGCATGTAGCACAAGGAATTCTTCTGCGCACCATCAGGCACACAAAGCCCGCAATGTACCCGGTGATGTTCCCGACATACGGCGAGAGCGAAGGAAGGCGCTCAGCCTCCCTTTCCAACTCACTTTCCTCGAAAAGCTCGGGATCATGCTGGAGATCTCCACCACCATTCTGCTTTGCCACAGTCATGTCCAGCTCATCATGAGCCCATATCCCGCTGCTTACATACAAAATCCGGGTTTCATCAAGCGCATCACAATTTCCTCGTCCTCCTTTGACCTCGGTGTGCACAACTAGGCGTTTATAAGCTGCCACAAATTGTGCAACTGTGTGGTTGTTGTTCCACGCTCCTTTGCAGCGTATGGCAGCGAAGAAGAGTTCAGTGTGGTCTTGCTCGAGTTTGTACATTAGTAGGTAGCGCAACGGGGCAGCTTCTCCAAGGAGCAAGGAAGATGCCATCCCGATGGTGCTTTCAATGCTGACTAGAAAACCAAGAAAGGTAGTCTTCCGCGAAGTCTTAAAAATGGCAATCCCTGTTGGTCCAGTGAGGCCCCTCATGTACTCCTGAGCTTCCTCCAGAAACGACAACGAGATACCCTTGCTGCCAGGCGGAAGGGGTGCTTTAGATCCCTGAGCCACAGGGTTGCGCGAGTTCAGGCAGTCAAACAGCCGGTCGCAGAGGCGAATAAATTTCGTAGTCGCTTGCGAATCCTTGAATTGAGGCAGCTTTAAGTCTTCCCGACAGAAGTTAATGGCATCTGCCACACTGGCACTCAATGTTTGGGCGGCAAGGTTTTTCCTTCATTTTTTGCTTCTGCCACTCAATATGTGCCGCCCGAAGCTTAGTTGCAGCGTGCAACCCCTGTTGTTCTTGGAGCTTGTGTAGCTCATGGATGTATTGCCACTGTATTAATGACCCCGATGAATTCTTTAGACAGCCAAGAGAGGCAAGGGCGTCGCGCACAAGATTTAGCATATGGCACACATCAAGAAAACAGTGCACCTTCTCATTTGTGACAGGGTGCTGGAATGACGTCACCATTTCGCACTGATCCACCAGCGAAGCCCGCAGGTCCTTGAACATCGCAAAATTGCAGCTCAGCCCAGCACAGGTTAGCGACACTATGCGAACGCCTGCTTCAGCAAGTTTTCTCAAGCATAGTTTTACAACGTTTGCTCTCTCTTTTCCAGTCATCCCATTTATGAGGAAATACCCACAGGGTATTTTCCAATGCGAGTCAAGAGAAACAACCATGAAAACCGTGGCTTCAGCTGCCACATCATTTTTGTCATCATCCATCTCGGTGCCAATATCCACATAGCCTCTAAACTTCCTGCCATCCCACTCCACGTGCTTTCTTATGGGCAACTCATCTACCATGAGGCTGCACAGCAGTTCTTTTTGGTTCTTTTTGGCTTCATTAGCCTCCACGGGAATGGCATTCATTGCCTCTCCGGTAAAGCCAGGTTCCCCATTCACCGTGCTATACCACTTTTTTATTGTGGATGGGTGTGGCAAGGCGCAGTCAAACGTTTCCCGCACGTAATTATACGCTTTCGTAGAATAAAATTGCAGGGTCAGTGCAAACATGCGCAACGTGGGCGAGTACTTCTCTCGACTCGGCCTGGCTGGTTCGGCGCCTTCATTTGACTGCTTCACGATGCGCTGCATAACTTCAAGGGCACTCCAGTAAAGCACTTCTCCAACATTGTGCAAGCATCTTGTGAAACAAAATTCTGCCTTAGGTCGTCAACAATTTCGCTCAATGATGCGACCCGGGTCTTCAGCCGACGCTCCCATTACTGGCTAAGCTTCAGTCTCTTTTTGACGCCTTCAGTGACACTAGTGCACTTGTCCAGTCTCCTTTTTAGGGTTTTGGGAGTGTTCATGACGGCATAGCTGTGATCAAATGCCTGTAAATAATAAATTTATAAGCTCAACAACCACAATAAATGTCAATCTACAAGAAAGCAACCTACAAAAACCTGTTTACTAAAAGTAAAAATTAGGCTTCCCATATTTGTTCTTTCCAAATTTCCTTATTCTCTTTCGTGCATCGGCCAGTTCATGAAAAACTGCGCTGCAGGACATCAAGCTTTCCTATTGGTAACTATCATCACGCAGCCTGAAGGCGGCAGAAAATGTTTCGAGTTTTTGTATTTCACAATTCATTTGTACATTATTGTTAGCGCTTATCTGAAAGTAAGCTTACACTTCCTGATGGCTCAGGAGGAGGTGCTGGTGGGCTGCTGGGTGCCTCATCTGTGAGCTAGGTCGTGGCTCAAATGAAGATCGAATGGGAGAAACTAGGGTTTGAGAATTTAAAGGTTTAATAATAGAGAAAAACTGAGGTTACAGTGGATGAGGGCAGAGGAGCACGGAGAGAAAACGTCTGACGTGGTGCACAGGCGTGGGGCGACTCTCCGGGTGAACCGCACACACACGTAAGAGAGAGAGAGAGAGAGAGAGAGAGAGAGAGATAGAGAGAGAGAGAGAGAGAACATAAACACCCGCGTTGCGTCTGGCGTCTCCCTGTTCTCGGGCATAACACACCCGAGTCAGGGGCGCGTTCGTGCTCTTGAAAAGCTCGGGTCCTTGCGGCGCGGCCGTGGTCGTAAACTGCGGTCGTTCTCCGCGTCTTCGGGCGGCAGCTCCTGAGGTGTTGAGAGGCTGGGCCCCGAGGCCGACCGTTCCCGTTTCTCGCGGAGAGATTTCTGCGAAGCATCGGAGCGAGCTGACACATCTGACGTGAAAAAGTCAGGAATTGGGGCTCTATCCTTGGGTGGTTTTCGATTCGGGGTTTTCTGAAAAAAGGCATGATTTTCGTTATAGTGACCATCACAAGTCAACCATTAATTTACGCACAAACAACAGCAAATCTTATAAAATTAACTCATTTTCATGCATGAAGAAAGCAGCAGTTACAAGTGACTCATCCAGGCATGAAAAGGTACTTTTGTACACAAAACACCGCAATAACGCAAGAAACAAATGCGAGTACATGCCTGGACCATTGGGAAACCGTGCAACGTTGATTCTTTGCCCCTAAATTACAGCTTCACGTTGCAAAACATGCGAGCGGTGCTTTTTAGCAAGCAGTAAGCAAGGGACTGGTTCTCACACCGCAGAATACAACTGTCCGGAATCAATAATGCTTTGAACGACGAAACTGCAAGAATGGTGGACACATTGGAAAGGCTTGCACCTAGAAGCGCTAAGACAGCCAAAAATGCTGCCTGCACGGTTGTCAGCAAGACAACGTTCAGTGCCATGTGGAGCCACAATCCACCTAGGCTGCAGATAGACAAGACAACGTGTTGCTTCTCACGTTGTCAGGCCAGTTTCTTCATGTTTTTGGTTCTGCAACAGTTAACATTGTAGACGCCCTGAAAGCTCACTTTGTCCCACAACAATCGGAGCTATACTGTCGAGCACGCTTGCAACGTCGAAATCAAGAACAGGGAGAAACCGCGGGTGCCTACGATACAGCACTAAAACATGGATCTTTTACGCAGAACCGTAAGCCAGGCATAGCTTCTGCGTCGCATGGGTCCCCGATCATGGCTCGTCAAGCATCGGCGCGTTAAACCTCTCAATCAATCAATCAATCAATCAATCAATCAATCAATCAATCAATCAATCAATCAATCAATGAATGAATGAATGAATGAATGAATGAATGAATGAATGAATGAATCAAATGTTCCACCGGAGAGGTCACCAATTTTAATGTTCCCACAACCGAATAGCAGCCGTCGGTTTACTGAAGCGTCGTACATATGTACACTCCAGGCCTTCCGAGTTCGGACTGCACAACAGAGAGCGCGGTCGCACATATCGTCTTCCGCTCACGCACTGCTAGTCTACCGCACGAGAAAGGCGCTATCGGGAATTCTCAGGAGCGGCGTCGCAAAAGCGCGCACGGCGTGCAGTCTCAAATATCACCCAGGTGTGTGGCCTTGGGCAGTGGTATATGTCACTTTTGCCGTGCATCTGAGATGCTACATCCGGGAAAGATCTTCTATGCAGCCCATGACTTTGCGTAGAAATGATTGGTGCACAGAGAGAATTCTCGCCTTCTGCAAGTGCTCCGGGAAAGAAAACAGCGTTGGGACGGCGTCGCTTTCACAGACGCGTTCTTACATCCGGGAAAGATCTTCTATGCAGCCCATGACTTTGCGTAGAAATGATTGGTGCACCGAGAGAAGTCTCACCTTCTGCAAGTGCTCCGGGAAAGAAAACAGCGTTGGGACGGCGTCGCTTTCACAGACGCGTTCTTACATCCGGGAAAGATCTTCTATGCAGCCCATGACTTTGCGTAGAAATGATTGGTGCACAGAGAGAAGTCTCACCTTCTGCAAGTGCTCCGGGAAAGAAAACAGCGTTGGGACGGCGTCGCTTTCACAGACGCGTTCTTACATCCGGGAAAGATCTTGTATGCAGCCCATGACTTTTCGTAGAAATGATTGGTGCACAGAGAGAAGTCTCACCTTCTGCAAGTGCTCCGGGAAAGAAAACAGCGTTGGGACGGCGTCGCTTTCACAGACGCGTTCTTACATCCGGGAAAGATCTTCTATGCAGCCCATGACTTTGCGTAGAAATGATTGCTGCACAGAGAGAAGTCTCACCTTCTGCAAGTGCTCCGGGAAAGAAAACAGCGTTGGGACGGCGTCGCTTTCACAGACGCGTTCTTACATCCGGGAAAGATCTTCTATGCAGCCCATGACTTTGCGTAGAAATGATTGCTGCACAGAGAGAAGTCTCACCTTCTGCAAGTGCTCCGGGAAAGAAAACAGCGTTGGGACGGCGTCGCTTTCACAGACGCGTTCTTACATCCGGGAAAGATCTTCTATGCAGCCCATGACTTTGCGTAGAAATGATTGGTGCACAGAGAGAAGTCTCACCTTCTGCAAGTGCTCCGGGAAAGAAAACAGCGTTGGGACGGCGTCGCTTTCACAGACGCGTTCTTACATCCGGGAAAGATCTTCTATGCAGCCCATGACTTTGCGTAGAAATGATTGGTGCACAGAGAGAAGTCTCACCTTCTGCAAGTGCTCCGGGAAAGAAAACAGCGTTGGGACGGCGTCGCTTTCACAGACGCGTTCTTACATCCGGGAAAGATCTTCTATGCAGCCCATGACTTTGCGTAGAAATGATTGGTGCACAGAGAGAAGTCTCACCTTCTGCAAGTGCTCCGGGAAAGAAAACAGCGTTGGGACGGCGTCGCTTTCACAGACGCGTTCTTACATCCGGGAAAGATCTTCTATGCAGCCCATGACTTTGCGTAGAAATGATTGGTGCACAGAGAGAAGTCTCACCTTCTGCAAGTGCTCCGGGAAAGAAAACAGCGTTGGGACGGCGTCGCTTTCACAGACGCGTTCTTACATCCGGGAAAGATCTTCTATGCAGCCCATGACTTTTCGTAGAAATGATTGGTGCACAGAGAGAAGTCTCACCTTCTGCAAGTGCTCCGGGAAAGAAAACAGCGTTGGGACGGCGTCGCTTTCACAGACGCGTTCTTACATCCGGGAAAGATCTTCTATGCAGCCCATGACTTTGCGTAGAAATGATTGCTGCACAGAGAGAAGTCTCACCTTCTGCAAGTGCTCCGGGAAAGAAAACAGCGTTGGGACGGCGTCGCTTTCACAGACGCGTTCTTACATCCGGGAAAGATCTTCTATGCAGCCCATGACTTTGCGTAGAAATGATTGGTGCACAGAGAGAAGTCTCACCTTCTGCAAGTGCTCCGGGAAAGAAAACAGCGTTGGGACGGCGTCGCTTTCACAGACGCGTTCTTACATCCGGGAAAGATCTTCTATGCAGCCCATGACTTTGCGTAGAAATGATTGGTGCACAGAGAGAAGTCTCACCTTCCGCAAGTGCTCCGGGAAAGAAAACAGCGCTGGGACGGCGTCGCTTTCACAGACGCGTTCTTACATCCGGGAAAGATCTTCTATGCAGTCCATGACTTTGCGTAGAAATGATTGGTGCGCAGAGAGAAGTCTCACCTTCTGCAAGTGCTCCGGGAAAGAAAACAGCGTTGGGACGGCGTCGCTTTCACAGACGCGTTCTTACATCCGGGAAAGATCTTCAATGCAGCCCATGACTTTGCGTAGAAATGATTGGTGCACAGAGAGAAGTCTCACCTTCTGCAAGTGCTCCGGGAAAGAAAACAGCGTTGGGACGGCGTCGCTTTCACAGACGCGTTCTTACATCCGGGAAAGATCTTCTATGCAGCCCATGACTTTGCGTAGAAATGATTGGTGCACAGAGAGAAGTCTCACCTTCTGCAAGTGCTCCGGGAAAGAAAACAGCGTTGGGACGGCGTCGCTTTCACAGACGCGTTCTTACATCCGGGAAAGATCTTCTATGCAGCCCATGACTTTGCGTAGAAATGATTGGTGCACAGAGAGAAGTCTCACCTTCCGCAAGTGCTCCGGGAAAGAAAACAGCGCTGGGACGGCGTCGCTTTCACAGACGCGTTCTTACATCCGGGAAAGATCTTCTATGCAGCCCATGACTTTGCGTAGAAATGATTGGTGCACAGAGAGAAGTCTCACCTTCTGCAAGTGCTCCGGGAAAGAAAACAGCGCTGGGACGGCGTCGCTTTCACAGACGCGTTCTTACATCCGGGAAAGATCTATGCAGCCCATGACTTTGCGTAGAAATGATTGGTGCACAGAGAGAAGTCTCACCTTCTGCAAGTGCTCCGGGAAAGAAAACAGCGCTGGGACGGCGTCGCTTTCACAGACGCGTTCTTACATCCGGGAAAGATCTTCTATGCAGCCCATGACTTTGCGTAGAAATGATTGGTGCACAGAGAGAAGTCTCACCTTCTGCAAGTGCTCCGGGAAAGAAAACAGCGCTGGGACGGCGTCGCTTTCACAGACGCGTTCTTACATCCGGGAAAGATCTTCTATGCAGCCCATGACTTTGCGTAGAAATGATTGGTGCACAGAGAGAAGTCTCACCTTCTGCAAGTGCTCCGGGAAAGAAAACAGCGTTGGGATGGCGTCGCTTTCACAGACGCGTTCTTACATCCGGGAAAGATCTTCTATGCAGCCCATGACTTTGCGTAGAAATGATTGGTGCACAGAGAGAAGTCTCACCTTCTGCAAGTGCTCCGGGAAAGAAAGCAGCGTTGGGACGGCGTCGCTTTCACAGACGCGTTCTTACATCCGGGAAAGATCTTCTATGCAGCCCATGACTTTGCGTAGAAATGATTGGTGCACAGAGAGAAGTCTCACCTTCTGCAAGTGCTCCGGGAAAGAAAGCAGCGTTGGGACGGCGTCGCTTTCACAGACGCGTTCTTACATCCGGGAAAGATCTTCTATGCAGCCCATGACTTTGCGTAGAAATGATTGGTGCACAGAGAGAAGTCTCACCTTCTGCAAGTGCTCCTGGAAAGAAAACAGCGTTGGGATGGGGTCGCTTTCACAGACGCGTTCTTGAACCCGAGCGGTCGAAACACGCCTCAGTAAAGTGATTGCTGCAGTCTGCTGCTTGGAGATGGCTTCAATTTGTCCCTTTTGAGGTTAACAACCCACTGCTGGTACAAGTGGGGCTGGGAACGCGGAGACCTGCGAGACAAATACCGGACAGCTTTAACACGCCGTTCTACGCATCGCAAATATTTTCTTCATGCTCCCTGCAAGTCAGTTACGGGAAATTAAGAATGATTTAAGGGCACTTACGCATGAAACGTCTTTTCAGAAGACTTTTCTGGCCTGCTTGTGCAATTAACAGCACAGCAGACAGGCATTGTTTTGAGAGAAGTGCAGAAAACGCGCACGCCGGCAGCAGTCAGGCGGGAGCAAGCACCGGCTTCCGGGACAAGGCCGCCGACTTCCGGTGGCTTCACGCCGGCGCGCTCTAAGCGCCATCCAGCTCCCCTGGTGAAGGTCAGTGAGTGGGGCCCCTAACAGTTGCAGCGAGGTAAGGTCAAAGTTCATGTTTTATATCGCCGGCAGGCTGCCTAGCTGAGATATTTCGTTTGCTAAGCGTTGCACTCTGCTTGCGGTACCAGCAGTAGCATACAATTGCAGCATCGGTGTACATATTAGAGAGAGAGAGAGAGAGAGAGAGAAACAACTTTCGCTGAGCCCATTTCAGGTGACGCTCGCAGGCGTCAGACGGGGTGGAACCCTAGTCACGAGTCCCATATGAGTCCAATAGCTCCTGGCCCCTGGACGCGAGCTCTTGCTGCGTCGACAGGTCGGGGCTGGACATCAAGATCTCCCATCGCTCGGGTAGGGGGGGAAGGGGAAGGGGGAGGGAAGGTAGAGGATTCTTGAGCTCAGTACACTCCGCCAGTATGTGCGGCAGGGTGCCTTCCGTCTTTTTGCAGAACGGGCAGATGGGGTCGTGTTCTGCCGGGAACATCTTGTTCAATAAAGCTGGGTGCGCCAGTGACCCCGCTTGTGCCCGGCGCACTATTGCAGAGCATCTGATTCACTCACCTTGTTCCTCCGGCGTCGTCGTCGTCGTCGTCGGCGGCGTTGTCCACCCCTCCCCCATTCTCCTCGCCGCGACAGCTGCGCTCTCCGCCGCTCACCCCCTCTCCTCTCCGATAGCGAACACTCTCTGGCGAGGGGCATTGGATTGGCTTCGATTGGATCGAATTAGATTGGCTTGGATTGGATTTGGATTGGATTGGATTAAAGTGGATTGTGTTGGATTGTGTTGCGTCATAGCCGCGGCACGTGGCGTCATAGCCGCGGCAAACGCGCTGGGCCGGCGCATGTGCCGCGCCGCGGCACATGCGCCGCGGTTTCCTCTCTCTTCCGCGGTTTCCTCTCCTTCGGGCGCGCTGCGCATATAACCGCTGTGCCGTTCTCCGGCGAAGCAACATCCACGCTTGGCTCAAACACCTAGAGTCCACGCCGCTTTACAAGTACGCCAACGTCGTCATCGACTGGGACCGGCTTACGCAGTCCCGTCAACGTTATGCGCGCTATAAAACGCGGTCCCTTCGCCGCTCCGCCTATGCGTCGCATCTACACAGGGCTTCCCGCGAGGGGAGGTGGGAGTCTCATTTTGAACGATGAAGAGAGCGTTGATACGATTGTGACTGATATGAAAACGAAAGTGCCTTAGAAATTACGGAGTCCATGGTGCGTGAAAGAAAAAAGCCCCGAATGACGTTGACCGCGTATCATCAACCGCGAATCCACATGGTTGGTGGATGCCCCTCCCACCATCTCCCCAAGCCGAATCCTTACAATTCTCCCGAGCTTTGTAGGCGCGCCCTGTCCATCTCATGCCTGTCCGACCAGCTTCAGCTTGTGGAACAGGCTGTAGCGGCTGGCAAGGCATATGGGGTCCTGGACTAAGAACTTCACCTCCTGAAGAGTCCACACAACTTTTTCCCACAATAAAGATGTTTATCTTCCTCCTGGTCGAACGATTTTGCTGTGAACCGGTAAACGTTATTCCTTATCGGCTCAGGTTAAGCGGGCTCAAAAAATAGCGGCGCAGGTTTTGGTTCAGTTCAGGGAAACATGCCAGTTCGGTTCCGGTTCGGTTAGCTGCCGGGTCGACACCCTCCTTTTTACCCGTGTTTTCCTCTGAGAACAACTTGTTCAAAAACAGCCTAGAAACCTCATTGATCTGTTTTTGGGTGTCCTGCGGTCTTTGTATATGACATGCGGTTCTTTGTATTTGGTGTGGATTTATTTGATGATATATCTCGGATGTTGGTTCAGCACTTTCATAATATAGTGCTTTTTTTAGGACCTGTGCTGTGCTTTCACTGGACCGACATCTTTCTCACATAATTCGCTCCTTGTAGTATTCCAGTGGTTCTGTGATGGTCGCGATTCTTAACGTGACCCCAGGTTCACAAAAGGCATGAGGAGATGGGGGCACAGAGACATGGATGTTTTTAAATGGAATTAAATAGGACCAACTGGCTCGATCTCGCTTACGGCTCGGCGTCGCTGTGCTGCTACGGCATGGTGCGGCACGGGCTTGTAGGAAGGGACTGATGTTCTCTGCGGTCACGCCGCGGTGGCTCGGGCTCGAACCGAGGGTCCGTCACGATAAGGTTGCTTTGATTCGATCTCGTACGATGGCTTAACGTGGTTGGCTAAGTGTGGAGACGGGTGGTCCTAAGCTCCCCTGCCTGCCGCTTCTTGCGTCTCGTCTCGTCCGCTCCCCAGATCGCTCCCCCGTCAGACGCCGCACCCGAGCGATGGCTAGACTCCGGGGCTCGAAGCCCCCCTGTTTTCGACCTAACGCATCTCGCGACTCGTCTCGTCCGCCACCGGATCGCTGTCCTTCGATCTCTCCGGATCTGACTGCCCCTCGATCTCAGTGCTTGGATCTGACTGATTTCGCCCTCCGGTCGGCCTCCTCTTTTAATACCTTTCGTCGTTCTTGCACTCCTCCCACGCCGTCAATGACTGCTGTCCCCTCGTGTCCGGCGGGGGCATAATGAGCCACTTAGGTTGTCACAAAAGAAGTTCTTCTTATCGGGGTTTCGATCGGCGTCTCCAAGACGGTAACAAAGCGCCCTTTGCACTGTGAGTCATTGGCGCTTTCCACGCACTCACATCTCCGCCGTTTCTCGAAATTCCCATTGCTGGCCCCGTGATGCCGTCCCCGTGTGGCTCGCCCGACCGTTTTAAATGCAGAGCATTTCAGTAACTCACGATGTCACCCGCGTTGACGTCCGTAGTCCGCATCGCTCCCCCTACACTACATAAAAAAATAATACTTACCGGCGCCAGGTTTCGATCCCACGACTCTGCGGGCGGAACGCAAAGTACATGGTGCTCTACCGACTGCGCCACAAAGCAGGCACAGAATGAAAGGTTACGCATGCGCCTTATATCCTTGACTCATTCAACCGTCGGCCACAGGTGCGCCCTCTTCCCCGCGTCCTCCTCGCCTTCTCTCCGCTCGCAACACCCTCTCTCGCCGCGTTCGGTTCGGGCGCACAACAGGTGGGGACGTGCGCAACACCCTCTCTCCCCGCGAGGGTTGGCGCTGAGCAACAGCAGTTCGCGCGCAAGAACAAGTGGGGGCGCTCGCATCGCGCTCTCTCGCCGCGGCCGGTTCGCGCTTAAAACACATATGTCGTTCGCGCGCGCTCCGGTCGCTAACATCTGTGGCGTGATCGTGACGTCAACATCACGCGTTCGCGTGGTGGCGCGATTTCGGCGCTATAATTACTCTCTCGCGAGGGTCATTGGATTGGATTCGATTGAATTGGCTTGGTTTGGATTTGGATTGGATTGGATTAAAGTGGATTGTGTTGGATTGTGTTGCGTCATAGCTGCTCCACGTTGCGTCATAGCCGCGGCAGGGGGTTCACGGCACGTTTCACCATCGACTTCATCGACAATGTCTACGCTGGAAGACAACAATTACAACAACAACAACCAATACGTAATCCATACGACTTGCAGGCATGCCCCCCCGCGGAAATGCACTGCATTTGATCGTGCCCCTCGCGAGGGGGATGTTTTTTTTAGATGCAGAGCATCTGATTCACTCGCCTTGTCCCTCCGGCGTCGTCGTCGGCGTTGTCCACCCCTCCCCCATTCTCCTCGCCGCACCAGCTGCGCTCTCCGCCGCTCACCCCCTCTCCTCTCCGATAGCGAACACTCTCTCGCGAGGGGCATTGGATTGGATTCGATTGGCTTGGCTTGGATTGGCTTGGATTGGCTTGGATTTGGATTGGATTGGATTGGATTAAAGTGGATTGTGTTTGATTGTGTTGCGTCATAGCCGCGGCAGACGCACTGGGGCCGGCGCATGTGCAGTACTCTCTCTTACGCGGTTTCCTCTCTTTCGGGCGCGCTGCGCATGTAACCGGTGTGCCGTTCTCCGGCGAAGCGACATCCACGCTTGGCTCAAACACCTAGAGTCCACGCCGCTTTACAAGTACGCCAACGTCGTCATCGACTGGGACCGGCTTACGCAGTCCCCTCAACGTTATGCGCGCGATAAAACGCGGTCCCTTCGCCGCTCCGCCTATGCGTCGCATCTACACAGGGGTTCCCGGGAGGGGAGGTGTTGTTTCCGCAACCGTCCTGGTTGGCAGCGGCGGGAAATCAGCCACCCGTGGCGTACCGCTCAGCCGAGCCAAATCACTGCGAAGCGATTTCGCGGTATCGAGGTGAGCCTCGGCATTTTTGTTTGTGCTTTACATGCACGTTGATTTCGACAGCGCTGAAGAGCGGTGTTGACAAAGTGATGTCCTGGTTTCAGGTGTACTGGCTCGTTTGTGAAAGTGTTTGTGGTGGCAGCCGCATGCATAGGGCCCTGCGGCTTGGTTTCCGAGTGCATACCAGGAATACGCATAGTGCGTATGTGTTCATCGGGGCGGACGAAGGAATAATGGTACACGCTTGAACGGTCCGTCGATGGTATGTTCTTGGGCATTTGCATTTGATATGTACAATCAAGAACTAACCGCGGCGAGCGCTGAGGTACAAGCGGTTTTAATGGGTTATATGTACAGTTTACTGTCCACAATTTCAAGTTGTTCAATTGGAATTTCGGAAGGGTCCCGTCGCCGATACTTAGAAGTTCGATGCACACACGCGCACAAACATGCACCGCCCTGTACAAGATTAGAACCAGCGAGAGTCTCTTTTAGCGCCGGTTTCCGGGATTCATGGTGCTGCCGGATGACATTGTACCAGTATGGTACCATGCACAGTCTCTTGAGTGCCAACCACGAGCCCAAGTCTTTTCGGCTAACACGAGCCGCCACAGTTCCATTGTGGCTGACCATACTCCCCAACCAAACGTGTCATCGTGGGGGGGGGGGGGGTCTAACTTGGCTCTTCTGATCATGACGCCATATGGTGATCATGGCGATCATGACGCCATATGGGCTTCAGTGAACAAGAAACCACTCTCAACGGGCCAGAAGACCCACTTTAAACGCTTAATAAATGTATTATCTCTGTATCTCTCATGTATTATCTCTCTATCTCTCTCTATCTCTCGTTCTCTCTCACCGGCGCTCTTGCTTTCTACTTCCACAAGAAAAGTGGCCACCTCAGCCAGAAGGATATGAATTGGGACTTGAATGAACCATGTGTGCTAACGTTTTCGGTATGGCCTTCCGATACACTAGGCTGAAATTCTTCCAGTGTGTCTATGCCTCCCCACGGCTGGGCCCTAACAACGCTGCCCTGTAAGGCGAGGACTGTCAGTTTCGCTGATGGGGGTAGTATACAGGTTATTTCACTGGCGGTGCAGCAGCAAGGCTTCCGCATCTACCAAAAACACATCCTCTATTGTGGGTAAGTCCTGCGTTTCATCCACGCATGTCTAGCGTGGGGATGAAGCTGCGGAAAACATCTTCCAATTCATGCTCGGCCAAAAGCTTTATTTATAACATTCCTTCAGTCCGTGCTGTAGCTCTCGCTGGTTCTATCGGTGAAAGTACAGGAGTGGGTTACCACCGTTGTGTGGGGTTTAAAAAACCGTAAGGATACAGAGGCGACAGCTTCCCGCACACTTGGACATTTCAAAGACTTTTCTTTATGTTGGCATACGACAGGAACTCTACAATAAGCTGTTCGGACGTCAGTGGCGTATTCACTTCAAAGAGAAACTTTAATGGGTTTTCATCCTCGAGCACAAAGGAAATGCCAGTTGCCTTCAAGGCTATTGTCTTATCTTTACGACTTTCAGGTTGGGCTTGGTT
The DNA here is from genome assembly GCF_048455015.1 of Haemaphysalis longicornis. Classification (NCBI taxonomy): domain Eukaryota; kingdom Metazoa; phylum Arthropoda; class Arachnida; order Ixodida; family Ixodidae; genus Haemaphysalis; species Haemaphysalis longicornis. The sequence goes on from NW_027526385.1 coordinate 63,953,819, forward strand.
GCGAGGCCTTTTTTGACAAATGATTGTTAGCGCCCCTATGTACCCTCTTCCCGTATCCTCTTCCCGTTGTGGTCCAACCAACCCCGAAGCATCGACACGAACACCCTGTTCCGTACCGCAAACCATACCACAAACGGTATGTGATTCTTTCTCTCTAACTGCTGTTGCTAATACAGACCGTAGAACCCGCCGTACCCTCCATTCCACTGATATTCTTGAGCTTTGGGGTGCTCATGTTAGTTGCACGCTTACCGCGACACGACGCGCAAGTCAATTTGACCGTACATTCTCTCGTCTGGCAACCTGAGAACGCGCACCTGAAGCATGTGTCTTGCTTTTCGAAGTTCTCTTCAAACTCAAAAGGTGCCCGTGGTGCGTGAACGCGTGTCGTGCTTGTGGGAGCTACAAAATAAATATTGTGCTTCACGGTCAACAATTTCTAACGTTGAATCTGCGGGGAGATCACTTTGTTACTTTTCTGGACAGTCGCTCGCAAAACTTCATTAGGGCAACGCCACAATGCTCCCGAGTTTCTAGCTCAATTCTTAAAGGTAAGTAGTTTGTTGAGCTCGTCATATCTGACTCAGCCGTAGCTGATAATGGATTGGCTTGAGGCGATCGGTGAGCTCACTAGGGTTTTAAAAAATCTTCGGTATTGCTCCTTTTAAATAATCCTCAACACGATGCTTTGTGGGAAAGCATGCTGCAATAGGTTTATGAGCATTTCTAACACATGCACATTGGGCGTTAGGAGTTAGGAGGGATTTTTAATTGTTTTTGTTAAGGGGTTTATTGTTGCTCAGGAACACCGAGGAAGCAGTCAGAAGACAAGGGGCGATGCCGAGCCAGCTGAGCCTCTTCTTCACAAGCTCCTTCTGATGATGATAGATGAGGTGTGCCAAAAGCACGGCAGTGATGATGATCCACGATAATGCAGGGCAATGGCGCTGTCAGGGAATGTCCCGTAGTCTTCGCTACAATTTCCCCCCGCGGAAGAAGACGCCATCCTGGCGGCGCATTACGGAGCAGACGAAACCAGAGGCTCGTGATAGGGTTTTGAGCGCTGCACGTGGACAGTCTCACGCCCACGGCGGCGGAGGTCCGTAGAGAGGGCCATAGGCTCAACGATGTAGTTTACTGGTGACGTACGCTCCAAGACGCGGTAGGGGCCATGATACTTGGCGAGAAACTTCGTAGACAATCCCGGGGTGGTCGAGGGAATCCATAGCCAAACCAATGACCCCGGCGAATAAGTTGGTGCCACAGCTGTGTCGTCGTGGCGAGATTTTTGCCGCCACTGGTCTTCAGCTGTGAAGGTTTTCGCGAGTTGTCGGCACTCTTCCGCGTGTTTGGCGGCTTCTGATGCTGGGGTGCACTCCGAGACATCCGGACGATAAGGAAGCACGGTGTCTAGAGTGCACGATGGTTCTCGTCCGTAGAGTAGGTAGAAAGGGGAGAAGCCGGTTGTAGCCTGTATGGCCGTATTGTACGCGTACGTCACATAGGGGAGAACAAGGTCCCAGTCATCGTGGTGGGAGGATACGTACATGGACAGCATGTCTCCAAGAGTTCGATTAAAACGCTCAGTGAGGCCATTAGTCTGCGGGTGGTACGCAGTTGTTGTGCGGTGGATAATACGGCACTCAGTGAGGAGCTTCGCGACAACATCGGATAAGAAGACGCGTCGTCGGTCACTTAGGAGTTCTCGAGGCGCTCCGTGGCGCAATATGAAGCGACGTAATAGAAAGGAGGCGACGTCTCGTGCTGTGGCGGTAGGCAGTGCAGCGGTTTCAGCATAGCCGTGAGGTGGTCGACCGCAACAATGACCCATCGATTCCCGGCGGCTGTGTAGGGCAAAGTCCCGTACAGGTCAATGCCTACACGGTCAAATGGTTTTGCCGGGCAAGGAAGGGGCTGCAGCGGACCAATAGAACGTAACGGCGGTGACTTGCGGCGTTGGCAGGTCGCACATGATCGGATGTACTTGCGCACAAAGTTATACATGTCTCGCCAATAATAGCGCAGGCGGATACGCTGGTATGTTTTGAGCACCCCTGCATGGCCACAGGTGGGATCGGCATGAAGAGTGTCACAAATGTCGATGCGCAGATGACGAGGAATGACAAGCAGCCACTTCCGTCCTTCGTTGTCGTAGTTGCGGCGATACAGCAACTCGTCGCGAATCGTGAAGTGCGAAGCTTGCCTGCGCAGAGCCCGAGATCCGTGAGCGGGTGACGTGCCAGAAAGCAAAGAGATGAGGGAAACAACCCAGGGGTCTTTTCGCTGCTCTGTTCGGATGTCGGAGAAAGAAAGTGGTGACATGTCAGCGTCGTCAGCACGGAGGCACCCGGAGTCGTGGGACACTGACATTGGAGAACGGGAGAGGGCATCCGCATCGGAGTGTTTGCGGCCGGATCGATATACAACCCTTATGTCGTACTCCTGGAGCCGCAGAGCCCACCGTGCGAGGCGCCCTGACGGATCTTTTAGTGTGGACAGCCAACAAAGTGCGTGGTGATCTGTGACCACGTCGAAAGGGCCACCGTACAAATAGGGCCGGAACTTGTCCAGCGCCCAAACAATGGCCAAGCACTCCTTCTCCGTCACGGAATAGTTGGATTCGGCTCGGGTAAGGGTGCGGCTGGCGTAGGCAACGACGTATTCATCAAAGCCTGACTTTCGCTGGGCCAGTACAGCGCCAAGGCCGACCCCGCTGGCATCAGTGTGGACCTCCGTAGGCGCGTCAGGGTCAAAATGCCGGAGAATAGGAGGTGACGTAAGAAGTCGCCGCAACGTCACGAATGCCTTTTCACATTCAGGGGTCCACGCAGAGAGATCGATGGAAGCGTTGCTGAGTAGCTGCGTCAATGGCGCAACAACGGTGGCAAAGTTGCGGACGAATCGTCGAAAGTAGGAGCAAAGGCCTAGGAAGCTTCGCAGTGCCTTCATAGAGGTCGGCTTGGGGAACTCAGCAACAGCCTTGAGCTTAGACTCGTCGGGCAGGACACCGTCCTTCGAGACAACGTGACCCAGTGGTTAACTTCCGTGCAGCAAAGTGGCATTTCTTGAGGTTTAGTTGTAGCTTTGCGCCGGCAAGACAGGTCAGAACTTGCTCCAGGCGCCGTAAATGGGTGTCGAAATCTGGGGAAAAAATTACGACGTCGTCCAAATAGCAGAGACATATCTTCCATTTTAGTCCGCGCAAAATGTTGTCCATCATGCGCTCGAAAGTGGCAGGTGCATTGCAAAGGCCGAACGGCATGACGTTAAACTCGTAGAGTCCGTCGGGTGTTATAAATGCCGTCTTTGCGCGATCAGCCTCTGCCATAGGCACCTGCGAGTATCCCGAACGCAAATCGAGACTTTGCGCAAAGATTTTGCCCCCTGCCTGCTGGGAACATGTGACTGAAGACATTTAAACGCATTTTAAGACGTTCTCCGAAACTCTCAATTTTACCTTTGAACTTGCCGAGAACCAAACAATTAGTTTTCTAGATCTAACACTATTGCTAAAGACGACGGCCACGTTTGCTGGATTTACTCCCCTAGAACGAACCGAAAAGGTGCTTCTCCTGTTTAAATCAAGCCACTCAAAATTAGTACAAAGAGGCATATATAGGCACATTGTGTTTTCGCAGTACGCTACACAAACGCGGTGTCCACGTAATCGAGGAAAGTCTCGACCATCATGGTCAGAGACGTTAACTGCAGCGGGTTTTCAAACACCAGTGCATAAGGTGGTCGCTCAGTGCGTCCGTGCTCTTAAAAAGGAAAACCAAAGTTCGCAGAGGCCCGATGAATATGCTGAAAAAAATGGCTGCGGCTTGGCTCAGCTAATATTGGATATGCAAAGCAAAAGGTTGGCTTGGTCTCGTTGAGTCGTGGTTTCGCTTGGTTAACCTTTGATGTAGCTGTATTGCCGACCACGGCTCAAAGCCTTTCGGTCCCGTGCAACGCTCAGATAAGGAGGCCCGGTGAGCGCGGCGTTCATTCACGGCGAACGCGCCGTTCCTCTTCGCCGGGCGCGAAACGAGTCACGTAGCCCGAGGCGACCCAACGGCACATGCATGGGAGGCTGCGGGGGCGGTCGGCTGCCGATCAGCTGATCGGCCGCAACCGCGGCGGCGGCCGCTGACGCTCGTGCTGAGCAGAACGACTGAAAACGGGGCCTTGTGCGCAGCGCCGAAAGCGGGCCTGGCAAATCACGCGATGCGCTTTGAGGAATGTGTCGCCGGTGGTCTGTCTCCGGTCAAGAGTCACGTGAAATTGCGCGTTCTTCGCGAAACCACTTGACGAAAGTAGTAATGCTTTGCTTTAAAAGAAGGGTTAAATTGATGCCTTATTTTCATAAAGTGTTGCACAACATCAAGAAAATTACTTGGCGGCATAGTGTTAGGGTAGTGTTTTCCGCGCCATGTAAGCTGTTCGGACTGTGCACCCGCATCGAAAATACAGGAAAAAAGAAAGCCACCTGAAAAACAAAGCATGTCAAGACATACGTAAAATTTTAGGAAAGAGCTATTTACAATACCCCGTTGTGGTGTGGGAAGTGTAAAGCGGCCATACGGGCCGGTGAATACACGACAGCTTACGGGAGCACTGCCCGTTGACTAGTTCTCAAGGAGTCATCTTTTCTACCACTCGTCAGTGAAAATGTGAGGCCTTGTTTGAAAGTGTGATGACTGTGGGAAAAGGCAGCACGAAAACAGAGGGGGAAATACTTGAAGCATTCTACGTCTGCCAACAGCAGAAAGGAAATTGTCAGTGTTCCGTCCATTTTCCTGAGCGATAGAGAAATCGCCTTCTCACAAGGCTGAGCTGGAAAAACTACTGTAGAACGATAGCGTTTTTATCAGAGCATGTGTACTTGTTTGCGCATGCAATGGCATGAATCATTTGCAAGTTGTATCTGTTTTTTCACGTACATGTCAGTTGTTAGTTTAGCGTGTGTTGTCTATTCTCTACTTGGTGTTTGCGTTTCTTTTGCTATTGTTTCTAAACTTCAGCTGTCGTAACTTGTTTGCATTTCAGTTAGCGCCCTTAATGCAGGCGTGTTGCCATATGCCTGCCTTGATAGTTCAGCCATGTCTGATATTTACGTATCTAGTCTGGCAATGATTTGGTTGCAAGGGTTTGACACCTTAATTATTTTTACTCTTGTGCACTTTCTACCTGCTTTGGTGTCATGTGCGACTTCTGTTGAATTAACAGTGGAAAGTTGGTGCCCATTTATGTCTGTTTGTGTGTAAATCCATGCACGCCTGTTTAGAACCCCACTTGTCGTTGAATCATACACCATCGAGGAACCATTGTCAGCCTTTGTTATGGGGGTGAAAATCATGAGCAAAATAACAAAAAAAATGCGCTGAATCACAGCAGGCATTCAAGAACGGCAGGTGGTCTAAGTAGCTTGGCCACCCTTTCCTGTGGCGATCCTCACTACCATGGTGCTTCTGTAGCGCGTTATACCCCGATTCGGCTAGACCTTAGCAAGTGCTGTATGCAGGAATATAGTACACTTAAAGCAGAGCTCTGCGCTTTGTTCCTTGCAGTTGCTCTTTGCGCAGCCACAGCTGGCACGACAAAGTTGACCGAAAGCGTTGCGTACAACTTCGCAGTTTGGGGACAGACAAATCAACATGCTCGCCCAAACGCCACAAATCACGTGGGCCTGACGCAAAAGGGGAGAGTGCCGCCGCCAGAAGATCGGTGCAAGAAGAATCAGACGAGGCCGCCAGCAGAGCCGTTTCTTTCCCGGAGGAGTCTGGCGAGGCTTTGGGCCAAGGTAATTCTTCTTTCTGGAGCTTCAGTATGCGAGTTGGGTGATTCGCATTGTTGTGACAGGCTAGAGTAGAGCGAAAACGCCTGCTACGAGCGCTGTCTGGCTTGGAGGGGAGGAAGACTAGTGCTAATTTGGCACCCGTGATGACACTCACGGCTGTGCGGGACCCTGTGTGCTACATGGTATGGATAGTGTGCTTTAAGACCTCTCTCGTGTGGACTACTACTGACCATTATGCGGCAGTATAAATGGCATGAAACCTGACGCGATCACAGTCATTTTTGATAACGATTGGAGGAAATTTCAGGTAACAAAATCTATTTCAGTAATATCCATAGCTCACTTGCTTGTTTTTATTGTTCCTTTTACCCCCTTTTTGAAAGGGGAAGGTTAAAAACAGGGGAAAGTGCAAAACCTTCTTATGGAAGAAAAAAAGGCACATTTCTCCAAGGGAGAGAGAGAGAAACATTTATTATACTGGTTAGCAGGAGGATCTTCTTTGGGCCTCCACCCAGGGAGAGGAGCCCGATAGGTAGCTGAGCTTTCGGACCACCCTGATTTGTACATTTGGTTGTATTACAAGAGAAATGGCTGGAATTCTGTAAAAGTACCTTCTAGTGATTTTCAGAAGCGCATAACAGTCCTGCAGAGTATATTGCGGGTAATATGTCCTCCCACAAACATTTTGGAAGCAATGAGTTTCACCAAGGTTACTTAATGTAAATAGAGTGCTTGTTAATGATTTGGTCATTTTTCCTCACAATTATTATTTTGTCATTGCTTCTGACAGTTACATAGTTTGTGAAAGTTATCACTTAAGGGCTTTTTAGTAGTTGTTTAGCTGGAAGATTGATGCATAGACATACCTTTGTCTTGCAATAATACTGAGTGACATCAGTGACTTGGGAAAGTCGACGCCGATTATTTGCGAGCGGTAACATTCTACATCGTGCTTTCTTGTTTCTTGCAGAACCTTCTACGTATTTGTCCAAGATGAAGAGTGACATTGAAGAGTTTGTTGGCGCAACCCTCGACTACCTGCTGCCTTGCACGGCAGCCAAGGGTAACTCCTGTCAAATCGTCGACCATCTGCCGGCGTGGAACGAGTTCTTTTGCCTGGCTTCCTGGAAGCTGCAAGAGACGCCAGGAACCAGCGGAGAGCTGTCCTTGATGGTGTTTCATGAACCCATGATACGCCGTTGCTCGCAACAACAGATGCGTGGGGTCACCCTGCTCGTCTGCTGGCTGCTTCAAACCCACCGTTGCATGACAGAGGTTGAGTTGGGCAACTTTCTCTCCAAGCCACATCATGAGCTCCTCTCAGCAGCTCTTCGAAGAAGCCCGTTCGTGACAAGTGTGAAGCTCAGATGTTATGATTGGGTTATTGACGAAGATCTGGTCTCAGCCACGCTTTCTCTGCAACATTTGCAAGTGCTCGAGTGCTCAGGGGACACGAAGCGTACAGCAACCCTGGTGGAGAAGCTCCCCGCCTTTCTGCAGACTACGACATCTCTGACTGTCCTGAGGCTTACACTAGTGCGCACTGAAGGTCTGAGTTCGGAGACATTCTTCAGAGCCCTCGAGCGAAACATATCGCTGAAAGACCTTGTGCTCCCCAGCGGTGTAATTGCTGAGGCCCCACCCTACGCACAGGAAGCATTCACGCAGTGTGTGAAGAACAACACCTCGTTGACCAGCTTGACTGTGGCTGAAGATTGGGGACCCGGTATTAGACTGGAGTGCGTTCTCAAAGGGCTACCTGAGAACCTGAGCATTGTTACCATGAACTTAGCATGTTCCCGAATATACCTAATTGACATCTACCGCATGTCAACGGTCTTTCGGCAAAACAGAGTTCTGCGAAGCTTCAAAATAACAACTGAAGCTGAGCTCTATGTGACTGATGAGGAACGACGCTATGTTAGAGCTGTCCGTTACTACTGTCTGAAGGCCCTCATTGAAAATCACACCCTAGAGGAAGTCACCTTGCCCATTGCTGTTTGGGATGAGAACCAATGGAAAAAGCTGTTTAAGGCTCTGCCAAAGAAAGAGCACCTTAAGCGGGTGACCATCAAAGTGTCCAGCAGTGAACCTTGTCCTCTCTTGGAGAAATTGTGTGTTGCCATCAGAGGAACAGACGCAGAGAAGAAGGTTTCCTTTGACAGCCCCTTCATCGCAAAGCTGTTTGACCAGAGACGTATGTGTGGGGCATTTTCAGGCGTCAAAGTGGTTGCCAGTGATTGCAGGGAGGCAGAAGTTTGTAGGCTGCTTGAGTGCATGCCATCTCTTGGTCACATAACATGGTTGCACCTGAAGCTTGACTCTGAATATGACATGTACGGAGCACCGACCTCAGCTTTCATCAACTTTTTAGGAGGAACTCGCACACTCAGGACCATAACATTGACCACTCGGAAGGGTTGCTTGCTGTACGAATGCCAGAATGCTCTGCTGAATGGCCTGGCTGTTAATAGCAGCATAAGGGAATTTAGACTTGAAGTGGAAACAACTGAGGACGACTGGTCTATACTGGGTGCCGAGCCTCTTGCAGATGCCATTAATGACAGCAAGAACATCAGTAGAGTATATTTAGGATATATAAGACCATGTGATGGAGAACACGCCTTCTTTGAAGCCCTGTCCAGGCGCATCACAGACAACTACACCCTCCTCGATGTCACCGTGCCAGAGTCTGCAGACAGAAAGCTGGAGAGGTGCTATTTGCAGGTTTGGGAAACGACATGGCGCAACAAGAACCTGCTGACTCGTGCTGCCGACTTTGCAAGGGGTGCCCGACGTAACAGGTATGTGCCTTCAAGTACTGGGAAGTTTGACGGCTTCCCAGTTGAGTTAAAGCAGATTTATGCTCTGCAGGCTTACACAAACAGCAGGGTCGCGTGTGAAATTGTGAATATTCTGGCAGCGTAGTGCCCGAAAGTGTTTCCAGAAGTAGTTTTCAGCAGAATTCTAGCTTTTCTGAGGTGATATTCTGGAGCGCGTAGGTCGTGGTGCAAGTTTTTTTCGTCCGATCGGGCAAGCTTTTCCTCTGGAAAACGTGCATCTAAAAGTAGTTTTTCTCACCACGTCCTCACATATTTGCTGTTGTCTGCTTTGACAATACGCTGACACATAGGCAGGGATAAATTTAGTGGCTGGTTCACATGTTCAACAAGTACATCTTGTGTGTGAACAGACAAGTGAGAGTAAGAGAGAGCTCTTTATTAGATGAAAGCAGAGAGGTTTGCCGGCATATTCCCGCCTACATGCTACTCTGTGGGGATCGGGAGAAGGAAATAAAGGCCCTAAAAGAAGTAGGGCAGAAGAAAGGGGGAAAAAGAATAGGTTAAAAGAAAAAGTGAACACGAAGCTTTGCGTGGTGAGGTAAAAGTCCACACGATCTCACAGGTAAAGTTTTCAATTGTTTCTGCGACGTTGATTCCGCGTAAATAGTCAAATAAGGCAACCAACACTTTTCTCTGGGACGATGGAGAGGGCCAGGGTCCAAGGAGACCTTTAAAAGATATAGATGCGTTGTTGAGGCACTAAATCTTCTCTGCGAGGTGATTTCTTTCTTGGATGTATGCCGGACACTCTAGAAGAACGTGCTCTACTGTTTGGGGCAATCCACAATTATCGCAATTGGGATTTGCAGTTAGAACGAGGCGATGGAGGTAAGAGTTCGTGAGATATGATAACGTGGCTGCGGGGCAAAGGACATTGTCCAGGAGACAGACAAACGATATATTTACAGTATTTACGTGGTGGTTATAACAGCCTCCACTGGCTGTACCTCGCACACAGCTTCTGCTTTTTGGAGATGCGGTGCATGGGGATGTGCGCTTACCAATTCGTTGTCTTCTCGTGACATATTCTCCTCGTCTAGGGCGACCATTCGTTCGAATTCGCGGTAGGTGAGCTTGTGCGGTTAAAATGAATGATGAAATGGGCGTGCACAGTGAAGAAGTTTTTGGCGCCCTGTATGATGGTGAGTTCGATGAACCTCGACCCAGTAACAGCGACACCCACAAGGCAACGACGAAGCGTCGAAGGGCATGCAGCTACAGACGACCAGGGCATGGGAAGCGGGATCGTCGGCTGGTCTCGGCGCGCCTCATCCCAAGTGGTCTCGATCAGCTTATCACGGGCTAGGGGCATGAGGCGGGTAATATGATCTAGCACTGTGACACGGTGGGGCTGGGGCTCGCGGACATGGCATGCGTACCTCCGACGATTGCGTCACGGTCTAGACGGTGCGAAGCTTGTGGATGATGACGCCGCATCCGCCACCAAAGGGGTAACGGCGAGGGGGAGCAGGAGAAAAAAACGACGTAGCGGTGGGGGTGCCAGAAGCATGGCTCATACCCACTCCGGGGAATTGGCCAGGAAAGGGGCGCTGTTGCGAACCACGGTAGCGTGGTCGAAGTGGACCGTGGTTGGTTTCGTGCCGGGGCATTCACGAGGACGAAGTTGAAGGAGAAGAAAACGTTATGTATAGAAGTATTTGCATTTCTAACTCAGAGAACAGGCAGTGCGCTCCTGCGTGCGAGAGATTAAATAGGCACGTTGGGTCCGTCCCCTTTCACCCGTTCTCAGGGCTGATATCAGGACGCACCAATTACAAAATTCATTGAGCTGAGAGTGACGTTCACACGCGCACACTCGCACGCACGCGCACACAGACAAACACGCACGCACGCAGGCACGCTCGCACAGAGAGACATGCTTCTCTGTTAGGTTGCCTCCGCTGAGGCAATCCTCCTGAGATTGGAGCCCCCTTTGTCCTTTCGATGTTGGAACGCCGGGAAGACGTCTTGCGTTCCCCTCTCGTAGTCTTCATCGGTTAGCTCGTTGAAGACATCTCCAGCGTCGTCAGACATGCCACAAAAAGGGCATGACAATGATGCGACGCACGCCGCTGAAGCTTGCCGTGCGAGGCGCAAAGCGATGCTATTGTCAGCACCGACCTTGGCCAGTTTTGCGCTTGAGGGTCCCGAGGTGGCTGAAAGGGGTATTATCCAGCAACAGCATAGTTCGCCATTGTGGACACGCCGAGTCGTCGAAAGGCGATTAGGGAAGCCAGACGGCAGGTTCTTGGGTGGTCGACCCGGCGCAGAATGAAGTCGGGTTTCGCAACACCATCGCAACAGCGCTCACATTTTCAGTATTTACAAAACGACCGCAACACAGCTCGCGCTGGCAGCTGTTCGCGCTCAGCTTCTACTTCCTGGGAGATGCATGGGAATGTGCGCTACAGTCTAAATCGTCGCCTTCCCGTGACAATACTACGCGGGGAATATGCGTGAAAATAAAAACTTTGGAGTATTACATAGCTCGAAAGTACATTGTGAACCTATGTGATGTCATTGTGGTCGTTGCTACGGCAGCCATTAAGGCTGCTTAGTGTTGTTTCTTCCATTCCATTCTTCCATTTAAACTTATGCCAAAGTGCCAAATAACGAATTGCTTGGTTTAAACCGTGTGACTCAGCCACAATCAAGGAACAATGACGTTATTTTTATTAGACCGTACTTCAGACTTAAAAGAAGCCAATCTGTAGGTGAGCATTACTAATTTTGTTGCGGCCAACCTACTAGGCCAGTGCAGGTCTGCGCAGATAGTATCTACAGGCCTGCACAGGTCTGCTATCTACAGCTGTACAGATATACAACTGTACCGGGCTGCACAATCTGCAGGCCTGTACAGATACCAGGCCTGCAGGCAGGCAGTTATTTTTCCTTTCAAAGTGAATAATCGTTTTGTTTGAATTGTTTCAAATCGAATGATGTACTTTGTAATCGGCCTCTTTCACGACGCCTCTTGCATGCGCGTGGCCCTAGCGGAGAAGGGCAAAAACAGTTTGGCGAAGGAAGGTCGGCTCTACGGGGCCACCACTGCTGACTGTACATGTTACTGAGGCCGTGTAAGCAAAGCATGCAGGCTGGTTCGACCCCGTCGAGCAAACGGAAGTTTGTACGTTCCACAGATAAGACTGTCAGGCAACTCACAACACGAGTGGTGGAATTTGTGTTTCGTGCCGAAGTACATCATCTGTAACTTTCTTGTCATACTATAAGACGACGACACAGGCACGTCGTCCGACCGAAAGTTGCTGTAGTGTAACAGGCTGCCTACCAAAGAAGCCTACAAAACCAGTCGGCCCCGACAAGATTCGTGTCGCAATGAATCTACCTCTATTTGAAGCAAAGGTCTCTACCTCTACCAGCCAACGGTTCTTCCGTGGCGTGCGGGACAATAAACTCCCAACGCGGCGGAGGCGGCGGCGGGTGGGGGGGAGGAGGGGGGGGGGCAGGCTTACTCACGGAGCACAGTGTAGATGGCGCAGCGAATTTACCCAGCGTTCCCCACGCTGAGGAGATTGGTCGCCGGCGGGCGCTTGGGCGGTTCGGCGTTGTGGTCTGCTTTAGCGACGGTCGTTTAGGGCCTGTTTTGACGGAGCTTCGCGTCCATTGCGCGTTCCTTCGCACGGATTATTAATTTGTTCGACAGCACCTCCTGGGTAACCCGGACCCGATGGAATTAAGTGCTTGCACGGCAAAGATACGTTAAGGATTGGTTTGCGCGGCGGGAAAACAAAATGCAGAGACCACTTACAGACATCTAGCCGCTAGAGAAACGCTACCTTTTGCGCGTTGCTTGCCACGAATGAGACTTCGTTTACTGAATTGATGAAAACCAATTCGGTTGCGTTTTAAGAGGTATTACGAAAGGCGTAGGCAGCCACTGGTTCTGATAAATAGCGATTATAAAAATTCCCTCAGCTTTCTCGCAATTCTCAAACTCACTTAACTAACTAGTTTAAATCGGTATAAGCGGGAATCACTAAGCTCACATGCCGAATTGTTTCGGTGTCTACGCTTGTGTCGCGCGGTGGTGTAGCCCCGAGCTAGCACATCAGGATGGCTAGGTTCCGCTGTCTCACCCTTCGAAAGACGCTCCTTTCCGTTTTCTTTCTGCCGACGCATGGCCGGGCTACGGCAGCGGCGTCCACCGCTGTAACCCGGCCGTGGCCGACGCTGCTACGTTCAGTACGCCGCCCGCGCGAATTCCAAGAAACGGCTGGCAAAATTTTTTGTTTCACTCTGTAGAGCCATGTGTGTGAATTCAAGTGACGTCGCATGCACAGTTGTAGGTGTCGTTTAAAGTTTTGCTTTCCAACCACCTTCACAGCGCGGATTGGAGCCATTTCCTTTTTTAGTTTGCAGAGTGTAATAACTTACTAAGGCCAATGAAGTCAAAATAATTTCACAGTATACGTGGGCTATTCTGGCTGATTAGGTTTTGGTGACTTCGCATGAGTGAAGCTGCATATGCGTTCACGGCTGCAGGCGCTTATAGAAAATGTAAAGCATGTTATATCCAGAACAGTTGCCGAAATCTAGGAAACAATGAATAAGAATCAACTGACGCTTCCATGGTGAAGGGAAAAACAAATGTACGAAAAGTGCTGTATTGCTATGCGTGGACTTGCGTTTTGCTTGAGGAGCAAAAATTTGCGATCGTATTTCCAGCATAAATTAACGCCGTCATTGGTCATTAGCTATTCGCGGTGACTTGAAGGATTTTTAGTGTAAAATCACTATTCAAGGAATTCTCAGTTTGGGTGCCAGTAATAATCTAATCCGACATATCGCAGCAGTGCGCAACGCAAAAATACCCTGGAGCTCTGGTAAAGAGCTTTGAACGATTCCGCCAGTGAGGCGGAGAGGTCCAAAGTGCCAGAAAGCAGCTGAAAACGGAAGTGTTAGCTCGAATCCCTCAGAGAAGTTTTGTTCTTATTTTTATTGCCTTTGTATTTATATTTGTCATAATTATTTATTATTTCTTTTCATGTTTTTTTTTAATTTTGCCCTGGCATGCTTGAAGAAATTGTCCAAGGTGTTTTTTTAGATCTAATCTGCCAGCACCCAATCCTTCAATGCTGCACAATGCTTTTATCCAAACAACGCGACTCGGGGATGTGAAAAAGAAAGTAGGTACATAGGACGCATACTGTGTACCCCTTTTAAAGGCCATAATCTTTCTTGGGCTACATAAACTTGAAATTTTTAGTCTGTCTGTATGTCAGTCTTTCCGCCCCTGGGTTCAGTTACCCAGCCAAAAGATAAAAGAATTGTTGGAAGACAAATTTTTTCAGGCAAACTTTTTCACAGCTGCTATAACTTCAAACACGCTTTATTTTTGTCAAGATTGTTCAGAAAAACAGAAAACACTATTGAGAGCAAATATCAATACGCGAGCGGTATTTATAATGTTCTTATAATTAAAAATATATGTAGCTGCTTGATTTTTGCGATAGCAAATGATAAATATGCGTTGAAAACAATGGTTTGGCCCAAAATTACAAAAAGCACTAGGGCCCGACCCTAGGCCTCGTGGCGCCATTCCAAGAAATCAGACACTAGCGAAAGGTTCCGGTAGACGGCGCGCCAGTAGAAAGTGGGAAAACGTAATTAACTTGAGCGAACCTCCACCGTGCTTATCGTGAGAGGAGCGACAGAAGAGGTGAAGTCTGAAAGGTGGACAGAAAAGAGAAGAGAGGAATTTATGTGGCAGAGATGGCAGGAGGCTATAATCTTTCGAGTTTCGGCGACATTTGCAGCGAACTGAGCAGACACGCGGCCAATTTTTTCCCCGCCCGTCGTATTGGCGCTGCTTGAACAGAATGAATCGATCCAACTTCTCAAATTTAGATTTCTTAGTTCCTTCAGAAAAGGAAGTGCAATCGTGCTGCTAGAATCAACGAGTTTAACAACGGCCGTTTCAAAGGAATTCTAAGGGCCCTCGAACCAATTGTCTGTCGAGTGTCCCATCGAAAATACATAAGGTGCACTTCCAGGTGAACGTTCACCTGTGAACTGAAAGCTGCCGTGTAGCACAGCCATTGCTGCGATACGTTTATTCGGTCGAAACGATCCTGAAATCAATCAGCTCTTCCATATAAGCGCGTTATGACGAGAGAGGAAGAGTAAAAGGAGCAGCGGGATTGAGCAAATGTGCTGCGAATTACAAGTGTGTGCATCGCTGAAATGAATATAACAGCCACAAGCTTCGATTTTTCTAAATTCTAAATTTCTTAAATAAGCAAACTAGCTACATCTTAGAGAACTTGCATTCAATTTAAAAGAACTCGTTAAATTTGAAAGAACTTGCCTCCGGTAACTATAACTCAGCTCTATTCCAACCACTGGATACGCTTTTTAACCAAAAAAAATTCCCTCGCACTTCCCCGAGGGGGAGAGTGTGTAAGTGCGAATGCACGGTTGTTGATTGCGCGATTACGGTGGATATCGTGATCTTGGAGTGGAGAGGAGGCGCCCAACACCCGCAGTCACTGAGCGGAGAGAGGAGGAGGAGAGTAGCGCCCGCCGTTACGGCGAGGGCTACACGAGCGCCCTCACGCGTCGGAATGCGGAGCGCCCGCTACGCGAGCGAGAGCTCTCCCGCCCGAAGTGGAGAGGAGGCGCCCAACACCCGCAGTCACTGAGCGGAGAGAGGAGGAGGAGAGTAGCGCGCGCCCATCTCCCCCCGTTGCTATGGAAGACGAGGAGCGCGCGCACCCGCAGCTGTTGCTATGCGGACGACGGCGGCGGACGATTCAGGCTCGCTTAAGAAGTGCATTCGCACTTAAAATGCAATAAATATAGAAAGCATTTCCAAATTTTGCGCTACAGTGACGCAGTATGGGCAGGAGTGACATACTATGGGCCAGCAGTGAAACCTAGTTATCAGTGTATTAACTGTACGTTAGCATTCAACTGACACGACGAAACGGAACTAGAGGCCGGGCTACAACCAGACAATTATGTTCCTTGGCGGTGGCTTTGTTTTGCCGCCGCCAATCGCACAAACAGGGTTCTGTGGCGTCGTAAAGAAATCGCCAAGTAGCAGGGGCATCGCCACTGCTCCGGGTGTCTGCTTTAAAGGAGCCATGAAGAGAAAACACAAGTTTGGTTCATTCGAAAGATTGCCTCGTTAGAACCATAACGACACCACTTATAACGCAAACTTCGCTCAAATAAGCTACATAATTAGGAAAAACGGGAATGGTCATGCGACCCACCAGCTCATTTCCCGCAACAGAACCTATGCCGTCACATGGGCTAAGCTCTGCGATTGGCGGAGGCCGGCAAAAGCAAACGCATGTTAGGCAGGGCTTACAGCTTGCATAGCGAGCTAAATGCCCGTAAAACATACTGCACATTCTTTTTATGACAAAGAACGGTGGAATAAACGGTTGAAGGTCCGAACGAACTCGCAAGCGTGTGCGCCAATGCGCACGAAACTAGCGCGCCGGCCGAGCTCTACATCTCGCCGTCGCGCAGACGAATTTTCGGGTTCGAGGCTCTTCGGGGCCAACGAACCGTTCCAGCACGCACAGCCGCGACCTTGCTTCGTATCGTAATCCCTTCACAGGAGGTTGGCCGTCATATCGCCAACCAGCAAAGGTAAAAATAGAAACGAGGGGCGTAAGGAACAGCAAGAAGCGACGAGATAGTGCCAGTCGTCGCGTAAGTTTCGAATGGTGTTGGTTTGCTGCTGTCGTTACGAGCTCGTTTCCAGTTTACAACCACTGAAAACTTCAGTTTGTTCAGTTACGGCAGGGACCCTTACGTTAGCTCACTCCTGGAACATGCTGGCGCTCGTTGCCGACTTCGTCAAATCGCTCTGACCTTGGGGAAAAAAATGCCGTAAACACCGCGCATTGACGCTCGTATCTTTCTGGTCGAAGCAGAGAGCTCGCGCGAACGGCTTTCCATACACGACACCGGCCAACTGGCATAAGTGATACTGCTACTGAAATTGAACTATTATTAACCGTAATCAAAATACGGCACATACGTACCAGTCTATATTCGTCCGTCGCGACGGGGCTGACGAGGCAGCGGTGCCGACGGCTGGGCGTTCGTCTGTTGTGGCTATTGCGGAATGGTCGCTTTCACGTCCACCGCTTTTCCCACAACTCTTGCCGCTCGTGCACTTAGAAGCATTGAGCGTTTTTGTGGTGTGAGGTTGTTAAATGCAAGCCCGAGCTCCTCGGCGAGAGTTTTGTTCTCCGGATCAGGCGATTCCATGACTAGGGCTGCGGGTGCACTAGGTTTTACTAGTATTTTTAAAATGGCCGCCGTCTCGATCGACTCCCGCGTGTGGGTGCTATATGGAGTCGACATACTAAGTATCTGTTTCATGGACCGGCTCTATGACGCCATTGTACACGTCACGGAATGTTCAATTTTAGCGGGAGATTTAAAATTTTGGCTTAAATTGCCTTATGTATCAGTGAATAAAGCATCATTTGCTTCCGGGAAAGCGCTTGGGGTACTATGAAACACCTAATCTTTCGAATAAAACAAACTTTTGTTTTCTCTTCATGGCTCCTTTAATAGCACGGCTATGTGTACGAAGTGTGCGATTAAATTTTTATTATTGTTATAGGGACATGGCAGTCTTTTTAATGAAGCAATTTTGTATTTTGTCTTCACGGCCCCTTTAATGTTCTGTATATAGCACTTCAGACATAAAAATTTCAGAATAAGTCCCATCAATGTCATTTCATAGCTTGGTTTACCGTCTTACATGCTTCAAATACTCCCGTTTGTGTTGGGATCGGTGTAATATTGTCCGGCAATAGGACGCTAATCAAGATAGGTGGCTTGGAGTCGAGCGCCCTCCTGATCTGTGACATGTCACCCCGCAAGGGGCAGTACTCTCTCCAACACAACTACAACGCACCTCAAACCTTATGGTAGCCTTCTCTGCTTGATGATGTTACCTTGTGGACCTCCAATTGAATGCCCTGGGTAAGCTGCAAGATACGCTCCAAGAAGCCGCAGACATCACTACCCAACACGTGCAGGCAATGGGCCTCAAATGTGCACCTCAGGAGACAATTATTATGAAGAGAGGCAATTCTCAAGACCATGCCATCCAGCGAGTGTGCCTCACCATTGAAGACCAAAAAGTATACTAGACATGCAAGCCAGTCCGGATTCTGAATCTCCACATTCAAGTCAACAACAGATGGATCCATCAGATCGACCTCCTCAAGCAACAATTGGACCAACTAGGCCACATGATCCGGAGCACCACTAGGCACCACGCGATGAGGGAAGCAGACACCCCTCGACTGGTTCAAGCTTTCGGCATTTCCTGCGTTGTCTACGTGGCTCCCTATATGAATCTCTTCAGATGAGAGCAAGCCCGACTTAGTAACTTTCAGAGAATGGTTTCCAAACGGTCCTGCATTTTCCAGCCTCGTCATTCACGCAGAGACTTATGGAGATGGGCACCCTCAACACTTGCAGAATTGGTTAAAGGTCACCGCGTCAACCAACAGGTTAGACTCGGTAAGACACCGTAAGGAAGGACAATCAGGACTCAACTCAATCTTACCGATCCATCCTCACCCCATCCATGTTGGTTAAGCACTCGGGAAAACCACACCTGCCTGGAGGTCCCTTATCGATGTTCTCCCAATGTCGAAAAAGCATGCATTCAACGAAGCCCAATGGCAGGCGAGAAGCATGTGCCAAAGCACTCAAGAAGATGATTCAGTGCATTATTCCTAACAGGGTAGCCTACACTAGATGCAGCCCTGGTCTGTACAGGTGAAGTGGTAGCCGTGGCATACACTGGGGACGACAACTTTAAAGTCGCTTTTCTTCGTACCACTATAGGAGACCTCGCGACTGCTGAGCAGGTGACCGGTGCTCTTGCCATCATCTAGCACCCCCGTTACATCTACACCGACTCCCAAGACGCCTGCCGTGTCTACGTGGTCGCATTTGCACTGACGCCCATCACATTCACGACACCCACCAGCCACCCAAGGGCAAGCGGACCATCAGCATGGTATCCCATACTTCGACCGAAGTGAGGGGTAATGCCCGAGACCGTCACTTTGCACGCGAAGAAGCTGGTGCCCGTGCTATGGCTTTGAGGGATGAAGATCCCGAAGAGCGACTGGACCCACCTATCCCACTCACCAACTATAAGAGCATCGCAAAATACTATCGGGAGCAGCGGCGCACTCTACGGCCACCTCGTCATTTGCTTGACAAGGGGGGACATGTGAAGTAGCGCCTGCTCCAGAGCAACACCTACCCAACAGCATCCAGAATGAACCTGCTCTACCCCAGCTCAACCCCTCACCCGCATGTTCCAACTGCCGACAGGCCCGCGGCACCGTCTACCACATGGTCCTTGCCTGCCCCAACCATCCGGCACCTCAAGATGCTGCACGACTGTGAGACCCCTGGGAGACGGCCATCAGGGCCTCGGACACGGAGGGTCAGCGCCAGCTGATATCCTTAGCGGTTGAGGCCTGCAGGACCAATGGGACCCCGGACGTAGCGACCAGTGTATAATGATCTCATGAAATCCTTTCGACGGCTTCAAAACAGTGTATTCGCCCTCTTCCCTTGTGAAGCATCGAAATTACTTTATAGCCTTATTCTTCCCAGTTCTCAGTGAAGCATTATGCGATAATGGGCATGTGAAGAAAAACAAATTATTAGATTCTAAGTGTGGATCAACCCTATTGGCTGTCCCACTCGGCCAACCAGCTGAGATCATTTCCATCCAGATAAGGTATAAACCAAGGTATTAGACTAACACAAAACACACACGTAAGGCTCGCACGGCAAGCATGGACCTAAACGGTGTGCCAAGACGAGGGCACACTGCCACACCCCATAAACTACTATGTGTAGTCATGGTCATGCGACATGCGTTGTTGGGTGACAAGCTAGATTCCTGCAAACCTTACTATCCAGGAGTCACTACAACGGCTTCTATGAGCTGACGATCGAATTATAACAGGATTGATGCCTCCTGTTTACACAAAATTCATCCCATCTACAGTTCTAAATGAATGTGTAACAGAGCCAGCAGTGGACATTTTTTGACTCTACCAAAAAAAAAGAGGAAGAGTGTCAACACACAAAAAAATTTGCGCTGTTCACTCAAACTATACCTTCCTTGATTCTGTGACCATAGAAATTGTCGTGAACTAAAGCCCTTGTCACAGAGTTGGCCCGGCCCACAGTTCTCTTATCCCGCAGAACAAAGCTCTAATTTTTTGCCTTGACTATGCGGGGCGTAAAAGTCTTGGAGACAGCCACTTAAATTGCTAACAGCGTTGCTACTGTGTTAGTTCTTGTGTATTTCGTTCGGCTATAATCAAGCCAAAGCCGGCATCACGAATCGCGTTAATCACAGCCCATTGTGCCTTGCCCACAGGCAGTGCGCCCTGGCCTTGAAACAAGTTCATGGTCACCCGGAGCTGGTGGAGACGGTGGCCAGGCTGGAGAACATCCACGAGGAAGTTGCGGCCGCCAGGGTCCAGGACGCCCTTAAGAGCTTGAAGGGGATGCACGAGTTTATGATGCTTGCCCAAGTTGTGCGGGAATGGGTCGTGTGCGAAAAACGGGAAGATGGCCGCACGCAACTTGACGCCCTGAACGATGACTGCTGGAGCGTAGTGACACGCTACCTAAAGCTGGAAGACATCAGAGATCCCGCCGAAGCGGCGGCGCTAGCAGAGTAGTTGAGGCGTTCTTGAGTTGGGCAAAAGCACATCAATGAAGTTGTGAGAGAGAGAGAGAGAGAGAGAGAGAGAGATAACGTTATTGATTGCCAATATTGTTTTCAAGGGGGAGGTGTGCTGGAAGTCTCTTTCCTCTTCAACCATCGACGAGGAGTCCCTGCTGTTTGTACCGTTTCCAACTGCTCCGGTGTGGTTATCAGTATTTTCGTCTATGGTGATGATAGCAGGGAAGGGCCAGAGCATGTATTCCAGGTCAGCACTTCATGTGCAGTTTTTACACCTGCCACTGTGTTTTAGGTAGTAGTGACTATAGTACAGTGTCCGGATACATCCCTGTGTAGTGGGATCGATGAAACTGATTTTTTGTTTAATCTTCTGTGTGCCTTGATATGTCGTAGTCTCTATGAAACTGATTGCTTTTGTTTATTGTTTTGTGTGCCTCTAGACAAGTAGTAGTCTCCATGAAACAGATTGTTTTTGCTTAATATTTTTTGTGCCTCTGGGCATTTTAGGCTCCCCATTCGAGAGTGATCTATGTATGATCTATGTGTAACGTACCGTGCGTTCTCTGCCAATTCGTCTGAGCGAGGGCGCCTCCGTGACTAGTTCTTGAGCTATGTTGTCGGCGTCTTGATTGCCCGGTGTGGTTGTGTGAGTTGGTTCTCATGTTGATTGTACACCTCTGAGCTTTGATCCGCTATATCCCTTCATGATTTTAGCGCTTCACAGGCGGCCGTAAGGCTATCTTCAGTGATGCGAACATTTTGTCAAGACAGAAACGGAACGACTAGAGAAGTTATACAGGCTTTCCACAACAAGGGTTGTGCGACAGATGTGTTAGCACCTCTCCACATTAACAGAATAAGTGTATACGCCTGTTTGGCTCACATTCTGTGCAAGTGAGGTTTGTGCTTTTTGTTTCCCTTACATTTTAAATCCCATCCAGTTTTTTTAACACGTACCTATGACAGTGTTCTTACTTTAGTAAGTTGTTTCGTGGCTTTATTTTGGGTAAGGGTTAACTTACCATTGCATTTTAGATGCTGTGTATGTTTTGACAATAAACGTGTAGTTGTGAGTTAGTGCCACGTTGTCACTTTATTTATTCGTCCCTGCTGTATTAGTGTGATGAATTCTATAGCGCTTTGACATCACTTTTATTGTCAAGCAAAATTATGTTGGTGTTTTTTCAGGCGAATGGCATAGCGTATTTGGACTATTGTAACGCGCCCCCTATTGCAATTTGTAACACGCAAGTAAGTCTACCCATTAAAACTTGAGAAAATAATTTGGCGGCGATTCTACCTCGCAGATGTAAAAAAAAACGTGACACTACATACATCGAAGAAGAAATTTTATTTGACGCATTCAACTGGGCCTGCGAAAATTTCTTGCGCTGCTTGCTTACACAGGCGTTGCTGGAGCAGGGAACATTGGAAGCGTTTGCAATTTCATGAGTCTTGAACTTCGTAATACTGAGATGTGACGAGCCATTGGTTCATTAGCTGCTCAAGGCCAAGGTAGCATGAAAATTCAGTCCCGTTGTGATTACGCCAACTGTGCACTCATGACGTTGAGAGAGAGAGAAATAATTATTTATTGGAGAGTTTAGCTCCAACCCAAACAGGAGCTGGCTACTCCAGGCATTGGAGTATACAAAAGGTACAATACTTGTCCTAAGGAACCACAAGGGGTTAGATTAAGCACATTGAGACAGCAGCGGATGAAAGATGCGCACTCAGTAACTACTTGCTCTGTGTAGTACACAAGCACACCCACACACACACGCACACACACACACACACACACACACACACACACACACACATATATATATATATATATATATATATATATATATATATATATATATATATATATATATATATATATATATATATATATATATATATATGTTTCCCGGAAGCACCAAGAAGACTTTCCCGGAAGCACCAAGGGTTACCTACCGGAGAAACAGGAATCTAAAAGATATTTTAGTCCATGCTAAAACAGGGCCTTCAAAGCAACCAGTCATAGCCAGCTGCTCCCGCCCCAGATGCAAGACTTGTAGGCACCTGCAAACAGACTGCGTTGTAAAAAGCACAGCCAATAATTATGTCCACAAGATTAATTCAAGTTTTACGTGCACTTCATCCAACATTGTGTATATGTTGGAATGCTCAATGTGCCACAAACAGTATATAGGCGAAACGAGCCAACCTATGAGCCTACGACTTAATGGTCACCGGGCAGATACTCTTAGCAAATCCTCCATAGCTGTAGCGCAGCATTTCAACCAACCAGGCCACAATTTTGATGATCTTAAGGTATATATACTTCAGTCAAATTTTAAGTCCCCTAGGGACAGGAAATACCGAGAATCCTACTTAATTCACAAATTCAACTCCATGGAACCTGCTGGAATTAATGCGTCTAAAGGCAACTTGGAATCCTTGCGATATTCACCGGGAGTACAGCATTAGGCATTTTCGTGCATATTCCTCATCCAAAGACTATGACCGTTCACTCTGCTCTGTACCTGGTCACCTAATTTCTTTTTCCTTTTTTTTTTCATTCCTTAGTGTCTAGCTTAATACTCGCCCTCATGCCTCCAAACTTTGCTTTTGGAATTCAATTTTATTTATTTAATTTCTCTTATTTTTTTACTCCGCGTGGTCTTGTGCCCCGTACGTCACTCTAACTTTATCTTTTCGTTTTTGAGTTTCAGGACAGGCCTGTACCAGGAATGTTGCCGTGGGTGACACGTGCCATTTCAGCTGCCGGGCCATTGCTTTTTCTTTGTGTGTGTGGGTTTATGTGGTTTCCCTCCCTGTTTTTTCTCCTTTTTTATTTTTTTTTCTTGACCTAGTTAGTTTTCCCCCGTCTCTATCTTTTCTTTTGACCTGAGGCTTGCAGATAGTTTCTGATAAGGACCCCACCCTCACCGCCTGGTCTGCTTCCAGCGGTTCTGAGATCCTTTTCCTATACTCCGCGGCGTGTCAATAAGCACCCTCTCATCCTTTCTGTCCGAAAATTCCACGAATATCAACCACCAGCTGACTTCCGTGTGACCTACTTCGCGGCTTAAACTAGACAACCTTCTTGGCCCCTCAATCTCTCCCCCGACACATTCCGAAACCAATCAGCTTGCTCAATTTCCCTTCCATCTTTCCCTCTCCTTTCACCTGGGGTCCTACCCCTATATAAACCCTGCCTGCCAGGCGAGAGATTGCCCTGAGGAAAGCAAGTTCTCTTTGCTGAAACGTAGGCCACAATCGTGCTTTTACCTTGTTCGAAGTTTTTCTTCTCTTGTGTTCTCTACCATCTTCAAAGTTCTACTACTCCCTGGATTTCGTGTACGAAGATGACGGAGCAAGGTAAGCCCCCTCTCCTCTCCCTGGCACACATAGCTCTCATCGGTGATAGCCACTTTAAGTACATTCACGACCACTTCCCTTCCGGACAACATTCACCATACATCAGCTTTCAAAGCGGCGCCACAACCCGTGACATCAGAAAACTGATTGACGCCGCCCCACGCAACATCACTCACTTCGTTCTGCACTTTGGCACTAACGACTTAAAGAACGACACCGCAGAAAGCACCATCGAGGCCATGAAAACTCTTGTTCACGATGTTCAGACCAACAGGCCCAAAGCAAAGATAACCCTGACAACAGTACTTCCCAGGATCGAAAACAAACACAAGCCAGACATACCCCAGACACACAGACTTCTAGCTCACTCACAAAGGGCAGCTAAGCTTAACGACTTCCTCATGTACCTTGGACACAACACAGGAAACGTTGACATCATCCACCACGCAAAAATTCACCATGACCCCCTAGGACACCTGGCCAAGGACGGACTACACCCTAACTTTCGAGGCGTCCGACTGATTTCCGAAAACATCAAGCACAGGCTGAGGAACACATTTAAGGTGACGCTCCCAACTTCACGTATCAACCTCCCGTCTCCGGCCAGCACAAAACAACAGAACCAACCCAACACCCCCAACGGTAGCGAAATGCCATGTCCACCTAAGAACAGCACATGTGACGCCAGCACACAAACCGTGGACGTGGCCGCAACACCAGCTGTACAGCACGTGAGCGAACAACAACCCGACCCACCAAAGACAACACGCTCATGGTTCACGCAGACCCCAACACGCAGTATAACGCAAACAGGCACCCAAACAGGCATCGATGTGGACCTCGACCCTAGCAGCCCCCCTAAACTACTGACTCCAAGCAAAAAAGTGTCACCCCGGAGGTCTGCTCGGAACAAACACAAATGACTACCACCGAGTAGGCCGTATGCTCCAACCCCTAAATCCCGCTCTTTCCTCAAAGCTCGAAAACTAGCCGGCAAACAAACCAACTACAGATTTCATCTAAAAACGTACTCCTTGTATCTCCAAAGCAAAAAGATCCCCAAAGGCCTCCGCCTAAAAGTTAGATGTGCCCTTGGTGAGCTCCCTCCTGAACTAGCTGCCAGGTGGCAAGATATTCTGAATAATGCTTCTCTTTCCCTCCTAGAAATTCTTAGAGAACACTGTACTAGCCAACTCAGCCTCTTCAATGACCAGATTGAAGCTCTTCCACTAACCGAGCAGGAGAAACTAGATCTCAATATTTTCATAAATCGTAAGGAAAATGATCTTAGCAATAAGCAAGCGGTTAAGTTTCAGCGTGACCAACTTCCCTCGCAAAATGCAGCATGTACTGTACGAGATCAGCCTCTCAATAGCCGCGACTATGAAGTACTAGGTCATGTAATGTCCCCCCTCGATACAGAGATCGCTTTATTAGAACCTCCTCCCCCCGCCAATAATCCTATAGAAAAAACGAGCTCTCTCGCTACCTGCCCCAGCAACGTTATTGACATTTCCAAAACACTAACGGCCGACGAAAAAGGTATCCTAGAACGAGGTCTAACTTTCTGTCCCACAAATAACAGTGTGAACGAATACGAGTTACACAAAGATCTCACTGAATTTTCTCGGAGAATGAGACTAAGCGAGTTTTTTTCGGAGAAGCAGGACCAACCTGACATTAACGAAGGCACCCTCCACCCTCCTAGCACTTGGACTCCAGATTTAGATCAATCTCCAGAATTGGATCTTTACTTAAAATCAGTATCAAGAGAAATTTTGGCAACAACTAAGCGATCAAACAAGCGCAAGAACCTAACTCCGTCGGAAGAAGTTACCCTGAATTGCCTATCATCCAGAACCGACATAGTCATAAAGCCAGCCGACAAAGGTGGTAGTGTAGTTGTTTTACCTATGGGAAAATACAAAGATGAAGCTTATAGGCAGCTCAATAACCCTTGCCACTACAAGCCCTTAGATAACGATCCGAGCCAGGAATACAGCCTAAAAATCCTTCAGACCCTCACAGATCTACGATCTAGAGAATTAATAACGACTACTGACTTAAATTTCATGAAACCGAATAATAAGCATGCAGGACGTTTTTACCTCCTCCCAAAAGTCCATAAAGTCCCCGTAGACTTATTGTTCACTGCCGACATTCCTGGCAGACCCATAGTTTCGAATAACAATACCCCAACCGAAGCACTATCTCTGTTTCTGAATCATCACCTATCCAACATTCCGGCTCTTCTTCCTTCATTCGTTCAGGACACCCCCCACTTCCTCCGCATAATAGAAGAGATAAATATGGGCGGGCGCCTACCCAGTGGAACCCTCCTTGTTACTCTTGACGTTGCTGCATTGTATACAAACATTCCGTTCGACGAAGGAATTGAAGCGATTTCAAAATCTCTATCAGTTAACCCGCACCAACATGCACCAGAAGTGTACATAACTTTGTTAAAACTAGTTCTAACTCTCAATTATTTTGAATTTGACTCTTCTTACTTTTTGCAAGTTTTTGGAACTAGCATGGGTACTCCATTCGCACCGACCTATGCCAACATTTTCATGGGGCAACTTGAAGCTACCCTATTAAGCTCTTTTCCGCATAAACCTCAGGTTTACCTCCGCTACATAGACGACATCTTTATGATTTGGGAACACGGTCGCGCGGCTCTAGAAACGTTTATATCCCATCTCAATTCTTCGCATCCGACTATTAAATTCTCCTGCCAGTATTCTGAAAAAGAAGTGAACTTCCTAGATACTATCGTCATTCTAGACAACGGTAAACTTAAAACCACGCTTTTTAGAAAGCCAACAGACAGGCAGCAGTACCTAGATTATAAAAGCCATCACCCCAGACACTGCAAACAAGGGATCTTTGTAGGACAAGCCACCAGGCTTAGAAGAGTATGCAGTGATGACAGTGACTACGTAGAGCACCTAGACGAACTAAAGGCCACCCTTATGAGCAGGAACCACCCCGAAAGCTCGCTCGATCAGGCGTACCAACGTGTGTCTAATCTCAAAAGGGATGACGTTCTCAAGAAACAGCGGCAAAAAAAAAAGCGCCAGGCCACCTGCCCTAATAACTAAATTTTCAAACGCCCTCCCAAACGTAAACAATATACTGCGGAAGTACTACCCCATTTTAGCCAGTAATGACCGACTTAAAAAGACTTTCCCGGAAGCACCAAGGGTTACCTACCGGAGAAACAGGAATCTAAAAGATATTTTAGTCCATGCTAAAACAGGGCCTTCAAAGCAACCAGTCATAGCCAGCTGCTCCCGCCCCAGATGCAAGACTTGTAGGCACCTGCAAACAGACTGCGTTGTAAAAAGCACAGCCAATAATTATGTCCACAAGATTAATTCAAGTTTTACGTGCACTTCATCCAACATTGTGTATATGTTGGAATGCTCAATGTGCCACAAACAGTATATAGGCGAAACGAGCCAACCTACGAGCCTACGACTTAATGGTCACCGGGCAGATACTCTTAGCAAATCCTCCATAGCTGTAGCGCAGCATTTCAACCAACCAGGCCACAATTTTGATGATCTTAAGGTATATATACTTCAGTCAAATTTTAAGTCCCCTAGGGACAGGAAATACCGAGAATCCTACTTAATTCACAAATTCAACTCCATGGAACCTGCTGGAATTAATGCGTCTAAAGGCAACTTGGAATCCTTGCGATATTCACCGGGAGTACAGCATTAGGCATTTTCGTGCATATTCCTCATCCAAAGACTATGACCGTTCACTCTGCTCTGTACCTGGTCACCTAATTTCTTTTTCCTTTTTTTTTTCATTCCTTAGTGTCTAGCTTAATACTCGCCCTCATGCCTCCAAACTTTGCTTTTGGAATTCAATTTTATTTATTTAATTTCTCTTATTTTTTTACTCCGCGTGGTCTTGTGCCCCGTACGTCACTCTAACTTTATCTTTTCGTTTTTGAGTTTCAGGACAGGCCTGTACCAGGAATGTTGCCGTGGGTGACACGTGCCATTTCAGCTGCCGGGCCATTGCTTTTTCTTTGTGTGTGTGGGTTTATGTGGTTTCCCTCCCTGTTTTTTCTCCTTTTTTATTTTTTTTCTTGACCTAGTTAGTTTTCCCCCGTCTCTATCTTTTCTTTTGACCTGAGGCTTGCAGATAGTTTCTGATAAGGACCCCACCCTCACCGCCTGGTCTGCTTCCGGCGGTTCTGAGATCCTTTTCCTATACCCCGCGGCGTGTCAATAAGCACCCTCTCATCCTTTCTGTCCGAAAATTCCACGAATATCAACCACCAGCTGACTTCCGTGTGACCTACTTCGCGGCTTAAACTAGACAACCTTCTTGGCCCCTCAATCTCTCCCCCGACACATTCCGAAACCAATCAGCTTGCTCAATTTCCCTTCCATCTTTCCCTCTCCTTTCACCTGGGGTCCTACCCCTATATAAACCCTGCCTGCCAGGCGAGAGATTGCCCTGAGGAAAGCAAGTTCTCTTTGCTGAAACGTAGGCCACAATCGTGCTTTTACCTTGTTCGAAGTTTTTCTTCTCTTGTATATATATATATATATATATATATATATATATATATATATATATATATATATATATATATAAATATATATATATATATATATATATATATATATATATATATATATATATATATATATATATATATATATATATATATATATATATACAGGATTCCTTACACCAGTGGAATACAGTTTAAAAAAACCAAGAGAACTATACACATCTATGACGCTGAAACGCCTAGTGTGTGTCATGCCACTAGGTTGCGCTCACTCTTGGCAAGTGAAATTACTTTGCACTTGAAGAACATTTCCTAGTTTTACCTCTTTAACGCCGCAACGACAAAAACGATATGCTGTGTGCTGCGGCAGCGGTATGTGCAAACAGCTGCCTAAGCTATGCCCATCAAGGAATAGGTGCGCCAAAATTTACTAGCGTAATTGCGACGCATTCTGTTTTATTCTTTTATTCATTTACCCTAACGGCCCTTACGGGCGTTACAGGTAAGTTGGGGTGAATTCTAACATTGTAGTTGAAAAATTGTAACATAATAACAGCAAGTCATAGAATTACAAATAAACACATATTCAAGTCGAAATGCATAGTTGCACAATAAAAAGCCACGACAATGCCGAGTGGCCGTGTGTGCGTGCTTCGCGGCGACCGCACAACGTCCTTCGCAGATGTTTGTCAAGCCAAACCTATCCAATTAGATTGGCCAAGATTGGCAAAAAATCCGCGTTCGCCGTAATAGTGGCAACGCTTGTTTGGAACGAGAAAGACTCCATCGTTCACCGTAATCATGCACACTTGCTCAGAACGAGAAAGACACGTCATAGCGTACGCCCCTCCGAGGTACGTCCCTCCAATGATTACCACTTCCAGGAAAATAAAACAAGCTCACGCTCATAGCAACAATGATGGAGTAAATTAATTCCTTGCGAAGAAGAAGAACCAGCGAAGAAGAAGAACCATCTGATGTGGACCTGCCCGGCACTGAATCAAGTCCGCCCACTGCACCTTTGCGCAACCGGTCTCCACCCCACTGCCGTCCTGACCTACAACGCTCTGTGCACAAGTCCTTTCCCCGTGCACTCCTGAACTTCATGCCCCAAACTAACCAGTTCCTGTATCTGCAAACGCGTTCATCTACTATGCCGCAGGGCAACTTTGGAGTTATATAGAGGTGGGGTCGTACGGGATGCAGTACTGCGATGCCAACAGTCAGTCACGGACGACGTAAGGGTCATCCCAACGCGTTCCGCAGCGCAGCCTCCTCTTAGCGAATTTAGTTACCATGGAGGTTTGAAGCACACGGGGGTGTCGGATCTCGAGTGGTGCGTCGGAAATATTTCTTGTTTCGTTCCGAACACCCGCAAGAATCTTCAAGAATCAACGTTCTCCAAGGTCAACAAAATAAAAGATGAAGAATACAACGTGCTTTGTCGCAAGAGATGCCATGCGGAATTGCAAATGCAGAAAGAATGAGTTGAATCATTTCGACGACAAAACGAATTGCCTATGACACATATCACGAGAGCTGAGAGTGGAACAAGAGTGAGACTTTGTGTGGTGGAAGGAAGGGGTGACAACGAGGAATATGACAATGGGGGGACACTCTGGACAGTTGGCCACCGATGCTTTTGCATTCATCAGATTATAAGGAATGCTCAGGCTGCATC
The DNA here is from genome assembly GCF_048455015.1 of Haemaphysalis longicornis. NCBI lineage: Eukaryota > Metazoa > Arthropoda > Arachnida > Ixodida > Ixodidae > Haemaphysalis > Haemaphysalis longicornis. The sequence goes on from NW_027526385.1 coordinate 63,983,768, forward strand.
GAGTTACCGAGCCAAACAGCACTGTGAAAGAAGTTTTATCTCCCAAACATCATCCGTGCGGTTTAAACAACAAAAATGCAATGATGTTATTTGTACATTTACAGCGGAAAGGGCATTGGTTGCTTCCATGTGTCTTTCTGATTACAAAGCTTACCAAATGTTATGCTCACGACAAAACTGAGAAGATATTGGAAATTGAACTCATGGAACAAATATCGAGATTTATTATTATCGCTTGGTTTCTCCTTTCCCAATTTATAAGTTTACTATCATACCAGTGTCTATTCCAACAATCCTTTTCCTCTTACCCATGCTCAAGCCATATTTTTGCTTTTTATCGCCTACCTGAAAAGCATGTAGGGGATTACAAACACACACACACACACACACAAACTGCCTCTTAATAAGCCTCTGTCTCGCTTGGTTTCACCCGTACGTGGGCTAACACTTGCCACAATGGCTCAGTGGCTAAAGGCAGTGTGGCGCTAAGCCGAAGGATGCGGGTCCGATTCCGCCCCGGTGGGTGTTTTTCAGATGAAGGCAATTAATTGGCTGATTGAATCTTTATTGAAGCAAGGAGGGCGTGTGGTGTATGGCGGGAAAAGGGGATGGAAGGGAGGGGATTACCAGTCAAGGACCGTAGTCAAAGAGGGAATTCTTACTATGGGGGCCTTAAGGTCTTTATCAGGGTCAGCCCCAGTTAGATTACTCGCACCAGACCACTCCTAATTGCAAACGCGGCAATTTAGCCTAATAAATATCCGTCTAATCCAGTATGTGCTTCATGTTGTAGGGTGTTGGGATTAATGTTTGTTAGGATTTCTGGGCGATGTTTGGAAAAACGTGGGCGCGTGCACACTAGGTGGTGGAGATCTTATTTGGCGCCGGCGTTCCAGTAGGGGAATGGTGGGTGTGCTTTGGGGCATTTTGTTCATTTCTGGGTTTTGTGAGAAGTGCAGGCGGCATCTGAGGAAGACAAGACTTCTTCGGATCTGCTGCAGGAGGCAATGTTGCAAAGATACCCAGGGCTGTAATCTTGTTGGTAGCGTTATCTTTCGCTCTTATTTAATCGCAGGAGTAAGAGATCTGGAGGAGTGGGTGAGGAGGCTGAAAGGGGCCCGTGGAGGCGTAAAGTTCAAACCCTCTTCTGCCTTCCTCGTGGGCGGACTGGTTCCCTGGGTCGGTCTCCTCGAGGCCTGGAATCCAGTCAATTCTGATGTGCACGTTGTAGCTTTTGGGGAGTTTTTTGTGTAAGAGTACAGAGTTGCCAAGCGGGTTCAGGGAGAGTGCCTGGCAAAGTTCTTAAATGGCTTTGAACGAATCCGTTAGAATCCGTATTTTGGCTGGTGGTCGGGTATTGAGCTCGTAGCAAATATGATTACGGGCACCAATGATGGCATGGTCTTCGCCTTCCAGTGAAGTTGCACCGTCGTGTCTGAGGGAGAGTTGACCTCCAATGGATGAGTTTTCAGGGCAGGTCCATGCTACGCCAATATGCGAGGTTCCCACGCTGGCGTCGCTATACATGCCGATCTCATTGGGAAGTTTGGACTTCTCCAAGGAATGGATACGTTTAGATCTTGCCGTTCTAGAGCGGGTGATAGGTTTGGTGAGGTTGCTGTTGATGTTTTCTGAGATTGTCTAGAGTGCTAAAGGGATGGGGATGTCGATGATTGGGATAGGCTTCTGCTTGTCCTATGCTGTCAGAAAGAGCTCGTGTCGGGTGAGCCCGCGCTTGGTGTCTGCCAGTTCACGAGTTTCTTTCATGGTGATGTCTATAGGAGGGAAGCAAGAGTGTTGCATATACTAACTCAATTCCAATATAGGAGGGAAGCTCGCTCAAGAGCTTCCGTTATTGCATATTTTGGGAGGCCCTTTATTGCACGCAGCGTGGCTCTATGGAGCACCCTAACGTGTTTGGGGTTAGTTTTGTTGATGTTGTAGACTGGAGCTCCGTATGGGAGAGTGCGAATTGCAACTGTCCGGGCCAGGGAGAGGCATGCCTGTTGACGTGCCCCATATTTCTTAGCAGTCTCGCGATTAATTAGAGCATGGGTTTCCATTTCTGTCGTAGTTGATTTAACCTCATTTTAGGACTGTTATGACTGCCAAGTGGGAGACAGAGGAGTCTGACCTGGCCACGTGTCACTTGGGTAATTGTCTCCAATGTACAGCAGCACAGGGTCCATGGGGTGCGTTTTGGTGTCAGTTGATACTATTAAAATTCTATTTTCTCTGGGGCGAGTTCTAGGCGAAGTTTTAATATGCATGCTTCGAGGCTGTTCGCCGCCGCCTGCAGCTCAACCACCATGTCGGATGTTGACGAGTAGTGTCTACCTTGCGCCCATATCGCAATATCGTCAGCATTGATTCCAAAACGGGCTCATGTTTTTTGCTCTAGAATTTTGGTTAACTTTGCCATGGTGATGTAGAAGAGCACTGTTCTGAGTATAGATCCCTGCGGAACACCTTTGTAGTTGAAGTAGGTATTGGGTGTTCATTCAGGGAGCGTGCTGCTGAGGTGAACGGATCGGTTGTGGAGAAAGTTACGGATGCAAACTTGCGCTTTTTCGATGGGAAAGGCTTTGGCCAGTTCAGTAAAAATCGTCGTTTGATGTACTCTACCGAATGCTTTCCGGAGGTTGTGGGCCTCACCTGTGCAATGCAGCGCAGCCTGCCGTGGTGCCCACCATAGGTTCGAGCGAGCCAAGCCGTAAACGGCAGCGGCGGCCCTCGCCGCGCGTGTGCAGTTACTCCGAAAAGACGAAGTAGCTAACAGAACTGGATGTAGTTCCGGGTATTCCACGGTACAGCAACCAGCCCTGGTATGACACTCCTAGCCCTGGGGTAAGAGGGTGGTACCTGCCGACCGTACGCGTCAAGCCACAAAGCCCGACGCGCAGGGAAGATAATTGGAAGCTATTGGTCCAGTGGCGTAAGCCACCGAAGCGCCGCGGTTGATTGGCCCCGGATAGGACTGGAACCGACCACCAGACTGACCGAGCAACCAATAACAACCCAAATCACCTGCGCAAGCATGGAGGGCCACGCCAGAGGGTGCATGCAAATCCGACTCCCGGTACGTTCACCGACCTCACGAAAGTGAGAAAACGGCGGCCGCTCAAGCTGAAGCGAGCGAGCTGCGTGCGAGCACGGTACCTCTAGGAGCTGGGATCCGGCCAGTCTCTCCCGGGTCAGACCGAAGCGCGCGCCCGCCACCGCGAGCCCTTGGGTGGCCACTACGTCACGCCCCTCGTGGCCCACGGACCGGCTCGCCCTAGGGGCTATCCTCGCCCCTCTGGGAGAGGGGATCACGGGCTGGCATGCTCGCGAAATTTGGAGTAGTCACAATTATTATCCCCGCAAGGTCTACAGTAAGGACGTAGTAAGGAAGTACGCGATCGTGCAGGAATATTTTGATTATTCCCGTCGTAAAAGCCAGAGGCAATCGTGTGTTCCTAGGTACAGCCGAAAGCCAGTTTGGGCCACGTGAAACCATGGTTTCACATATTACAAGTGGTATTGTAGCCGTTTGGTAATTAGGCGTTCAATAAGTTTGCATGACGTGGGTGTAAGCGATATGGGTCGAAGGTTGGAGATGACAGAAGAGTCTTTTCCAGGCTTTGGAATGAGGTTAACCAGGGAAAGTTTCATGGTGTCAGGAATTTCACCCGTGTTCCAGGAATGATTTACAAGGCGAAAATATTGTTCTAGCTGAGGTTCGTCAAGGTTACGGATGTATTGCCACGTGACTCCATCATGTCCTGGGGACGATTTCACCTTGTTTTGTCGGAAGGCGGTGCGAAGTTCTGCCATCGCAAAAGGAGTGTCTAGAGCTGAGTCATTCGAGTCTAGTTCGATGGTAGGTAAGGTAGGTACGAGCGAGTTTGCGTACTTGCTGAAGGAAAAAGTGTTGCTATAATCTCCCGTTCGACCATCTCCGGGGTGTTGTGGAGCGTGAGCGTCGAGATGAGGGGGAGACGTTGTTTGTCTTTTCCTGCCATGCCTTTGTAGATTCGCCAAAGCTTGGAGAGTTTGCGCTCTTTGCCTAAAGTTGAGCATAGTTTTTACCAGTGGTCATTATACAATTGTTTCTGGTGTTCCTGAATCAATTTGTATTGGTGCCTTAGTTTCCCTAGGTCGATGCAGCGTTTCCCCAGTTGCCTTATTTACGAGTTAGGTGTCTAGCTTGGCTCCAAAGGTTGGCCAGGTTGCCGCCCATGGCAGGTGTGTCCTCCGAGATGTAGTAGGCTCTTTAGAGGTTTGGGCAGCATTCTGAATACGCTTTATGGAAGTAGGAAAGTCTGTTGATGGGTCTGATGATTCGTTGAGAATTTTACAAAAGGAGGTCCAGCTCGTCCATTCCAAAGTTTTTGTTTTTAGGATTCTCTTACAACAAAAGGAAATTGATATTGGGAAGTGATCAATGCCCCAAGTGTTGTCAAATGTTTTCCACTTAGTTACTAGCCCCGGAGACACAAAGGTGAGGTCTGGAGAGGTGTCTTTCTGGAAAGAATGAAGTCCTTTTCTCGTAGCTTCAATGGGGTCATTCACAGCCCAAGACTGTTCATGTCCAACGTTTTTTCAATAGTTTTCCTCGAGTATCCCTGGCTGCGTAGCCCCAAGTTGGGTTTTTTGGTGGTTGAAATCTCCACCAAATATGGTCTGCATTGCAGGATATTGGTACATGAGCTCAGTGACTCACTGCAAAGAGGTGCGTCGAGCAGATCCAGTGTTCAGCTTGTAACAAGACGAGGCGACAAGAACTGTTTTGCCGTTCGGAAGTCTGCCGCGGATTCCGACTGCTTCGTGCTGTTGGGATGTAAGTCCAGAAAGTTTGATCTGGTGAGATTCAATTTCTTTTCGAACCATTATAAGGGAGTACTCTGGTGATCGAGGAGCAAAATTGCGGAGGCGTGTTGGCTTGCATGTTATTACAGGGTCCGAGTACGTAACAGCGACCTTCGCATTGCTTCGGGCTTCTTGATGGAGAATAAACAGCGGTTTAAGTGGTTGAAGCTCCTGCCACAATATTGGTGAATTTCGCAAAAAGCCTTCCACGACAGTTTCATTGTAATACAATGGGAGTAGCCACTATTTACGTTGGGCATTTGGTCGTGGTGAAATTTCGCGAGGTGGTTCCTCTTCGGCCTCTTGTTTCGGTAGCTGGCATTGTGATGGTGTTTATCACTGCCGTTATTTTCGTTACATGAGATTATAGACTGGTGAGGTTTTTGCCAATGTCTTCGTGTCTAGCGGCATTTTCTATCTGCAGGGCCGACCGGATAATGTTGAGCAATTCCTTGAGTTAAATTTTTTTTATGGAGGCCGAAAGCGAAAATGCCTGTGGGCTCGAGATTTCGGCGGACATTAAAGATCCCGAGGGGGTGTAAATTAATCTGAAACCCATCACTACGGCGCGGCCCTCTCTATATAACACAGGTGTAACCCGGCGCGTTAACCCCCCAAGAATGAAAAAAGAAAAATAAAACAACCAGAAGCCGTATTGACAACAAAAAATTCTTCACGCAAAAGAGACCCAACGGCTGTATCAAGCTCTCCCGGTTCCGCCGCCCCATACATTATCTTCAGTTCAAGAATCGCAGGGAGGTGGCATGAGGCGCGATTCTCATTGATGAAGGGATAATACATGGTTCAAAGTCAAACCAGTGGTAGAAGAGCTTGAACGCAACTACGTGCGATGCCTGGAGGGTCTCTTCCAAGCGATATCTCCCCTGGGAAAGCCCGGGCACCGAGGGCCGGGGGAACGCCTGTCCCCTGTGTAACCGGTGGGTATCCGGCGGTGGGGTTCGAACCCGCCACCTCCCGCAGCCGAGACGGGTGCCCTAACCACTGGGCCACGGCTGCGGTGGTAATGTGGGTATTAACATGGCTTTTTATCTGTACTACTGGATGTACGGCTAGTATGCGTAACATGGCCATAAGCCATGCCCGCAAATATCATAAAGTGGTCTCTTTTATGCGTTTTTCAACCTTGACCGCATGCTATGAACTATTTTTTCACCCATTACCAGCCTCGTGCTATCCTTCTAAGAATAGAGTGAATCATCATCATTACAGGCGAGAAAAATAATTACCATTTTCATCGTGCCTACTTGACGCACACGACTCAAGGGGATTGACCAACAAGGTTGCGCCAAACTGAAAACTTTGTTCCAGGCTTCTTTTTAGAAAAACAGGGGTATTTGCTCAAAAATCAAATCATCCGGTGATGGGGCCATCCATTTACAAGATGCAAGTGATGGAACGCATAGCTTCCACGCTGATGGTGATGTCATTCAGACGCCCTGGCGTCACGCCTGTAGTAACGACGAAGTATCTTAACTATTTTCTGCTACATGGAACCTGCTGTTAGTCGTCGGTGCGTAGAGGCAATGTCTTGTGTTGGCACACTGCTTAACACAACTTCTTTCCAGTGCGCCGTGATTGTCTTTACCCTGCCGCTTTTTCTTTGTCGGCAAATTTACTGAGTATCTTAGTGCTTGTTGCTTCCCTACCTTCTTCGCACCTAACTCAAAACACGCTTCGAAATGCGGCGCAACTCTGTGCTGTCACCTCCGACCAGGCTGGCGTCTGACTCTTCCGCATCGTTTGGAGTTCAAGAGCAGCCACCGTCATAGCCTGCAATCCCGTGTGTTACATCCCGCGTTTCATCTGCAGAGCCTGGCGTAGATGTCCTGCCACACTAAAGGGCACGTGGACACAACCAGGGTAAAAAGAACCAGTCGGCAGCATAGATCGGCCACGGGGGCCCACCAGAACAGACACCATACGAAACACTCACGCACCGGGAATCCGCTGTACAAAGGCAGATACAGACGAACATGCTCCCCACTGAACTCCTCACACATAAATTGCGGCTCTTATCGGAAACTGCCAGTTGTCCGAACTACGGGGACTACCCGAGCATTTATCCCTCCGTGGACGTGTTCACTGAATCATTACCTTCTCCCTTGATCGAATACTCCCCTTTACACAAAGGAGACTCCAGTGACGAGGTTAAACGTGGACTGGCTGAATGCGCATACATGTTCCTATCGTCTGTTTGCGCTTAAATTTCAACGATGGAAAGTGTTCACGAACTGGCTCGCCTCTCTATTTTACCTATTTGTTGCGTCGTACTACAGGAATCGAAGAACCAGTAAACTTGTTGGTAGTCTAAACCGACTCAAAGATACCAAATTATTCCTATTTTCGACTAGAATGCTTCGAATTGACACAAGAGAACATACTACAGTAAAAAGAACTGCCGCTATTGCGAAAAAATTAAGCATCTTCCCGTAGGGGAAAGTATGCGAAGCAGCCATGGGGTCGACTGAAGTTCCCATTAGTCATTTCCGTTGACGTTCAGCTTCGCGTGCCTTCGTTGTATCAGTAGCTTCTTGACGTAGTTTGAATGAGTGAAGGACATAAGGCGCGTTCGTAGCACCTGCTCCCGTCTCAGTTTGTAGCGCAGTGGGAAGAGCGCCACGTACCTCCCGTTGCGGCCAGAGAGTCGTGGGATCGAAACAGGGCGCCGCTTCACTATTTCTTTTTATAGTGGACTGCGCTGACGTCAGTCCAAGGGCTGACGGGGCTGAAGAGACGCGCATGCGCAGTAGAGTGCGGACGGAGGTCAACGACGACAACGAGGGAGAGAGGGACACAGCCCCGAGAATGAGATGCTTCGCATCTAAAAAATTGGAATCACTGGGGCTCCAACACAGGCTGTTGGGGTGAAAATTGGCGACTCAATTTCTAGGTCTTTGAGGCCGAACAGCGTATCCTGTTTATGTGGTGGTGGTAACACACATTCTTTTTATCCAGTTGCTCAAGAGTGTAGAAGGAGTGTCCAAGCAAACCAGTAGATGCCGCTAGGTGGCAAGGGGAGTGGAAGGCGGGTGGTGGGGCGTCTAGGCGGCCAGGTTTGTACATAACTCAATCCGATGCGTACACTGTATCCAGCCTCTCTTGCACCTTCCTCAGCGGCTGTTCACCTCGACAGTGCTAAGGAATGTAAGCCTGGACCATGGCGCAAAGCGACGCGCTTGTTCTATCCATGTGGTCCCCGCGGCATGTTCCTTGTGATTTCCAACGTCCCCCGCCGCTCCACGCGACCTCCGAGCAACCCAAGAAAACATGCATTTGCATGCCAGTACCACGTTGCTTCAAAGTGACGGCCGTCGTGTTAGAGAGATTGGCCCCTGGACTGCAAACGCTTCTCTCGTACATGCCCGCGTTTTGTGGCCCTCGCCGCGGCCGTCCACAAGATTTCCCCTCATTTATACGCACCCCACCGCATAATTCTCTGCTCTGCTTTCTTCACAAATAGGGAGTGTATCTGTATATATAGTTCCTTATGCCATACGGTAAGCTTCTGCAATAAAAAAGTACCCTTAAATAAAAAGAATGACAACTGATAAACATAATTCATGCAGATTAGTTTAATATTCGCTGCAGAGAAAGATAGGGGCCTCAAATTCCTCTCCTGAACAGAGTAGCCCTGTGTAGTCACAAAGTTTACAGTACGGTACAGTAACCTGATTGTTGAAACTGTTTGTTGAACCAGCTGAACCTGATTGTTGGTCTTCACCTCTGGTGCATCCGTTGGCGCTCCCGCTGAGCGTCATTTACAGCAAACAAATATCCTTCGAGCTTGAATTACTGAAATGGCGAGCTTTTATTGAAACAGAAAAATTTTGAGAACACTTTATAGACGTCGCTTAACAGCTCGGCGGTGCCATGAGTTGGGAGCTGAGATTATTCAAATACGATGGTTGACAGGGGTATAATTCTCTAATGTGTGACTCCAAAGGAGCATATCGGTGCAACTCCGCGCAGCTGTCATCTTCACCTAACCATTCCGCCTACACACGTCTCACAAACGTCGATACGAGTAAAATCTGCCCGATAGGGCCGGACGGACGGACGGATGGATGGATGGGTGGATAGACGGATGGATGGACGGACGGACGGATGGACGGATGGATGGACAGACAGACAGACAGACAGACGGACGGACGGATGGACGAACAGACAGACAGACAGACAGACATACAGACAGACAGACGGACGGACGGACGGATGGACGGATGGACGGACGGACGGACGGATGGATGGATGGATGGATGGATGGATGGATGGATGGATGGAAGGACGGACGGACGGATGGATGGACAGACAGACAGACAGACGGACAGACGGACGGGCGGACGAACAGACAGACAGACAGACAGACAGACAGACAGACGGACGGACGGACGGACGGATGGATGGACGGACGGACGGACAGACAGACAGATGGACAGACGGACGGGTGGATAGATGGATAGATGGATGGATGGACGGACGGACGGACGGATGGATGGATGGATGGATGGATGGATGGATGGATGGATTGGGGAATGCACGGACGCACAGACAGACAGATAGATAGATAGAGAGAGTAAGAGAGAGAGAGGGAGAGAGAGAAGACTCTTTATTGAAGAAGCAGGGAGGTTTGCTGGCGTTTGCGCACCTTTCTGCTGAAGATTGGTGATCGAGGAAGAAAAGGCCGAAGAAAAAAGCGGGCAGGAAAAAAAATCATGTCATCACGCTACACCAAGCAAGTTTACCATTCTGAGATGGTCAGCGCAGTGTTCATTGGCGTATAAATTCTGTTTTGTCAGTTTTTTTATAGGGCTCGCCCCCATTTAGCAACCCACTATTGAGATCCACCGACAAGGTCCCGCGCCACCTCCATTAACGTGAAAATTGGGAAGGGGCGAAGCATGCAGTGTATACGTGTATTCTTGTCGCCTTAGCATTTTTTCCAACATAGATGAAACTGTTAGGCGGGGGGCGGGGGGGAGGTGTACGGGTATACAGCTTTGCTGTAAGTTTCGTGTCTTTGAGGCACGAAGCGTCCTAGCGCGATGCGTTGGAAAACGAGTGTCGCGGTGGGTTCTTTTGGTATGCCTTTTTCCCACGGAGACGAAACGTTCCATATATAGCGCAAGGCGTTGGAAAACGAGTGTCCCGTAGTGTTCTTTTAGCACGCGTTATGTTTTAGCGCGAGGCGTTGGAAAAAGAGTGTCCCGGTGCTTTAGTAAGGTGACCACATGATGCTACGACGACATGAGAGGTCGACGGCCTGAGCCCTTAAAAGGGGCTTCACCCTTAAAACTGCCGTGAACTTGGCGCGAGACGGACTTACAGTTATTTGTTTTTGTCTTTATATTGGGCGATATGTTTCACAGTTTCTAATTAGGCCAATATCACTTTAACAGCACGAACTCTTTAGAGCTTGGCGCTGCTCCGAGGGACAAGTCAGTAGCCCCAAAATAATCTTAAGAGTCATTGGTTTTTGTTCTAGACGTTCGATGTCCAAGAAAGTGTGATCTGGGTGCCATGTAGGCCGCACATTCCGATAAAATGTGTCCAGAAAGCGTTCGATATATGTTAGGGGCGAAGCCCTTTAGAGGCTGGGGCTGTTGGCGTCTCCTCTCATCGTCGTTGTCGTAATCGTCGCTCGTCTCATGCAGTCACGGTACTAAAACACCGGGAAACTCGTTCACGCCTCGCGCTAGAACGTAAGGCGTACAAAAAAACAAACAAAAAAAAAACACTAGGACACTCGTTGACGCCTCACGCTAGAGAGCTTCGTGCTTCAAAGGCACGAGACTTTTACACCAAAGCTTTGTACCTATACCCCCAATGGTTTCATCTCCGTCGGCTAGAACGCCAAGGCGCCAAGAATACATTTATACACTGCACGCTTCGCCCCTCTACAGGTTTCACGTTAGTGGAGACGGCCCGGGATTTTTTTCTCCTCCCACTTTTCCCTTTCGTATCGCCAGCAACAAACGCGCTTTTTCATTTTGCAGAGATAGTTAGGCTTTGCTCGCTATCCTACGTGCTACGTTTTCGAGAGGAAACTACTCGATAGCTCCCCTAATTTGATATCTGGTCAAAAACTAGGCGCTACAGCAGGTCAACACGATTTCAGTGCGTTTTGTTTGTGATTCACATGAATGATGATTTAGACAGCGCAGAACAGCGGTGTTGACAAAGTGATGTCCTGGTTTTAGGTCTGCTAGCTCGTTTGTGAAAGTGTTTGTGGTGGCGGCCGCATGCATTAGGCCCTGCGGCTTGGTTTCCGAATGCGTACCAGTAATACGCATAGTGGGTATGTGTCCAGCGGGGCGGACGAGGGAATAATGGTACACGCTTGAACGGTCCGTCAGTGGTCTGTTCTTGGGCATTTGCATTTGATATGCACAATCAAGAACTGACCACGGCAAGCGCTGATGTACAACCGGTTTCAATGGGTTATATGTAGAGTCAACTGTCGATAATTTCAAGTAGTTAAATTGGAATTTTTGATCAATTAGAAGTGATGTGCTGGTTCCGTCAATATTTTATGCAATCGCAAGGAAGAAATGGCTCGATAAATCGAAGGTAGAACCCATTAAATCATTAATTGGAAGTTATTTCGAATAAAAAGCATCAAGGTGACCGTCACTTTGCGATAAACCTCAAAATATTCAAGAGCAAAAGCAGCCCCGGGTCGTGCACTCAAGTCGGCGCCATCGCAACCTAGGCAGCTAGCGCACAGTTGCAAAAGAGGCAGACCAGTTGAGAGTCGCGCCAAGGTAGGCACCTCTCTTTCCTGAAGTCCTCAACATTCTCTCTAGCGCACAGCGCCATGTAAACAGTTTGTGTGGTGGGTGCTTCAGGCTTCGATATTAGCAAAACGTCTCAACATTCATGCAACCCGTGTCGTAGGCTCGACTTGGCAAACTTACTCGAAACAAAACTTCTCAGGCCAACCTTGACACCAGAAAGATCCGCGGTACTGAGTCAAGCCGTGCCGGCTCTTGTATCGAGCACGGTGCACAGTACTTCCAGAGCGTAATCATTCCTGCTACTTTTTGTAGTTTACTCCTCGTGCGCAGGAAGTATTGCTACAACTGAATATCATGTTGATATCCTTGCTTAATTTTCGTAATCTTGTTGCAGTATTGTGCAACTGGGGTGAGTAGCGGTCCTCCACTATCCCCGACTACCAGAAATTGCGTGCGCTGTAAATTGATTTACACACTTTGTGTCTAACTAACACCCTTACTCCCAACAAGAAAAAAAACCCTTTGAAATGGTTTAATTAACGATAAATAACTTTTAAAAGGGTGATTCTTGTGTTTTTGCTAGGATGTGAGGGTGTTATAAACGACAAAATACCTTTAAGGGTGCTTTCCGTTGTTTTTTGATAGAGTGTAGGGGTGTTAGTTACAGACAGAGATTTACACCCTTAAGGGTGTAAATAATTTTACTGTGTATCACAGAGTTGCCCTGAAACAGAGTACATACGACCTGGAGACCGAGTACATACGACCTGGAGACCGTTAGCTTCAAGATACCACTGGACAAAAAATATTAACAGATTGAGTGAAAGTCTTTTATTAACACAAGGATGGCCCAGGGGGCGGGAGGGGGAGAAGGGGGAAAGAGGAAGGCAGAGGTGGTGAGGAGGTGATGTTCACTTGGAGATCGGCGAAAGGAATAGTCAGTTCCTGAATGCACAGATAGGAGTGGTAGACCCCGGCTAAACTCCCTTTGCGAGGCCACTCTCGAGAGCGAAGCGCCCAAGGGCAGCAAGGAAATCGGGGTCGCTTAGTGTCATGGGGGGTATCTCGCTTGGATTGTGTAGGGCATTTAGTAGGATGGGGCGAGAGGACTGGTCAGAAGAGCAGGGCCAAATAAGGTGGTTCAGATTTGCTCTTGTAGTGTTGCAATATGGGCAGTAGGGCGGAGGATAGCCAGTCGGGCGGGCGATGCCACTAGCGTGTGATGTGGGGAGTCAATGCAGCGTTTGCGGGAAATTTGTTCATAAAAACTTCGGCAGGATGATTTAGTGATGGGGCGTTATGCAGAAAACCTAAAGGAGTGGTAGCGGCAAGGCGGTTGTGCCTAGCCTGGCGAGCCTGGTCCAGCTGTTACCTGAGGGAGAGCGAGGGAGAAGGGCCGTCAACCAGTGGAGGAGTAACACTCTCCCGCCCTGCGTCATCGGCAGCCTGGTTGCCAGAACCCTGAGCCATGTGTCCTGGTATCCACGCAACGAGTACAGTGGTACCATTGAGAGCAAGCAGAAAAATCGTATGTTGAATATGTTGAATATTCTTCTGATGCATGAAGCTTTACTACCACCAGCCGCAGCACAACTTGAGAGAAGGAAACTGCGTGGATACTTCTAAATATGCGAAGAAGACCTGGCAACCACAGCAAATTTTTTTCTTTTTATTTCCGCGACCAACCGGCTGTTCATTTGTAAAATGCTGGAAATAGATCGCGTAGCAACAGCGCGGGCGTTGACGCCCCTCAAGCGCTGCCGCGGTGTGGCACATAGAGACGCCAAAAATAACTCTGACACAGCTTCATCCGTCGACGATAGTGTCCTGAGGAAGAATTTTTTCATTATGTCCGTTTCAAAAATGCCCGTTTCACGTGTCGATTTCGGTGTACTTCCGGTTGCTGGGCGTCGATCTGACATGCTTTTTAGAGCCAAGCTCCTGTGCGCAGCGGCCGCTCGTGAGGTTTCACGGCGTCAGTCGCCGTCGCGCTGCGATGTAACCAAGAGAACGATGAGAACACCGAAGAGAGAACGAGATGGAAAGCGGAGGAAGAGAGTATATAGTACTTGGAAGGCGGAAAGCGGTGCGCCACGGGCGCCGCGCTAGACGTGCTCTACCAGAGTAGTGCGCGCCGTCGTGCGTTCGCCGATGACGTCATCACTTTTAGAGACAAAACAAGTGCTTCGTCTTCCACTGCAGCTAGACGAGCTGCCCGAGCAGAGTCTCAGCGCCGCCGAAGCAGCAGCTATGCGCCGTCGCCGAGAAGACTCTGCAGTTCGCGCTGCGCTTAAATTGCGCTTTAGGGAGTACGCAATTGTCTGCCGTTTTTTTTTGTGGCACATCGTCAGCCAATCAGGGTTCGTTTAAAATGGACACACGTGAAGCGGACAAATGTCAAAATCCCTTCTCTGGGTGGAATTCTCCAACCAAGTTGGGTAGGTGAGGGTTGGCACCCCTTTTCTATTAGAGGCCGCTCTGGTGAGGTTTGAAAGCGTACCATTTGCGTCTGCTAAAAAGTACTTGTGTGTGTTCAGAGAGGGGTGGGCGATGGTGCGCGTGTGCGCGATAGAGTGATTGCGAAGGTCTTGGAGAGAAGTGCGTATAGTGGCCGTACCTACTGGTGTTAGTTGCTTAGCTGCAGCAGATGCAGGAGGCCCGTAAAGTGGTCTCATGGGCGAGCTGGTTTAGCTTTTGGACAATCAGATTAGGGGAAATCCCCAAAGAGGACTCAGATTTGGTGAAGGCAGACTTGGCAAACACCGTCAATGCAGCCTTACGTCTACAAGGGAAGTCTGTAGAGAATTATTTTGTGGCTGTATGGCTGCATTTCCGGCGCACGCCCGATCAATGATTTATCCTTCCGTTACCATTTGACCACCCCGGTTCCCATTTTATTGGTTGGAAGACACGTTTGGTTTTAATGACGCGTGATTGGGTAGCATGCGAGCGCATGCTTTTTGTGAATTTCTTTAAATGTTCATCAAAGTCAGGAACCCTTCCGCCGCGACTAGCAGCGGCGCTGACATCCCACGACCAAGGAGAACAACCCTGGGCCGTCCAGCAAGCCCAAGAGGTGACAACGAGGCAGGCTTCCGACACCCCGCATGTGGGGGAGAAGAAACCTAGCCAAGATTTCCCACCGACGGTGACCTAGGCCCGGTCGACTAGCGTGCGTGCACTCGAGTTTTGCAGGCACATAATAAAGTTTATTCCACTCCACTCCGCTTATTCGGGAGATAATGTCCCGGGGCTGTAAGGATGAGCCACGGATTAAAGCCACAACGCATGCTTAAGTTTTTTCTCTTTTGCGTTGCCACTTAACCCACAGAGAAGCAAAGGGCTGAATTATTCCACGAAGTGGAACAGACCTTCACCTTCGAGGTCACGTCCAACCACCTGAAGCAAGCCACTAAATTTTCCTATAATGTGTAGGCAGTTCGGAGTACCTCGTTCGTGATTATTTCTACAGGCAATAAAATCGTCCGCAGACAAGAAACGAATGACAAACAAAATGGGCTTTTAGGACGCATAACTGAGGATGCGACTTTATTTCAAATAGCAAAGTGTACATAGAGGAGACACAGTAAAAATGAACCGTGCTTATTCCAAGCATGGGCTTACGGAGTTCAGAAACGTATTACATCGTATTCAGGCAGTAAACATCGGGGCTAAATTTGGGCAGGGAACGGCGCAATGGCGGGTGTGGGCGGTTGGTTTACATGTTAGTGCTGGCCCGTTCATGTGCAAATGTTCACACGAAGGACGTAATACTACATCAAAAGCCTACATTGGACGATGTAATACTACGTCAAAAGCCTAAATTACACATTAGCCTAAATTTAAACGACGAGACGGTGTATCAGCCAATAAGATAAATCTTCGCCGCTGGAAATACACACCCGTCAGGGGAAGTTTTGTCAACTAACACACTTACACACTAAAAAAAAACACTTTTTTAAAGGTTGTTATAAACGACAAAACCCCGTAGAAAAGCATGTTCTCTTGTTTTTGCCGGTGTGTTTGCCGATAACTTACACCCTAGCAAAACCACAAGAAAACACCAAATTTAGTCTTACACACGACAAAAAAGGTGTTTTTCTGTGTTTTAAGTGTGCAAGGGTGTTAGACTTTACCCCCTTTGAAAGGGTGTTTTCTTGTGTTTGTGGTAGAGCGTGAGGCTGTTAGTTTTAGACAGTGCACTGTAAAATAAGTTACACCCCATCAAAAACAAAAAAAACACCTTTTTAAAGAGCATAATAAACGAGAAAACAGCCTTTAAGAGGGTGCATTCCTTATTTTTTTTCTAGGGTGTAAGGGTGTCCTTACACGGTATAGGGTGTTTTCTGTTGTCTTTATGCTAAGGTGTAAAGTAGGTAGTTATAGATAACAAGAGCGTGGCAAGGCTTACAGTATTGATAAATAACCGAATAACGGCCAAACACGCTAAAGGGTGTTTTAAGTGCACTTTATAAGCGACCCCAAACCATCCACCGCCGGCGTCGGCGGCGGCGTCGGCGTCCGCAGTGCTCCTCTATAAAGAAACAGCATCCGGCGCCAGGTTTCGATCCGCGGACTTTGCGGCCGCAGCGCGACGCTCTACCGACCAAGCCACGGACGCGACGTGATATCAGCGTTAGTGACGCGCCTTATATCTTTAACGCATTCAAACTACGTCGTCAGCGGCGTGCGTTGGCGACTCAGCGGCGTTATAGCGGCTTGATAACTGCGTGGTGTACACGTGATACTACAAACCCGATGGAAGAGATGGAAGAGAAGGCGGCGAGGCGGTGGGCTGCGGGGGCCGAGCGCAAGCGCCGCAAGCGGGCCGACAACCGTGCATTCGCACTTTCACATTCTCCCCCTCGGGGAAATGCGGGGGAATTTTTATTATTTTTATGCTAAGGTGTAAGGTAGTTAGTTATAGATGGTAAGCACCTGGCAAAGCTTGCAGAACTTATAATTAACTGAATAACGGCTAAAGACACTAAAGGGTGTTTTCTATTGTTGTTATGCTAGGTGTAAAGTAGTTAGTTATAGAAAGTGATTTATTTCCGTAAATCAGTTTACAGTGTGAAAATTAAATTCTTTCGAGGGTATGAATCATCTTACAGTGCCCAGTTTATTATGCCAGACACAGTGAGGAGCGGGGACATCTAGTGTCCTGCGACAGGTGCGGGGGCCTTGTTGGTGGCCGGGTTGAGCTGCAGCAGGATGACCACGTATGAGATGAGTGCGCCGGCCAGCGTGAGCACGAAGGAGCGGGAGAAGGCGAAGAAGCCCCAGCCGGTGAGCGCCACGTACGGGGCTCGAAGCTGCGAGGCCAAGAGCCGCCCTTCCCGCAGGTCCCCTCCGGCGGCGCTGCCCCTGTCGAGGCACCGGTGCAGAGGCATCGCGGAGGCGTGCGCCGCCTCGGTCAGCTGCGATGCCAGGATGGAGAGCAGCAGGAAAGGAAGGGTCACGCTGACGAGGTTGAGCCCTGCGTATAGCGCGTACAAGCCGAGACGCCGGATGTCAGAAGGTTTTCTTGCAAACGTTTGCCTTTACCACTGTTGAAAAGAATGAAGGTTCAATTTTAGCAGCTTTTGCTTGAGCCTTGCTGAATTGTGGTCGTCCAGCGATGCTGCCCGGGAAGAGTCAGGATATATATAGCTAAGGTTTTTATTGCGGGGGGTATATGGGGGGTGGGGGGTGGTGGGGCTTACAGTATTTATAATTAACTGAATAACGGCCAAAGACATTAAAGGGGGTTTTCTATTGTTTTTATGCTAGGCGTAAAGTAGTTAGTTCGACCCACAAGTGCAACAGTGTGTGATCCAGCTGGCCAAACTCGCAGCTAGGGTCCACGTGCTCCTGGCGGTCTACTAGAAGACAGCAGTGAGCCGGTGCTCCCAACCGGCGCCTCTCCCTGTTAAGCTGTGGATCAATAAAATTGTGGTTGATGCTCCTTCAGTGATGTCACATACACAGGGCGGGATTGGCCAAGAAACGGGGTAGCTTTTTAGGGCTAACACGCCCACTTCATAGCACTATAAAATCAGCCTGTAGAATAGAATTGGGGAAACGGGTTCAGAATTATATCATAGAATAGGAAACGAATTATAGGTTGATGTCATCGTTAGGAGAATAGGGGAAAGACAAATGTTAAAAGGGTTAAGAGGACAGGCACATATTCCTTGAAGAATTTTGCAAGGGGTGCGACCGAATAGTGATGATGACAGTGCCCTCAATGAAGCTGGTGCATCCACGAATTTTTGCACACCCATGAATGCACTGTTGCCCCGCTGGCATGGCATGTCGCTGTGTCACTTCACTGCAATATAGATATGGAAGAGAAGAAAAGCACCAATCCTGGCCACATGTTTATCTCCAACTCTCTTCTTTTCTTGCGCGCTTTGGCAAAGATGCGACTGATGTGTAACGTTGCCCATTACATTTGATCGTCGAGGTGTACCGATGCGCAGTATGTCCATTTTTGTACCCATACTATAGTGTACAGCGTGTGCCAATTTCCTTTAAGAACCGGACAAGGCTTAGAGTATTGATAAGTAACCCAATAAATAATAGACTGCTCCCTTCCCTTTAAGGTTCGAAAATATTTATTTTGCCCAGATTGAGTGGGCACGACAGAGGAAAAAAAATTGGAGAAGCTAACACTAAGTGGTGCAAGGCTTGAACTATAGCGGAGATTGAGGATATTTTTCTATATAAGGACTGAAGGACACACCACCAAGATCTCCATTACGTTTAAAATTGTTTATTTACATGCTCCGTTGTCTCTTTTCACTGTGGTAGTGGTAGTCATCGAATTCCATCTATATCGTCGTCTTAATCATGCACGACTGGCGGGCCCGGATCGTTTTATCACTACCCGCCGCGGTGGCTCAGTGGCTAAGGCGTTGTGCTGCTGAGCACGAGGTCGCGGGCACGATTCCCGGCCGCGGCGGTTGCTTTTCTGATGGAGGCGAAAAGCAAAAACGCCCGTGTGTGCGAGATTTCGGCGCACGTTAGAGATCCCCAGGTGGTCAAAATTAATCCAGAGCCCTCCACAACGGCGCGCCTCATCACCTGCGTTGCGTCGGCGCATTAAAGCCTACAATCAATCAATCGATCAATCAATCAATCAAACGTTTTTTCAGCAGGCTTTCACATTTCTCTCAAAGTGGATCCGCGTCAGCACGCGCGCTAGAACCGGCGGCAACCGGCTTCGCGAACTGGGCGTCTGTAGCTGCAGAGGACCCGTGCTCCCCCCTTTAGGCGAGGATGCATGTGACCTTTTAAGTGCGAATGCACTTTATAAGCGACCCCAAACCATCCACCGCCGGCGTCGGCGGCGGCGGCGTCGGCGTCCGCAGTGCTCTTTAAAGAAGAAACAGCATCCGGCGCCAGGTTTCGATCCGAGGACTTTGCGGGCCGCAGCCCGACGCTCTACCGAATAAGCCACGGACGCGACGCTGATATTGCCAGTAACGCGCCTTATATCTTTAACGCATTCAAACTACGTCGTCAGCGGCGTGCGTTGGCGACTCAGCGGCGTTATAGCGGCTTGATAACTGCGTGGTGTACACGTGATACTACAAACCCGATGGAAGAGATGGAAGAGTAGGCGGCGAGGCGGTGGGCTGCGGGGGCCGAGCGCAAGCGCCGCAAGCGGGCCGACAACCGTGCATTCGCACTTTCACATTCTCCCCCTCGGGGAAATTCGGGGGAATTTTTCTTGGTATTTGTTTGCGAGCGCCACGCGCAAGCCTGGAGAAGCCTGGCGCTCCTCGTAAAGCGCGTGCTCACATGTGCGGTTAACGGCGGGAGTAACTATGACGTAGGATTTCTTGTCTACGTCACACACATTACGGTCAGCAACAACAGCTCTGCTTTTAAACGCTGCCGGCGCAGCTGGGCGGGTCTCCCGCCCTTACACTGCAACGCAGCAGCATGGGCAGGCGACAAATTCTGAAGTGCGAATACAAAAGTGATACGCATGCATGCATTGCAAGCATAGATATCGGAACAGTTATTACTGTGTACAACAACAAGAAAGCGACATTCAAGTACAAAAACAATAGAGCACCAAAAATCTGTGTCATGTGCATGGGCGAAAAAAAAAAACAAAATAAAAAAGGAAAATATAAATGCTCCCAAATTGCTTGACATATTAGACACCGTGGATTATGATTCAGCCCAGATACGACAACGAGTACAGTGGGGCTCTAACTTGAAATAAGCAAATGTGTACCAAGGGAACAAAGCTTACACAGATGGTAAACAACTTAAACATATGTGACAATTCAGTGATGTACCCAGGAAGCCCCGATAAGTAAGTGCAAAGAACAGCAGCTTTGACCAAGATTCAAATTAAGAAAGCGATTTGAGGCAGCTCTCGTCATGCTACCGTAGTTAATAAATTTCCATCGAACTGAGCGCACTTAAGTGCGGGATAATGTATTCGATAGAATTTGCATACCACATGGTATTCGGCACGCAGGAATGCTCCAGGGCTAATTTCGCCCGCTAGGATAGACTTTACGGCTATACTACAGAGACCCGCTGAGTTCTTTTAGGTTTAAGATGTTTTATCGGTTTCCTTTTTATACGCTTCAATTATTCTAAGATTATACAAAGGGGACATTCTTGCACACCCAGATTTTGAAAATACCTCAGGTGTATGGCCCAAGCATATTTTTGTTGTATATTGCACGCAAAGTCCTCTTTTGCAGAACGTAAATGTGTTGCTGGTTTGAAGCAGTGTAGCACCCTTACCCAAGTGGCCGTAATTGAAATGCGGCATAAATAAGGAACTATGCCACAGAAGCTTCTCTTTGGTTGGTAGCAAGTAACGACAACGGCTTATTAACCCTACAGTTCGAGTAGGTATATTTCAAACTGCTTTAATATGATCATCCCAAGTAAGTTGGCTACTAAATGTGACCACTAACAGTTTAGTTTTTTTTCGACGAACTCTAAGCGCTATATGTGAAATCTAAGCCCTCCCAGTACAATTAGCGCTTTATTTTTGAGTCTAAACATCATAGCATTCGTTTTGCTTACTTAACTTTTAGCACGTTTATAAGTGACAAATGCCTAGTTTCCTTCATTTCGCTATTTGCTTGATCAATAGTAGTATCTACGGAATGGGGTTTAAACAATGGTACATAATCAGCGCACATGTTATATTTTGCGTACTTTGATCTTGTTACAATATTGCTAATATAAAAATAAAAAGAAACGAAGGGGTTTAAAATGATACCCGGTTGCACACCGGATGTTATGTTTTTTACAAATAATTTTGATTGACTGATTTTATCATATTGTGAACGATGCGACAGATGCGAACTAAGAAGTGAGTTAGTTGCGCCCCTGAAACCATATAAGCTAACTTTATTCATTAGGCGATGGTTTATGTAGTCAAACGCTTCAGTGAAGTCTAAAAAACACCCAAAAGAACTTTTTTCTTCAAAAGAATCTTAAATGTCCTCTCTTAGAGTGAGTAATTACGTCTCAGTTGAGTTCTGTTTTGTGAAACCGAACTGCGCATGTGAGAGTATATTACGTTTTTGGCAGAAACTAGACATTCGAATGTGTATAACCTTTTCAAGTCCCTTCGAAAACTTCGTGAATACATAGGCTGGCCTGTAATTAAGTCGACAATGTCTGTCACCTTTTTAATAAGAGCAGATGCTTTCATAGATAATTAATCTAAACCCCCGTTCCGAATCTCATTCTGCCGTAATCTGTTCTTGCTCTGGTAATTCCAATATTTCAACCGTATCTAGTAACTCAGAAACCCAAGGCTGTGATTAGAAAACTTGATCGGCTTTTGTTCTCAAGCACGGTCCATGGCCGCTCAAGGAACGCACTCACCGAAAATGACGAGCTCGTGGCGGTCGTCGCGTCTTCGGTGTCCAAGAAAGCGGCTCACCTCGACGCACACGCCGAAGACGAAGAGAGAGACCCAGAGGAAGGCAGCAGGGGCGAAGGCTGCGTCCATGCACCGAACGGCTGACCCGAGCTCCGTGTGGACCAACCGCAGCCTCTTGAGCTCGGAAGTCTCCAGGGCAGACCCGCGGAGTGCGTGGCGAGCGATGATGGTGTTGAAGTCCACGTACCTGCATTTTCGCCACTTCGAGAGTTGAGCACTTAAGTGGGTTGTTAGTGCAGGGGAATAGTACAGGTTAGCTTTGCAGTGAGCTAGACTGGTTCGTGGCGCAGATAAGTTGGTAGGCTTAAGCGGGAAACATACCAGCAGAAAAGGACACGTCTGCGCACGCTTTTCCCGCTTCGAGAACCGGTTTGGCTGCCGAAAGATCCCCGGAATGGCGGCTCCCATGCTGGTCCAACATGCTACATATTTTGCCCCGCCGCGTCGCAAACCAAATTGCTCGGACGCACGTATGACTGCCGATTTAGGGGCGGTTGGCGGGCTAATTAGTGCGTACAGCACGTGGTTTGATGAGAGGCGACAGCTCGAAGCTACAGACTGAGCAAGCATTTAGCTCTATCGTTACAGCCCGAGAACTGTGGCCTAGCAGCCTACGTGTTCTCATATCCCCTTTCAGAGCGAGAAACGGCAAGCGAAGTATTATGAGACAACGCAGCTTCGAAAGACCACTACTTTTAAATGCATAGCATTTTAGTAACTCACAATGTCACGCGGCGTTCGGCCTAGTCCGCAGCCAGGCCACTACACTATAAAAGAAACAACAGTTTCCGGCGCCCGGATTCGAACCCATGACGGCGCGGGCGGAACGGCAAGTGCCGGGCGCACTACCGATTGAGCCACGCAACCAACACGGATTTCGATGCACCGATAGCGCCTTATATCCTTCACTCATTTATGGTTTGTTTCGAAAGCGCCATAAGTTGTCACGCGCCTCCGCAAGATGGCGACACAGGTTCCGCGATCGAGACTATGATCGAGAGACCCGCCATAAGTTGTCACGCGCCTCCGCAAGATGGCGACACAGGTCCCGCGATCGAGACTATGATCGAGAGACCAGCAGCGCTGGTCGCGTCTCGTGCTGCCGGGACGCCCCGCTGTAGCCCACCGCAAATTTGATGACGTGCAGCGTGTAACAAGAAAACCAACAACCAATACGTAATCCATACGACTTGCCGGCGCACCCCCTCGGAAATGCTGTGCATTTGATCGTGCCCCTCGCGAGGGGGATGTATTTAGATATTTTCTTCTGCCCTTCCATTAAATATTGAGAAGCATTCAGTGCTGGTCAACGCAGTGTGTTGTTACTTCATTCATCGTCGCTAGCGCTACGGTGAATTCAAATGAATATTTACCAACCAGCCTAGATCACCTCCGCAGCCGTGTACTGGACAGCTTACCCGCGTAACGTAAAAAATATCACGGGCTATAAGCAGTTACTTTGTTCTTCTTTTTGCAATAAAAAGGTGTTAAAAGGCAGTTTTTCTGTAATACACACCGACCGCTTCAGCATTACATCAGCAGGGACGCTGGCATTAAACATTGCGGGTAGCCTTCTGGAGAGCATGGGCTCAGTTCTACAGGAATAAGGTAAGTTTGTCAGAAGCGCAACTTTAGCAGTCTAATTTCGTGGCCTGTTTCTGACCCAGTTGCCATTAAACCAAGTAAGGTGCAACTTTCACCCACAGTATACACTTCGAATAGAACTTCGTGATTTTTGTATGTCTGGAACGAAAATATCAAAGCCCATTCCTTAGGAAAAATATGGTTAAAACGCGAAGCTTTCATCCATGCAACCTGAGTCAATGTCAAAGTCTCAAATACAAGCTGCTTCGACCATGTCGGAATGGCGCGATTGGATAGACGTCGGCTTCGTAACGCCAGGGATCAAGGTTCAATTCCGACCACTATGGGAAGCATCTTTTCTTTTTTTTTATATTTCTGAGAGAGAGAGAGAGAGAGAGAGAGAGAGAGAGAGAGAGAGAGAGAGAGAGAGAGAGAGAGAGAGAGAGAGAGAGAGAGAGAGACGTTTATTTAAGCCGCTGTAGTGGGAGTGGCTCCCTAGTACGTGACTCCATGAGTTGAGCAGAAGGCTTTCGCTCTGGATGCCAGGAGTTGCTGGACGTCCAGATGGCCGTTGGTCACCAGGTTCTCCCACAGCTCAGGATTGGGAAGTGGGGATCGAGGAGGAAGAAGTTTGGTATTGTGTTTACACTATTATAGTAGGAGGCTGAACTGCCGGTTGTTAACAGAACTGGCATTCAGCATAGTGTTGACTCAAAAACCTTCTATGCAGGCGAACTGGGTGATGAAAGATATTAGTTCGCAGTCTGCAGAGTAGCTGTTCTTCTTCCTTGGAAAGTGCAGAGTGAGGGGAAGGAAACTGTACTCTGTCGGACTGGTAATACTGCGCTATGTATTAATACGTTACGATCGGGATTGACAAATGTGGCCTCCTCGGAAGCCTGAGCAGGCTTGCTGACGAGCAAAGTTGTTGCCCACCAGTGAGGAATGGCCATGAGTCCAGATGATGTTGACTTTCGGCGGGTTTGATGTGGCAAGAGTAACTTCAAAGTTGAAGGGGCTACCCTACCGGCTAAGAAGCGTCTGCAGGTAGCTTGGGAATCCGTGATCATGATTGGGTGCTTCGTATGTATGAGGGCTAAGGCGGTAGCTAACTCTTCAGTAACACAGGTTGACGATGTCGAGATTGATGCACAAGTGGTGAGGGCGCCCTTTGTGGTGACTGTGGCTAATTTGTGTTGACCTTTAGGGTATTTGCTGGCATCCGTATAGGCGACATCTGTTCTTTTTCCAACCCGCCGCGGTGGCTCAGTGGCTAAGGCGTTGCGCTGCTGAGCACGAGGTCGCGGGTTCGATTCCCGGCCGCGGCGGCCGCTTTTCTGATGGAGGCGAAAAGCAAAAACGCCCGTATGTACGAGATTTCGGCGCACGTTAAAGATCCCCAGGTGGTCAAAATTAATCCGGAGCCCTCCACTACGGCGCGCCTCATCGCCTGCGTTGCGTCGGCGCGTTAAACCGTACAATCAATCAATCAATCAATCAATCAATCAATCAATCAATCAATCAATCAATCAATCAATCAATCAATCAATCAATCAATCAATCAATCAATCAATCTTTTTCCATAAAAATGCTCATGCGCTTGGCTTCAGAGTTGTCGGCGGCCGGGATGTAGGTTAGGGTGCGTATTTTTGGGTAAGAGCTGAACCCGGATGTGGCTTCTCCAATGGTCATGGAGAGGCTGAGAGGCAATGGCGAACCAATTCGGATTCCTCTGCAGGTGCCTATATGGATGAATGCTTTTATGAACTCGAACTAACCAAATCGATTTAGCGACATGCCCTATTTAACGAAGTGTTTTGAAATCCGTAAGCCCGCAACACGAGCAATAAGAAATCCCGCCAAGTTCATGGAAATAGCGTAGTCAGTTTAACGACGTGGCAGCAGATCTGAGCTTCCACGGCTATCTGAGCGCCGACGCAAACGCAGACTCCGACACGACCGGGAGGTTTTGAACGATGCAGAAATTGTGCAGGTAATTTAAGAGGTGTCAGAGCATTTTGACGACCCAGAAACTGTTGAAGCTCCTGCGCCCACTCCAGGACAGATGATGGACGCTACTGACTGGCTCAGGTGGTTTGCTGGGGATCCTCACGAAGGAACCCAGTACACGTTGAATGTGCTTGCGTGCTACGAAACGTCTGTCCGCCCAATGCTAACGAAGTGCACGCAGGAGAAAATCACACGCCTTTTTGCTAGGAAATAAATTCACTTCCCCCGAACCTCTAGCGTTTTTCTGACATTATTTTCACCAGCGACTTTTAGCGCATTGCTTAATTATCGGCAGCCGAGCGCCGCGGCCGCAGCAATTACGATGTCATGATTGCTGCTTGGATGCGCCTCTATTTAGACATCGACTTTATGGAATCAACCGCTTTTAAAATGGCAGTCCTGTTTTTACGAAGTTCCAGGTTTAACGAAGTAGTCTGCGGTTCCAGGTGACTTCGTCATATCGGGTTTTAACGGTATACGGGATGTCTCAGGAGGAATCCACGCCTTTTAATGCAGCCCAGCTCTCTGCCTTTTCCACTGTCACAGATGGGTAATCAGACTTGCGAGACCAAAGTTCTGGGTTTGTTCTTCTGATAAGGTTGTTGGCCGGGTCATTGTTCGTTATGACGAGAATCAGCCGTGCATACCTGTGCCTGAGGGCTATAGTCAGTGCCAGATAGAGGGCGATGCTGGTGAGCAGGCTCCCATCAACCAGGGCACCGCGCAGAGCTGTGTCCACAAGGCTTAGCGGCAGCAGGACGCTGGCCGGCAGCTGGCCGTCCACGCCGAACCAGGCCGATGCCGCTTGCGTCGAGAGCTCTGCAGGAATAACAGCGCGAGTGGTAGCCTTTACCTCTTGGCCCATGATGATCGAAAACGCACCGTAGTATCGATTTCCCCAAGCAGCATATCGCTGTTATCACACTTGTGCCCCTCAAAAACTTGTATCTGGTCACAAAGTTTGACGAATTGCTTGTGCTTTATCTAGTTACCTGGCAGCAAAATAACAACACTTAAAATAACCGCAGGAACTAGGGGATGGAAGTCCGGATAACTGTTTTCCGTGTTCCGTGTCTCCCGGAAATTCGCGGTAGTCCTTATTGTGGGTTTTGAAGCGCCGACGCTACACTGGCGATGAGGCGCGCCGTAGTGGAGAGCTCCGGATTAATTTTCACCACCCGGGGATCTTTATCTTGCGCCGAAATCTCGAACACACGGGCGTTTTCGATTTTCACCTGCACCAGAAAAGTGGCCGCCGCGGCCGGGAATCGAAGCCGCGTCCTTGTACTCAGCAGCACAGTCGCGGTAGTCGGTGATTGCGAGAGAACTTGCGATTTTTTACTTCGCAAGAACATAAATGATTCTCATTTAGGGAAACCAAACCGAACACATTATAATGGGACTTTTTTTAAAAGGTAACACCACACTACATTTTATAGCTTTGCTTCGAAAACAAAGGAAGTAATAGACAACAAGCTCCGTAAAAAAAGGTGGGGTGGTCACATGCTCTACTCAGCCCGCACAGCCTTTTTCCGGTTCCACACAGAAAGTGCTGTCATGTAAGCACGTACAGTGCGCAACACCCTTGTCTATAACACTGAGTTCAACTTTAACTAGTTACCTCTCAAAACTGCGGACACAAACTTTTCACAAAAAGACTTTGAGGACAGAATATATGATTAAGTCTTCAAAATGACACAATAGTTTTCTTCAAATGCTTTTCGGCAGATGCATGATAAGGCTATAAGTACGAAACCTGGGTTATAGCCAAGCCTGTTGCCTTCTGTGCGTGAAACGGAACTTGGTACCACTTTCATGGTAACGTGGTTCACTCGTGGGAAAAAGAAATCAGCCCCCCTCAGTCTAACGACGACGCGAAGCGTTCTAATGACGGATCATCGCCGTCTTTAAACGGTGGGGATCAAGATTTTTCTGTCTAATTTTGCACGTCCATGCACCCCTCTCCAAATCCAAACCACTTCGACCATGTCGAAATGGAGCAATCGGATAGACTCCGGCTTCATAACTCGAGTGACCGAGGTTCGTTTCCGGCCACGGCACCCGTTCTAGAGGCGAAGCATCTCATGCTCGGGGCTGTGTCCCTCCCTCCCTCGCTGTCGTTGTTCGCCGTCCGCACTCTACTGCGCATGCGCGTCTCTTCAGCCCCGCCAGCGTCTGGGCTGACGTCAGCGCAGTCCACTATAAAAAGAAATAGTTAGGCGGCGCCCGGTTTCGATCCCACGACTCTCTGGCCGCAACGGGAGGTACGTGGCGCTCTTGCCACTGCGCTACAAACCGAAACGGGAGTATGTGCTACGAACGCGCCTCATGTCCTTCACTAATACAAACTACGTCAAGAAGCTACTGATACAACGAAGGCACGCGAAGCTGAACGTGAACGGAAACGACGAACTGAAAACTAATGGGAACTTCAGTCGACCCCATGGCTGCTTCGCATACTACTCAGGGTTCCCCTACGGGAAGATGATGTAATTATTTTTTAAATTAGGCGTTTAGGTTAAGTGAGGTTATACGCCCTGGGGTACACATAATTAGGGGGTAATTATTGATGTCGGTGGCTTAATTAACTAAAATTGAATAGTTAACTTTTTGTGGCTGTCTGTCTGTCTGTCTGAGGCATGTCTGTATTGAAAAGTTAGACGCAATCGTGTTTCTACGCAGTTTCCTTTGGCAGAATTCTAGCGCAACTGTATTCCGGGATATCGAACTGCGAAGTTTAATTTCCGTTTGCATGATTACGTATGCAAGCCAGCGAAGACCGGGACAAAGCTCCTCACTTTTGTTCTGCGCTTCAATTGCGGTTCCGGGTGCATCAGATTGCGATAACGCCAGCCAACACTGAAAAGGGGCCAGTTATCACTTTTTCCTACGCCTCCACCCCGTTGTCAAACTAAAGACCGTACACAGCAGGCACGTCACAAAAGGGAGGAGTTTTGGGCGGGTTTTCGCTGTCTAGCATGCGTAATCATGCAAACAGCAATTAAAACTCGCAGTTCTGTATCTCGGAGTACAGACGCGCTAGAATTCTGCCGAATGAAACTACGTAGAAACACGATTGCGTCTAACTTTTCAATACAAACATGCCTGCTTACTGCAGCCACTAAAAAGGTAATTATTCAATTTTAGTAATTAAGCCACCGACATCAATATTTACCATTTAATTCTGGGTCCCCCTTGGCGCATAACCTCACTGTAGAGGTGGTCTTCACGCAAATGTAAGCGCCTAATTAAAAAAAAAACCTGTCAACTTAATTTCGGTCACCCTGTATGTCTTACGTGTTTCAGTCAAACGTTTCTTTCTTTTACCGCGATCCAATCGTAACCTCTAGAGGCACAGATGCTATACAGGGCAGAGAGGAAAGTGTCCCTGCTATTTCTACACAAAATATCATAAACGCGTGTTTCTTCTAGCCCTCGGCACCAAGTTACTCTACGCATCAGTAACGCAGACATAATTCTCAAGGTGCCATGGAATCATGCCTACCTTCGGGTGATTCCTCGAAGAGCATCACGCATTGGACAGACGTTCTGAGCAGCACGAAGGTCCAGACGCAGGCCACCATAGCGGCGGCCGTCCTCCTGAGCTTCGCACCAGGAGAGGATGGCAACTCGTTGAGTCGCCAGATGAGCTGACAAAGCGCCCCTTCCTTCATGATGAGCGCCAGACTCGAGAGAAGTGCGGACGCCGTCTTGAGGAAGGAGAAGGCTGACACCCAGAAGAGGCCGCTCACGCACGACGCGACCGATGCCATGACGTAGGCGCACAAGAGCGCCAGGACAACGCAGGTCCACGGGGACACGTGCTGGAACCACGGGACGTCCTCCTCAGTATCCTCCTGTTTGCAACTGTACAGGCCGAGGACATAGAGGGAGGATAGTATTGGTCGCAACTGCTGAAGTGCGCTGGTCTGTTGATCTGGTTTCTTCAGGCTTGAATCCGAACGGGTGTCGATGACAAAGATTTTTCTTGGAGGCCTCGTGAAGCCCTGCATAGCTTGGCGCCTTCGTGAGAAAGCGTGAGGGGACGTTTTTGAGGGGAATCCCAAATTCCGTGAATTGTTGCCGGAAACTTTTTTATGGGATAGAAATTTAAGCAAGGGTTGGATTTTCCTGCTTTGAGCGGATACTTCTAGAACTCCCTCAACAAAAGATTTGGCGCAGAGGGCTGTCGCTTTATATGTTGGCTCCAAATCGCTGCATGGTTAAAACCATCCAGTCCGTTCGACGTTCTTGATGATCTGCGGAAGTACTGTCGCTATACGGTATACTGGCACGAACAGACAGTTCTTCTAGAAGCTATCGGTCTATGCTTTAACACTTTGCTTAGCTGGCTCAAGATGTTTGCCCAATTACGGCTCACGAGCACTGTCGACCGCTGCGTCCGGCTATGATGTACTTTTTTGAAACATCTAGAGCTGTATTTCTTCCCGTGCTTCCACAATGTAGCGGGATCATTTTAAAGAATAATTAATGCCGCCTGCGACGCACGTAAATTTGCATAGAAGCATGGTCGACGGGCGTACGCACTTTCCGAAAGTAGAGCCACTCAGCCGTGAACCATTTTTCGCTGCAGTGTGTACATAAACAAGTCACAGCCATCGATTTCTGCATTGAACAGCTAGTCCATGTGCTCTCATACAGTGTAGAAGCTGAATTTAGCGCTCGATTATAAATACGTTGCTTACGCGACACGACGTTGAATTATTATGCGAGAGGGCCTTTTCTTTCTACTCGGCTATAATTCATTTTTATGGAAGCATGATTCAGAACTAATCACCTGGATTCGACCCCGTTGCTGCCTCCCGTATAGCTGGGGATTACTGGTGTTGATCACAAAAAGTTCCTTCTCCGAGACCCCGGTGTATTTGGAGGTTTACAAGAGAACCTGCTTGCTATGACCTCCATTATGTAAACTGAACATAGTGCTTCCGTTGCGAGGCATGCAAAATTCAGCTCGTCTTCGCGCTTCTTCTTGAACAACGTACTCCTAGGTACGCAAAGCTGGAAGCCTTATCGAGGTGCTTTTCGGAACACCTGATGTCCTTGGGTCCTCGCTAACAAGATATAATCGGTTAAAAGTGAATAAAATGAATCAAAGGAGCAAATGAACAAAGCCGCTCTAAATATTACCATGTGCGTGGAGTATCCTTTGGAAAGGTTGCTTTGGGTACTGTTTACTAAGACGGACACGTTTCCTAGTCCTCACACCCAACCCCGCCTTCTCCTTCTTGCTTTCACAACACCCTCCTCGGGTAATCACAGACAGCAAATTAGTCCGTTTACCTATCTCCCACTCACTGAAATGGGTCATTTCGTCCGCACTAATCTGTGCCACACTGCACTGACATCCAGTGAACAAAGATTCAATGGATATGCCCGCAGGCGTTCGCAGTCACATGCTTGGTTTACCTCTCAAAACCCACACGCACCCCACTTACAACCAAGAAAGACGACAAGCTTGGGTCCGTAGTCAAAGCACCATAAAAAAACCCCAAATCGCTGCACCCGGGTCCCTTAATACCCCATCAATTGACGGATGCGCAGACCATAATTGACTCGCACAGCACCATAAAACGTCACTGCCACTTAACGCAACTACCACCACCCAGAGCCCCTGCAGCCCACCATACCCTCTACGGACCACACCAAAGATCTCCTCTGCACGTTCCGACGTGTTCTCGTTCATTACAAAGGCGAGAGACGGAGATACCCTGCAGCTAATTCCCTCGTAAACCAAAAACCGAGCATTGAGACGGCTCCACACTAATGCATACCCAAATCCAGGCGTCCAGGTTATTTCACCGAGACATTGGGGACAGTAAATGTCCACACTGCCCCAGCTTGCCAGTTCGGCATACTAGCAATCCAAAAAAGAACACTTATTAGCCCAGAAAAGAGCACTGGGAGACCGTGCTGATTTGCGAGGACGCCGTTAGGAGCCAACACATCCTGACCGTCGTATGAAGCACACCAGCCCTAATGTTGGCCTTTCCTCCGGGCGCAATAAAATTGTCTCCTCCTTCTTGTACTCCTCCTCCTCCTCCAAATGTTTCCATAGGAGGGAGAGAGGTGCACCACTTCTGTCGTACGACGTGATTTTATTAAACAGATTCAAACTACGCGCATTTAGCCAGCTCTCGCCATCTACTGAATTCCCGGTAAAGCTGCTCCCAACCACGTGACTCGTCATCTGTAAGTACTTCAGTTAGACAAGTTATGAGGCACATGCTATGGAGCCCCGAATCCCGCACGTACCTTCATGTTCTCTTGGCACCCTTTTGTTCATATTTAATGAAGTGTCCCGAATACGGTGTTCAGTATCGGGTCGTCTTAGAGTAGTGGTGAATGTGGCTATTAAAGCAAAATACAACTTTTTTCACTTAAAAAGGACTACCGTCTGGTAACCCACTCAGCCCTATTCCAAAAAAAAAAACGCAAGAAATATTGAAAAAATTTTGAACCTCGCGCTACAGTGGCGTGTGGTGGTCAGCATTGGCGTAGTATACGCCGGGTCTACACCATTGCTATTAGTGTGCTAGGTAACGGAACTAGAGGTCCCATTACAATCACCCAGTGATTTGACGGCGGCTCAGCTGGGCGGCCGCAATCGCACAAACAAGACTGTGACGTCATAGAGAAACCACCGGAAAGTGGCTGTGGTGTCGGCACTGCTTTACAGGTTCCTTCTGAATATCTCGGATTATTGGTTGAAAGCTTGCGATAAAATTCGTATCATTGTTACCGGGACAAAGTAACCGCTTCAATCAACGAGCGTTGTATTTTGTCGTCATGACGTCTAATTCCCTTGGGTATGACTACGCGTCCCTGGGTCCGGTTATGTCCCCTTTAGATAACGTACTTGAAGTTGTAATGGCTTGCGATCTGCCGCTCCGGCGCCAATTTCGGGCACGATGGCTGCGAGATGCTCCTGTTTCACAGAAGTAGGCCCAATCACACTGCCGCGCCAACCTGACCGAGGGATTCCAATCGCACCGCGTGTTCATACAGAACTTACTTTGACACAAGCATGCAGGCAGGGATATCAGAACATGGTGAAGTCTGTCACTTTATTGAGACACGACTGAGGAAAGCGCTGACTCAGGTGTTAGCTGAATCTGCCACACAATCTCCGGTTTCAGCTGCCAAGCCTTCCCACTGTCCGCCGCTTAGAGTTTCCGAGAGAGCCTTGAGCACCGTTTGCGTCTGGCGTCGAAGGCAAGCCGCGACACGATTACCCAGTGTAGATCCTTCGTCCACATGATTTTTTGCCCGTGCATCCGCAAGAACGTGAGCAATGGAAGCAGCATTCGCCATCGCAACCGCGTCGTTTTTCTCAACCA
Source organism: Haemaphysalis longicornis (assembly GCF_048455015.1). Classification (NCBI taxonomy): domain Eukaryota; kingdom Metazoa; phylum Arthropoda; class Arachnida; order Ixodida; family Ixodidae; genus Haemaphysalis; species Haemaphysalis longicornis. The sequence continues at coordinate 64,016,245 of NW_027526385.1, forward strand.
GCGAGCAGAGAAATTGCAGAGGCCTTTCTGTGTTCCTTCCTTCTAGAACAGGGAGCCAAGACAGGAACCGTTGGAACAGTTCATCCATATTGGTCGCGCCTTGAATTCTCTCCCAGTAGCGTTCGAACACAACAGCCATGGCAACGAGGCTCAAATCAGTGCTGAAGGAATCCTCAGGAAAGTGTGACTCCGGGTCCGCAATGGCAGCGGCCAGGCAAGGCACTGAGCCAATGCACTGAGCAGTAAACGTACTCCCGCCAACGTCGGCTATCGTAGCAACAGCCCTAGCCGCAGCCGCCCTTACCGGAGCAATGCTGCTCTCTAAACGCTGGAAGATTTCTGGAAGGTAGTACGTGCTGTACCGTACGCTTCCGGCAGGACCAAGGCTCAAGACATCGCCGAAAATCTGGAGTCCGTAAAGGTGCTCCGTCCAGGGCCTCGGCTTGGTCAGCATCTTGGAGACGAGGGGGACCAGACGGTCGAGGCATGAAAAAAAACGGTCCTTGAGCTGGGTTATCAAAGTACACATGATGTCTGCAAGCTCCTGCAAAAGGCTTCGGTGCATGTCATTCTCCTTCGTTTCCTCCTTCGCCCCGAACTGTAACTTTTCCGCTGACACGCCATCGATGTCAGCTACGCAGTTCCACCGAAAGTAGAACTCGAAGCATTTGTCCAATGCGGACGCCGTCACTCCGACGTCCTCGGCTAGAATGCAGGGCAGCCAGACGAGGTGGAGCATCTGTTCCAGGGCACACACCTGACTTAGCAGAGCGCTGATGTTGTTCTCTTGCTCGATGGCCGCTGTTAACGCTGAATGCGCAGTAAGCCAGCGGTTCGTCGCGCACACGACGCCACAAGTGGCTGAACAAGCCAGCATCCGGGGGAGGCACTCGGCAGCGGATGTTCTCACAGATTGTGCGGGATCCACCAGGAGCGGCAGGAGGTGGTGGAGCGCGTCATTAGCGTACGGCATGAAGCTTCGATGGGCGTGCCACGAGTACGTTTCAAGCAAAGCACATGCTCTGACGTGAAACGTTACTAGGGTGGTATTGTGCTGCGAAAAGAGATGAAACACGCTTGGCAGTACGTACCCCATGAAATCCTCGCACTGATAGTCCAGAGCCCTGCTTACCATGAGGGCGATAGACATTGCTTTTCCCAGGATGTAGTCGTCGTTGTGGTACCAGTTGCCAGCAAGCAGGATTACGACAGACCCCTTAACAAGTGGCACGTCAGTAAGGAATTGATTTGTGCCCACAGCTATGCCAATGCGGGCCACGCAGTACAGGGCCAGCCACCACAACCTCGCTTTGTTTGTGTTGTCAAATGAAGTGATTAGCTTTTTTAAGAGAGAAATGGCATCGTCGTATACGCACATAAAGTTCTCCTGAGCGAGATCTGACATCAAGGCCACGATCTGAAGCACATGCTCCGCTAGTGCCACGTAGGGTGGAGGGAACGGTGCAGACTCTTCGCACAATTTGTCGAGCTTGCAAAGGACAGCGCCCAGGTAGTAAGTCACCACCACATCTGGCGTGCAGGCTGCGAAGATCTGCCGGAGCATCGTCGCCGCCACGGCGATCACATCCGCTTGCGAGCGTTTAGTCAGGATCCCTAGAAGCTCAGGCACGATCTTCCTGTGCGAGTTCTGCGCGTACTCGGGGGCGATGTGCAGAGACGCCTGTTCGACTGCGGTGATGGCCATTCCTCGAACTGTGTTGTCCCGGTCCTTCAGGCATTGAAGCACACATCTAAGGCAGTTTCCAACGAGCACCTTTGCGCAGTTCACGCTGACTCTATTCTGCGGCATCGGCTCTTCTTGGCACAGTTCGTTAAAGACTGCCAGCGCCCCGCAGCGCCACCTGCAGTCTTGGTTTTGGATCAAGGTGCAGATCTTTCCCGCGACTGCGGGTACCAGCTGTGTGCCTTTCACGTTGTGAATGAGGCTAAGTAAGGCCTCTGTGGCGATGAGGCTGTTCTCCGAGGCTTGGTTTTCCCGCGTAGCAGTCGGGTCTATGCCGAGAGCGATAAATTCAACAAGGCGCGCCGCGAGTTGGGACAGCCTTTTAGCGTCCAGGACATGTGTCGTGCTTGGTGGACATTCAGCCACTGTCATCAGGGCTTGAAGATACTTGCGATGCAGGCTAGAGGGGGCTTCCCGGTTCCCAATAACTAGATAGCACAAGTCTACAAGTTCATCCAGGGGATGCTTCGGGTAGTGGAAACCGGCTTCCGCCGTTGTTCCGGAAGAAGGGGTGGGGGGCTCTTCCCTCGGTCTTTCAGAGCAGGGTGGGGAGCTGACCGTGTCAGGGGGGGAGCTTGCCTGGCGGAAGTCGCCGGCATCCTGGTTGTCAGAGCGGTGTGAGCAATACGCATATTCGGACGCTACCTCCTCGCTTTGTGGACTCTGCTCCTGGCTGCTTTGCGATTCTCCGAGAGGGCCGGCTGCCTCACTTGGGATTGGTCCGGAAGCCTCCGGGAGCACCTGCGAGAGGAGCAAGTAGACCGGTGATCAAAAATTCAGCCAGATTTGGAAGCATTCATGCTACAACTGGTTTAAATAAGGCGCAGGAGAGAGGCGGTACATTTCGAGTCGCATTGTTAAAACATTCGCATGGATTCGTGTTGGCGTTCAATGGCAATCAAAAGACAACGGAAGCTCCAAGTAATCTACTTGCTTGTTAGGGGATCACGTCATGATCCTCAAATCTTTTTAGAATGCCACAGAAAACGGTATTACATGAATGCTTGCACGAGATACACTGTGGCGTCACTTTTGTAAATTTGCCCTTGTAGCAATTACTCCAAACACTTCCACTGATGGAACGGAAAATAAACCTCCTCCAGTGAGGGATGTTTGGCCTATGGAAGGATTGAGAGGGGAGTGGCTGATTCGACGCCAGCAATCATTGGTTAAATTCGAAGTTGGTGCATGCAAGGGGGCAGCTGGGAGCGTTTATGGGTGAATGGGCCGCTCACCTTCAAGGCTGCTTCTCTGAAGGGAAGCCGGGTGGTCGCTACACGGAGGCACTCGTAGATCTCGGCCTCCGCTGCCTCCTCCAGCTCAATGAAAGGTCCCAGCAGCTCGAGGTAACTCCTGCGCGCATTATTAGAGACGCAATGACTTAGTGTTCGCCACCAGGTCGGTGCGTAATGCCTGCATGCTATGCACCAAATGGCCGCACAAAGAATGCGCAGGAAAACCGTGGACAAATGAATCCTTCTGTGGCCAATTTCGTCTACTAACGTTTGATGACGATGAGCCACACCAGCGCTTATATGTGGCGCATTAGCACTCGCTCTTAGGAAGCGGGACACGTGTGCGCTCTCGCCAAACCTGCTTCTACGCAGTTCGGGCTCAGTGAATCCGCTGCGACGAATCAATACTGCGAGGTTCCGACAGTCTCAACCTGGGTCGTTTGTGCGGTGTGCCTTTAGCTTCTTTACATGGGTGTGACGTGATGGTGCCGCATTCATTTATATGAAGGCTAGTATACCCGTTTGCATCAATGGTGTTACAGCGTATTGCCTTTACCATGACTGTAAGCGTATGCCTTTAAAACAGCGTGTTGTCTTTACAGGCGTACACCTGCTACAAGTAAACAAAAAAGTGCGCATTGGTCACCGCATCTCCCCTCCCCTTGTGACGTAGTTCTCACCCAAGTTAACGCGGCACATATAATGTTAGTCATAAGTCATGAACGGAAGATAATCACGGTAGGGAAACGAGAAGCCGACCGCAATTCTGCTGTTCATGAAAAACGCGGTAGTGGAACAACCTGGCGCTTTTTTTAGAAACTGGTTATAGGCCTTGAGAGATTGGACATAAGTAACCTTATAGGAAAACCTTGAGTATTCACTGGTAGTGAATACCTGGGTATTGCCCATCCCATTGACTGAAGCGCGGAGTCTTATCGGCTCGCGAAAAGTGGCGGAAAACTCGGCTTCCCAAAATTGGGAGAAAAGTTCAGACGGCTGAGAAGACTTGCTTGGCGTCATATAAGCATTCTGATGAGAAAAAAAAATGAATGCAATGCGTTTTAATAGAAACCTCCGCGAGGCGCCATTTATTTTTATTAGCGCTATTTACCAAGCCCGTTTATGATCAGCTTTATTGCTATACCAGTGTTGCTGCTCCGAGAATAAACTTTGTAGTGGATATATATATAGGAGGTCTTAGATGAAAATGTTAAAACTTGGATCCTTGTATGGAACACCTCTATAATTCCCGTGCATTTTTTTGAAGCGTTGTACACCTATCTGCACCAATCTCCTTCGGAGTCAGCTTCGCCGCTATGCACAAATGCATTGCTGGGAATTTATTTTCCGGTGGCAAATAATTTGTACTGGCCTAAGGGTACTTTATGTCTACTTTCTTGTTTTATCTCTACGGGTAGTTTATCTCTACTAGCGGAATCTCTTCTGGCCTTAGCGAATTTTATTACATAACCCCATATGGCACCGTGTTTACACAGAACAGGCGTTAGCCGGGGCATTGTTAAAGTCGGCTCCACCCTTTACTTACTTGCGTTGTTAGAAAAGAACCTTAGAGACAACATGGAAATTCTATATTGAATTATGGAGGCCTTGGCGTATTTTCGTTTCCGGCGGAACTAACAGACGGGTAGATTAGTTTTCCCATTGAATCCACACTGGCTGCCCTACTTTTATTCGAACATTGATTCGCATTTAGCCCGAAAAAACGCGCAAATACGCATGGCACATAATACCTTTAATACTTAAGTGTTTTACCGATGACTAAACGAGGAGGTCCTCTGCTCTCTCCGCCTAGCGTTGATGTATCCCGGTTTCATCGCTTATGAAAAAAAACTATTATTAAAGAATATTAAAGATCCTTGGACCTGCACATTTTTGTATATAAAACAGTGCTATTGCTTCCTAAGGCGTTCTTACCATCAATGCAATTGAGTAAGACAATAACGTGGATATTAAAGGGGCTGTGTGTATACCGATCGATAGCAATACGTACGCTTTTATGGAAGTACTTAATAGGCGGACATTAATGTTTGATACCCGACTCCGATTATACACCTAGAAGGACCCGTCGCTGTGGCCAGTAGCTAAAGCGTTCTGCCGCTGAGCCCAGGGATGCGCGCCCGATTCCCGGCCGCTGCAGCTTTTCTGATAGAGGCGAAAAGCGATAACGTCCGTGTGTACGAGGTTTCGGTGCACCTTGAGCATCATCAGGTGGTCAAAATTAATCCGGAGCATTCCACTGCGTCGCGCCTCATCGCCTGTGTAGCGTCTGCGCGTCCAACCTCATGATCAACCAACTGATCCCCTAAAAAGCAATTCCAGCCACGCACATGTATATAGCGGTGAAGCAAACCAACAGTGCTCAGTGATGGGCGTTTCATAGAGATTCGTGTGGTTTGTCGGTGTATTAATTAAAAATGCTTAACAATAAAGGGACTCGGGCTATAGGAGAGTTGCTTAAACATGTATTAGAAAATTCTCACTCGAAAGGCACTATCTGGAAATTTTAAGCAATCAAGCGTCGAAGATAATTCAGTAAAGAGGAGGGCGTCGTGACTGCGAAAACAGGTGGCGACACGGTGACTGATTTTTGTAAAGCTCATATGTGTTATGCCTTCAGCGACTAAGCTCGCACTGATGTCATTCAGAATATGTGACGTCACGCGTAGCAAAGCCCAATACGACAACATGGCCGTTCGACGCCATGGTCGTGTGTATATATGTCCTCGGTTGCGGTACTCCAGGTGGAAGGAAGTTAAATGCTTAACCAAATATCTGTCGTTTACTCATCTGAGGCGGTAGTTCGGCGATCATTGAAATGCGCGTGCATCCGTTTTTATTAAATTATAATGCCTTTGGTACCTAATATGTCAATTTAAACGAAGACCTAAATCCTATCGAAGTGTTCATAAGCCGTTAAACGCATCGGAAGAACGATTTTTTTTCGCGATAAGCGTCCGGCAGCTGGCCTTCAAGTGGATGTCATCAATCAATCAATCAATCAATCAATCAATCAATCAATCAATCAATCAATCAATCAATCAATCAATCAATCAATCAATCAATCAATCAATCAATCAATCAATCAATCAATCAATCAATCAATCAATCAATCAATCAATCAATCTGTTTATTTGACATCCACACACATATGTCGGGTGCACGGCCAAAAAGCAATAAAGCGGCTTGACGGGGCCCGTGCCCTTTAAAACACTTCAGTCCTTAAAGTCTTAAAACACGTCTAGAAATTGTTGCGAAATCTATGGAACTTTTATTTTTTCTGCCTGCTCGACAACTTCGCTTTTTACACAGCTGCATGCATCATCTTATTTCAGTGTGAAGTCAATTAATAATTACTTCGACCTTAACTCCCCTAACAAAGGCTTATGAAGCGGCTAGTTGGTGCCATTTGGCATCAAAATTTGGCAGGCTCTGCATCCTCAGACGAGAGAGAACAAGCCCACGAATGTTTACGCACCAACGTATGGTTTGTTCACTCGCCTTGTCACTTGTTTAAAGGTGCAGCATGCGCTTAATTTGAATGCTAACGGTTCAAACTGACCGCAAGGACATACACGATGTAGCAGAAATCGTCATAGACGTTTATGAAGTATTTTGCTTTGGAAAAATTGAACTAATATTAAGAAAGCTTGTGTTTCTATCGTACCATGTATTTTTCGTGTCCGCGAAAAAACAATTCCGAAGCTGTACGTGTCATTGAAGCGCGAGGCGTTGAAAAACGAACTCCCCGGAGCATGTGTGTGCTATTAGCTCTCCGCCATGGTCGCACGCCGTTTCGAAACATGATGGGAACCTCAAGCGTATGCTTTTAATCACTTGGATGGGCATCTAGAGTACATTAGGTCATAATAAGCGCCATTCTCAAGATCAAAACCCCAAACCTACACCTCTCATCACTTGGCTATGCATCCCGAGTAGATGATCAAAATGCCCATGCTCAAGATCAGTAGAGTCGAGCTAAAAATGTGTACGCGCAGGTGTCTGCCGTGTGGATTATACGCAAATGTCCGAGAAAAATAGTTTTCTCACACCTTTCACTCGCGCTACAACGATGAATAGGAGAGATTAGGAATGACGCAATAGAGGCCAGGACTAAACACAGCTATGAGTGTGTTAAATCCATGCTACCTTTCAAAGTGTATGATCATACAAAGCTAGAATCATGCTTCTTAGCGGCTGCCTTGGTGAGTGGTCGCCAACCGCACAAAGATTACGTGACGTCACAGAAACGTCACGGGAAAGGAGCTTCGGAATAGCCATTGCTTCTTCCCTTTATATCTAGATTACTTGTTTGAAGTTTGCAATGAAATTGGTACCACCGTAATTGGCAGAAAGCAGTCGTTTTATAAACTCAACTTTTATTTTGCCTTCATGGCTCCTTAAAGGGATCCTGCATCATCACTTACCATCGACTACTCGGAATGTATGTGGTAAAGTCTATTGTCCCAGCGATCTCCTCCCGCAAGAATTATGAAAATCCGTTCACTATCACCGAAACTACGTGCGATGAAAAATCGCGCATAAATGTTCCCTCTCAACTCAACCGCGGACAACGCGACGAAAGCTGCGCTCTCTCTCCCGGAGAGGGGGCGGCGCGCGGCGTTCTGTTCGGCGGCCTTCGATATGTCACAGGCCGGGGAGTTTCGTCCTTTTCCCCGCAACGTAAGCGGGTCTATTTCCGGTCTGGTGCCACAAAAAAGCAGGCATGGCGGCCTGCTCGCAAGCAAGCGCTCAGGCTGGTAGGGCGTTTCTGGAGCAATAAACGTTTGCTGTCGAGTGGGCTCGTTGAAAGTGGAATATTTAGTTCGTCACTCAAACTCCGCGCGCACTCAAAACAAAAGAAACACCAAAAGCATGCGGACAGGTCCAGACATAGAAGAGGTTGATACACAGCGCCGACGACGGCGGGTCGTCACAGGAAATGCCAGAATTTAGCCGTTGACCGGCGACAGCCAATAGGACAGTCAGGACAGCCATGGCCCGATTGACGTCGCAGAGGCCATGCCAGGGGTGCATAATGAGGAGAATTGGAGAGCGGTTGGGTTTTCCGCGTCTTTCACGGTGATTTGCGTGCTTACCGCTTCACGTGCACGTGTAATATTTGGCTTGGGTGTTCCTGGAAGTCTAATCTAAGTGTCGCGCAGGTTTACTTGCACTGCACGAAGAGTGTTGCAGGGTCCCTTTAAGTACGTATACAGGGTGTCCCAGCTATCATGCACCAAGATTTTAAAACAGCAATGGCGTTACTCGAACGAAACCTAGCGCATAATTTTTCCAGTACGGTGGAGTATTGGCCAGTAATTTTTTCGTTAATGAGCTTTAATTATTATAAATAATTATCTAACTCGACAAGTACTGCTCTAATCAATGAAGTGTAAATGAGATATTTATGGGCGCCCTCGACAGGAATCTAACAGCGGTACTTTCAGCGACGAACTAATTGCGTGTTCATTTATTCTGCGTGATAGACAAACCCCGCGAAATATGAATATTGTCACCTGACAACCCTCCTGAGCGCATCATGAAGCAGCGGCTTTAAATAAGCTGATTGAAAGCAACTGCTTTGCCCGTTACACGTCCGATAAGATAGAGCATCACCTTGATAAGGGCATGCATGGAAGGAGCAGAATAGCAAGTTTCGCAGGGCGCGTGTGGGAGATAACGCAGAAACTCGGATCGATTTATTACTGTTTTTTCTTTATTTCATTCTGGCAAACTCAGACGCAGCCTATTCTAGGGCATTGCTTTACGATGCGCACGGGAGCGCCGTCACGTGGTATTTTTCATATTTCGCGGGGTTTCTTTATCACGCAGAATAAATGAGTGCGCAGTGAGTTCGTCGCTGAAAATACCGCCGTTAGATTCATCTCGCGGGCGCCCATAATAACTCATTGACACTTTAATCATTAGGGCAGTAATTGTCAAGTTAGATAATAATTTATAATTAAATCTCATTAACGAAAAAAATTACTGGCCAACAATCCACCGTAATAGAGACATTATGCGCTATGTTTTCTTCGAGTAACGCCTTTGCTTTTTTTTTTAAATCGTGGGGCATGATAGCTCGGACACCCTGGATTAATGAGCATTAATGCCACACTTTTCCGTGTTAGCCTGTTGATGAAAAGGGTACCTGGGGGGCCGTCGCGGTTTCTCCTTCGGGGACGGCGGTTTCCGGCGCAGAGCCTTGAAGTGCTCGACCAGGAGTTTCTTGACAAAAAGAGCGGCCAGGTCGCGCAGGCTGGCAGGCGCGTCGGAATCTTGCGGTCCGCGATGTTGGGGCTCCACATAGATCTCCTTGATGTCGTAGTTGAGGGCCAGGAAAACCTTGTCAACGCAAAGACGCCACGTGAGGCGGTTAAAACACGAGCGAGCACGTGAACTTCAGAATTTGTTTTCTGGTAGAATAAGCATACTCATGGGAATGATTGGACAATATTATGTCCATGCGCTGCGTTTAAAACAGAACTAGATTACAGCAGCCCCCACGGTGTTGCATGTTCGCTAGTGACATCTGTCGTAACGTGAACGTCTGCGCCGCCTAAGGTGATAGCGTGAGGAATCTGAGTTGGCCATCTACTTACTCCCCCTCCCATACAGGGCTGTAGACTGGTAGGGGGGGGGGGGGTTCGATGTCAAAACACCGGGCTAATTTTCTGCTACTCCCTGTTCTTTTCCCCCTATGCTATTGACATACCGAATCGAGATACTATAACGTAAAAACAAAAAGAAGGATATCGGTTTATTACATTTAAAAATGAAGGAAATTTTATTCACAGGATCGCTTTTTTGTTTCTTTGCCAACAACGGATAACACACTTCTATACGTTTTTTATACCAGGACATTAGATAAAAAAGTTAAATTCCCTAGAATCGGGCTTGCCGGAAAAGGAACAACTATTATAAAAAAAACGCTGATGATCCCGCGTTAGAAAAGATGAAGAAAGATTGGACGATGATGAACCGACACAACGTTGGGGTGAAGGCGAAGCGGGATGGCTGTGATAACCTTTAATTGCACGGACATTTTCTACAGGATGATTCTACGGACATTTTCTACACGAGCGACAATGACGCAAACGACGGTGAGACGGCAGTCACGGCACGGGCACGGTGCAAATTTTAAGTCGAAGAATGATTAAAAAGCTCGCTTCGCGTGCTCTCTGCTGAGAGATTCCTTTTCACTCCCTCCCGAGAGCCGTTCCTACTTACCAATGTCGTCAGGTGTGAGAATAGCTGCGTCATCTATTAACACAGACAGTATCTCTCCGCTTACGTCTATAGTTCATACCACAAGCTAGATGCAGCACTGTGGAGGCTACACTGTTGTCAACAGTGCGCCCACTGAGGGCGCCTGACTCGCCGTGAAGGGGGTCCTGAAAGGACATTCCCCTCTCCCCTCTCGGCAGGTGAAACCGCAAGGCCCCGGCGCCTTTTGTCGCTTCCTTCGCGGTGAGTTAGGCACCCTGAGGGGGTGGGCTGTTGACAACAATGTAGCCTCCACAGTGCTGCATCTAGTTTGTTTGTATGGACTGTAACTTCACCCCAACCTAGCTTTTTTCGCGCAGGCGCGTGGGGCTGTGCCGGAGAAGTGTTGATCGTACACGGGAGCGGCAAATTTTCCTTTTGCTTAGCCATTTAAAGCTTCGCCTTAAAAATGCTCTCGGCGGATGCTGCTGGCAAATGCGTTGTACCTATTTCGTGGCAAAGCTTGTGCTGCGGGGGAGCGAACACCGCCATTTTGTACTTCGACGAAAGGCTTTCGCGTATCGCAATACCTTACTTCTCAATATGCGTGCAACTGGCTCTACTCGGGAACAAGTGAAAAGCGGCAATAGCTCATGTACGGTACCACTGCGCCTAAGCGACGGACCGGGATGTCAACGGGCGAGCGCGTTTTGAAAGGAAGATTGCTATAGATGCGTAATATTGTCTGCCTTTTCTCATGTAGTTTGTCGTCTCTGGAGTAGTTAATATTATTAAGTCCAAAAAATCACGAAAACGGTTCGTGCCATGTTTAAAATATTCCTAGTAACGCACTACTGGCACCGCGCGGAGTAACATCCGGCTTTGGTGTTGAGACACAGCAGCAGCTTCCGTTGCCATTCTTTTAAGTTCTATCCTAGTATACCAATTCCAGCGAGATGGTTGTGGATCAAAAGATGGAGAGAGAGAGAGAGAGAGAGAGAGAGAGAGAGAGAGAGAGAGAGAGAGAGAGAGAGAGAGAGAGAGAGAGAGAGAGAGAGAGAGAACTATTTAAAGAAGGTGCTCCTAGTCCGGGGCTCCGGGTATAGAGATGAGGGCCAGCTCTGTCGCTGGGGGGTGGGGGTGGCACTGGGTTTGAATTCCACAGGTGGTTGACCATTAGTTTAAATAAGCCCTCTTGCGGGACTATCTGACTGTTCATATTGACGGTCAGGGTGCTATCTAATTCCGCGCGCTTTGCTCTTTTCTCGCAATTGATTTTTTGTCTACCCAGAGTCTTTAAAGGGACACTGAAGTGATATGTAAACATTGCGGGATTACTAGCGCAAATTGTAGTCCGGAGTCCCCAGGCCATGTTTCGACCACTCTAGGCGCGTTTACGCGATTTTATTTAGTAGAAAAACTAAGTCGAAAATGCTGTCCTCCTCTCTTTACGCTCGCCCATTTTCTGTGGCGTTTTCGTGTGACGTCAGGAGGGGATTAGCTGGCCATTGGCTACGCTACTGCACGGCTCCCCGGCCTTCAGACAGAGTCAGTCGGCCCAGCGTTTCGTCCGCCGGCCGCCGGCGGGTCGTCGCAATCAAGGAGGTTAAAAAAAATTGCTTGGTCGCAATTCGTTCGCTTAGTTGAAACGAAGCCAGGACACGTTTGTGAATGGAAGAATGTGCCTTTCTTTACTTGGTTTGTTTGTACACTGTATCTAGCTCCAAGTCAAGGTCGCTTCACACAAGCGCTGCACAAGCGCACATGCGACGCTTCGCTGACTGGTACGCCAGTAGGAAAATATAAGGCCTCTTGAAGGCGGGAGAAGAGTCAGCGAAGTCAATATAGGTACTAAGGAAATAAAATCAACTGATATTTTTACCGTACAGCGTAAAACTAGGGCGCGGGAAGCACTTTTTAACGCTGGGCGAACAAGCACAGCGGTCAGCAGCACGACTACGCATCTGCGAACGCTTCTCCGTCTACGAAATGCAATTGCTAGACGTGAGCTATTGTGGAAACTCGGGCGACGCTTACTGCACGAGCGCAATACAACAAATAGTCACCTAAGCTGCTTGAAATGCCAAAACTAAATAAAAGTGTAAACTGGTTGTACAATATATACCCTATATTACCAAAGGCTGCGGTGTCCGCTCCGTGGCCGAGTTGTCTGGGGCGTTAGGTTTGCCACCGCAACTATTTTGCAAGTCATGAGTCCGAATCCCCGCGGGTATGTGCTTTTTTTTTTGTCAGTTAACTTCTTCGTTTTCCGCCGATGTTTTCTATATTGAGTTCACCTTTATTTGGGCCGCAACGTTCATGGCTACACGAACTAGTTCACAAAACGCGCGCAGGCTGGCACTGGCGCGCTAGAGAGTTCTCGTTGGCGTGCTGTTGCCATAAGCACCGACTGCTTGCAGGCAGTGGGCACAGGCCAGAATGAACAGACCCTTGGCCTGGTGCGAACACGCTTTTTACGATACAGGCATGAGGGAGGCAAGCTCCAAATAGGGGGGAAAAGCGCATGACATTTGGGCGTCTGCGGGTACGCGGAGGGCGTTCATGCACTGCGTAGGTCTCGGCTAGTGAATGCTACGACTACAAGCCGTCCTGGGAGGCTTATCTTGTGCATTTCACAGCCGACAACATGGCAGAAGCGCGGTACGATGATTACTGAGATATTGAGAATGCCCATCCAACAACGCCATTGGTTATGTTTTACAGAACCGAAACCGAAACCGAAACTTGTTTGATTGCTAACCTTGGGCATCGTCCAATCACGGCGCCCCTCCTCCCAACGTCACAGCCTTAGTTGGTGCGGCCGCCGCAAACCGCGCATGGTAGTTTTTCTTCTTTCGCGCTTTGTAAAATAATTACCGATTTGTCAACCGGATAAACGATGAAAAGTGTGCTACTTTGAGCCAGTCTACGCAGTGCAAGCAAAAACGGGAGTTTGACAAATTCACTTCAGTGTCCCTTTAAATGGTGAGTTTTATTTGTTGACTAGCACAATCTTTCGAATCGTACAGCTACACCGTGGAATTCCGTAAACCCTCTCATGAAATGTTCCAAGAACCCCCCACCCCCCAGCAAAAATAAAGAAAAAAAACTAATTAATTCACTCATTAATTCTGTAGTTTAACTCCTCCGCAATGCACTCGTGACCAATCCATGCAGCCAACAGAGAAATTAGGTGAATGACGATATCGAGTGGCTGAGCACGAGGACGCGGGTTCGATTCCTGGCGGCGGCGGTCTTTTCCGATGGAGGCGAAAAGCAAACACGCCCGTGTGTACGAGATTTCGGCTCACGTTAAAGATCCTCAGGTGTTCAAAATTAATCCGGAGCGTCCACTACGGCGCGTCTGATCGCCTGTGTTGCATCGGCGCGCTAAACCCTACAATCAATCAATCAATCAATCAATCAATCAATCAATCAATCAATCAATCAATCAATCAATCAATCAATCAATCAATCAATCAATCAATCAATCAATCGATCGATCAATCGATCAATCGATCAATCAATCAATCAATCACGATTGATCAATCAATCAATCAATCAATCAATCAATCAATCAATCAATCAATCAATCAATCAATCAATCAATCAATCAATCAATCAATCAGTCAATCAATAAATCAATCAGTCAATCAATAAATCAATCAATCACGATATGACTACGATTTGAGAAGTTTTGTCTGTGCTTTGGCATCACGCAATGGAACCATTACGTTCTAGGCTGCGCAGGATCATGGCGCACATCTAATTTTCGAGCCATAGTGACATCCACGTTGCTTCCTTGGCCAAATTTGCGTTATTGACGACAGGAATTGGTCACTCGGGTACAATGTGGTGTAGCTGAACCGCAGCCTTGCCTTAGAATGTAGGTTTCGTAAAGGCAGTAAGCTATTGCTTAGACATTTTCTAGACGAAGTTTTTCGCATAAGCATATAACTTGCGCTACACGCATGAGACCGCTAAACCTTCGCTGTGGCTTTCCTACTTGTGATCATCTAAACGAAGATTATTTAATTAGACCACTTTTAAGCTGTAGTGAATTAAACTACTTTAGGTCCTTAATTGCCACGCATAGAACCTCTTTAGCTGCCTATAGTGTAAGCTGCCTACAGTGACAGTGACTACAGTGACAGTGAAGATTCGAAAGTAAACACCTCAAGTAGTTATTCTGCATAAACGTGTTACAATAAAAATCGAGTCAGAGCAGGTTTAGACCGCTACAAAAAAAAAAAATCGTACTCTTGTGCTCTGCCATCTTAGGCGAGTGTTACGCTACAACGTAAGCTGAGCTGACAAATTTATTGCTAGTAGGTCAACCTCTTAAGGCACGATAAATTTCAGACCTAGGACGTGAAGGACAGGTGCAGGCGCTGTAGCATCTGTCCTTGTCCACCACGCGTCCTACGCGTGAAATTTGTCGCTCTTAAAAGATTTGATCCCACCAACTAGCCCGGCCCCACATGTTAAGCTACAAGGTGCTTGACTTAAGGTGTTCCCGGTCAACGATAGACCTCTACAGATGCTTGAAAATACAAGAACAAGCGGTCTCGGCGTCAGTGAAATTAGACAAAAACCTTTAAAAACCCCTTGTTGAATACGTAAAGTGTTTACAGGATGCGTTTCGGGTTTTTCTGACGGCTCAGTACACGTTCGGCGGCACCGGGACGTATCCCTGTACTCGTTGAACCCCATGTGCATGACCTTCTCGTTTTGCGCGTGTGAACAGAACCCGTACCGCATAACACGCCATCATAACACGAACGTCCAGTTTATTACCGACAACGGAGACTACTAGGCGTCTAGCCTCTACGCCGGGGAGAAGCACGGCAAGCGTAGAAAAAAAAAAGGCGGAAATACCCAACAAAAATTCTGCCTGCACTGCCCTCTCATGGGCTCATGAAACCAGGTGGCATTTCCCTTGAAAATAACTTTTTGTATCACTCGCAGTACATTACCAGCAGTGACGAACAGGAGCGTGAGAAGAAACCTAACGCGGCTAAACGTAACCCAATCGAAGCGGCCTTCCCTAACGTAACCTGACCTAACGTAACCGATCATAACGTAACGTAAACCAACCCAACTCGACGTAACCGAACCTAACCTAACCCAACTAAGCCGCACACAACCTTGAACACGACCATACCCCCAACAGTAGTCCTTTGCGTCGATTTCGTGGTAATTTTAGAATAACCCGACCGCAGAAAAATGCTAAAAAAAGCTGTACGAAAAAATTTTTTTTTTTAATTCTAGAAGCCGCAAATGGTTACCGCCACGGTAGCAGCCGGCAACATGGGTTTTGGCGCAGTACTCGTCGCAAATAGTCTCTATAAGAGGAAGGCTTAGCCAGTTGCAGGCGAATGCTATCAAATTTTCTGCTTCCCTTCTACCGGCTACCGGCAGAATAGACACTACAAAACAAATTAAAAACAAAGCGCCCGCGCCCTGCAAAAGCGCTAAGGATGAGATGCGGCCTTTATTGCGCATCTCAGGATGCGTGAAGCGATATCTATAGTATCGTATACGTCCCGCATTGTATGATGAAGTTAATGACGGGCCTATGGTAGCTGAACTACAGTAGCTGACGCCTGGTTGTCCTCTTCGTGCACGCTTGTCCTGCTCGAAGCTCGTTACCCTTTCATGTAACGCTTACACTACGCACTAGGATATCATGAACCCCTTTACTCGCGAGGCTACAGCGGCGGTTTACGCGTGGACGCGCTGCTCATGCAAGGTCGACTGATTTTAGTCTCACAGGGCTATCCCACCCCGTGTAGTTCGAAAGTATATCGTAATTTGTGGCAGATCACAGGATAATGTTCCACTTTATTTTGTAGTCCATACACCGGTGTAGTTGCGCCTTTTCCCGGGCTCAACAGTAGTTGAGAATTCCCCCACCACAAAAATACCAAACCACCCTTGTGTACAAAAATAATGCGAAGAATGCGAAGTTAGCGTCAAAACCTGACAGTCTCCCTGCGCTCACGAAAGCCGACGAGCGGGGGCATTTTAACAGTACGTCAAAGCCCGGAACATCCCACAGTGATTTTATCTACAGATTGAAGATGGACATTAAAGACTGCGTATAATCTCACGGCAGCAATAAGATTTAGCTTCGGGCTATTCTCGCGGCAGTTTCCATAAAAGCTGGCTGGCCTACAATTTGCTGAATAATATTACGTCCGAACGTAACCTAACGTAACATAACCTCACCGAAGTTAACGTAACCTAACAGAACCCGTCATAACCTACCGAAATCCAGCACTGCAACGAACATAGTATGTAACCCAGCCCAACGACACAGTACACAACCTATATTAAACGTAATTCAACCCATTCTGGAAGTCCTGCGCTTCGATCTCTTGATATGGTAAAAACAATAAAAAACATTAACAAAATCACGATGACCGCAAAATTGTGAAAGCTACAAAAAAAAAAAAAAAAACTTCATGATGTCTGACGCGGAAGAGACTTCTCGTTTAATACCAAGCACTATAACACAGCACTGCAGGGGAAGCTGCAAACACGGCTTTTGAGGGAGTATTTATCTCATAGAATCTCCGGGTAGCGTCCTTAGCCAATCAGAGGCGACTGCCGGGAGAAATGTCTCACGGTAATTCTCACGGTTGCCGCGATAATAAACACTACCTACATTAAACTGCGCCCTGGTCCCCAGAGTAGGCAGTGCGTTAACTCGCCCGACCAGCACCCTTAATTTTTCTTTATTATCGGCTTCGTAAATTGAACAAAAATAAAACAATGACACATGACTCAACACAACATGATAAAAACCCTCCCGCTGCTACGGGTGACGCGTGTTAAAAGCGTTTCAGGTTAACTAGTTCATCCAACATGTCAGTCCAGTCAGGTTGCTCGTCTTGCATTGTCATTACACCTCTGATATAAGCAATGCTTTCAATAAAGTATTCCCTTGCCGGTCGTGCATCCGGGTCTGCATGTCGCTCGGCCATACTAGGTTTCCAGAGACTGTGCAGGCTCAAGGCCAAAAGCATATCGGGTGGCATGGCTCTATCATTACGCGTTGGAAGGAAACGTATTCCGTACGGCCGCTGGAGAATGTCCCAGTGTAACACTGCGTCAGAACAGTCCGAGAAAATGGGCTCTATGGTCTCCAGTTTACCGCAATGTCGACAATTCAATGACCCCGCTACAAATATTCCTTTCTCTCGCAGCCAAGGACTGACGGGTAGCATTCCGGTATGTAATTGAAAGAAGAAACTTTTGACTGTTGACTTCTGAACAGGCATTTGTTTAACTCTCCTTAACACGTCTTTTCCCGACCCTGCACCGTATAAAGAGCGATAAACAGGTTCCGTTAATGCCACATCGATCACATCCGTCTACGTTCCCGTCCTGCGCATCCCCCTAGAGTCCCCGTCGCATCTCACCTCAAAGGGCTCGTCGTCGTCATCGTCGTCGGCCTGGGTTTGACGAGGGCCCCTATCCGCCTTCTCGTCCTTGACGTGCGGGCTTGGAGGCTCCTCGGCGTCAGCGTTTTCCTCGGAGTCTGCCATGACGGCCAGCCAAGCCGCAGCAGCTGCAGAAGCTGCAACAGCTGTGCCTGGAGACCGTCCTTCTGCTGCCGCTTCGAACGCTCGAACGTGGCCGAATCAGACTGGCGCGTGCCGGCAGGGCCGGGTGCAAACCCCCGAGCTTCTTCCTCTTCTTCTTCCACACGAACAATACCGGGCACGTTTCCGTGCTCCCATTTATTTTCACGCCAGAATTTCTCGTTAGTTTCTTTCAAAATTCGTGTAGTCCTGTCCCAAATAGTATTTTCAGTCTTTGATTTCCGCCTAGTTCTCTTGCTTACCCATCTTTAAATAGGAGGTGCTAGCCCATCAAGGCCAGTCTTCACACATGGGTATGCACCATTGGTACGCGCTTCTAGTTTTGGTATCATGACACCAACCAACAACCAATCAACCACTCAACCAACCAGCTAGCCAGATTTGGAAATGTTAAGTAGCGTAAGGTTGGCGAGGAGATGACATTGTGTGTCTGTTATTTTAGGACTAAGTGAGGTGTGATGACTTTGAGAGTTTTGATATGGTATTGGGGACGATTAGGCGGAGGAATTGCCGGCAGTTATGCAAGGCTAAGTCCGCCTTATTCAACAATACTTACTTACTACTTACTTACTACATAACTACGTGCCCTTCGGGGGGGCAGGGTGAGTGGTATATAGCAGGTTGAGTCTGTGTTGAAAAAAAAACCGCTGTTTTCTTGACATGCAGTGCAATTTATTGTAGCATTTTTCTAGAGAGACAGCAACATAACGTTTGCACTGAAAGTGACTAAGCTTTTGGTTATTGATCCTAATGCACTGCACTGAAAAGCAACTGCACACACTTCGTCCATTAAAAGCTCTTCTTTGGATCTGAATCCACCAAACGAACGTTAAAAAAGTCTACATTGCATACGGTAAATACATTTGACATTCATATGCACGTACACATACAATATGTACTATACAGTACCCGCAATATTCGGCCTCCTCGATTTACCAGTCTTGAAGAGTCCGCAGGCAGTCCGGGGTTCCCCATGTGTTCCATGTTCCATGTGTTCCATGGAACATGGAACACATGTGTTTCCCTTGTGTTCCCTGTTCCATGTGTTCCCCATAGGAACACATAGAAAACTGGATTGCCGGTCCGCGTCTTAGGTAGAGATGTCAGTTTTGTGAAATTTTGAGGGGCGTGAAAAAACAGGTTTCTTTCTTGTTTCTTTTTTCAGAAAAATATGAAAAATAAAAAAAAAGGCGCTTCCGCGAAGATCTATAAAAACTCGACGAACGGCTTAACGGTGAAAGCCTTAGATATCTCGTCAAACGAGAAAAGTGGCCGTAGTTGGTGGCGACTACGCGAATGAGACCAAATTAAAGCGGCGGTAAAAAGAAAACAAGTAAATAAAATATATACATGGAAACTTATTTGGGTTCAAATGGAATCCGAACCCGGGTCTCCAAAAGCAGCAGTTAAGTGTGGTAACTAACCCAGTACTAACCCAGTACCGTGCCAGGATGGAACAAGAACTATCCGGATGCGTGGCGCATGTCACGCGAACGTGGATGCACCGCAAACACGATGCAGCAGTGAAGTCTTCGATAATCCCTGGCTTTCGCCTTCGAACCACTTAAGAGAATTAAGTGCTCGACGAATCTTTCCGTTAACACTGAAAAGAATACAACTGGTACGCGCTGCATCACAAAATCCCCGCCAGAGATTCCGCTCTCAAAATGTGCGCACGATTTCACGCCAAGGCATTTATTTCAGGAAGCGTTTCCCTCACTGCAGATTGGTCGCATCACAGCAAATTTCTCCGGAGAAGATGTGTCTGTTTCTAACAGCGAAGCTGGTCAGGAAATCGTAATTTTTCGTGTTCGCAGTTAAAAATACCTAAAAATTGCCGAGCGCTCGTGCGTGCGTGCCTGGAGGCGACCACCCAGCGCCCCCCGCGCACGTTTGTCAAGACAAGCATACCCACTAAAGGTGATTGGCCAAGATTGGCACACACACACACACACACACACACACACACACACACACACACACACACACAAAAATTGGCCACGTATCTGCTCCTTTCGTTGCAAATGTCGTCAAAAGACGATAGTCTTTATCGACTTTTGCCAAGTAAATGCCTCCCTTCGCTTTCCCGCTCACCTCTCATGTTCCTGTTGCGTCGCGCTCCTCCCAAAGTAAAGACGCCAAAGGTTTGTCTAAATAATTTTAAATTTCCCGCATTCAACTGCTCCAAACCGGTGTCTCGATGCCAACGCTACCATACGGCGAAGACGCGTGTGAATCGAGGTGCCCTACTTCAACGTTTATAGAACCGCGTTTCCCTGCTCCACGTGCGTTCCAAGCAGAACGTGGAACCTATCTAGTGGAACCTTTCGTAACTGTTGCCACTTGATTTCATCAAATGCCGCCAGAAGCTATATGGTGATATTTTTTTCTTCAGTTGATGAAGTATTTAATCACGCCAAAATCAAACATGTACGATTTTTTTATAAAGGAACGCTGCAGATATCACTTCTGTATTAATTTGCTGTCTTATATATGGGTAATGTCTTGTTGTTCTTCAACAATATTGACAAGTATGAACATTACACCGGCCTTAGACGGGCACATTTACCTGTGACTATATAAGACTATTGCGCAGGTATTGTTTTACTTTGGCCGGGTGGCTGAATCGAGTCACAGACAGAGACATACAGACAGACAGACAGACTACAGACAGACCAAAATATCTGGGTTTAAGTAGCCCAAGAAAGACTATCGTCTTTAAAAAACTCCAGCATTCGCCGCCATCGTGGCAAACTTGCTCTGAACGAGAAAGACGCCAGCGTTCGGCGTAGTCGTGGCAACACTGCTCTGAACGAGAAAGACTCCAGCGTTCGCCGTAGTCGTGGCAACACCAGCTCTGAACGAGAAAGACTCCAGAGTTCGCCTTAGTAGTGGCAACACCTGCTCTGAACGAGAAAAAAAATGACACCATCTTCCCGTGGGGAACCATGAGGGGGATGCGAAGCATCATGGGGGTTCTGTGTAGGTTCCATTGTGTTGCCGTTGTGTTGTTTCATTTATCGGAGCACGAATGGGAACGTAGTGGGAACGCCCATGTAGGGACAGAGAAATGTAGAGACAGCGAAGAGACCGACACCCGCGTTACCTGATCAAAGTTGTTGTTGTTGTTGCGCCTTTTGGTATGGCACATACCCAATCAGGGGATCGGCCAATCAACAGAGGATGGTTAAAATGAATGGAATTCTTATCTAATCCCGAGACGTTTAGGAAAGATAATTTAGACCGGTTTGAAAAATGTTTGGGAAAAAAGGAAAAAGAAAAAAAAATCATGAAAAATCAAAGCGAGGGTGACCAATCGCAATCATAAAGAGAATCGTTTTGAATTTTCAATGTAGCGCAGGAGGGCAGAGCATACATCCCGGCTGCAGAACCCCGTTTCGGATTCCCCGAACGATAGTATAGCCGGCACTGTTAGTGATATCCCCAAACTGTAAAGCGGCACCTCCAGGGACTGACGTCTCAGTCGGGAAAAACGTCGGCATGTCAAAAGGTAGTGATCGACAGACTCGTCTTCGTTGCAATAGCTGCACAGAGCTGTTGGCGTCAGACGAGACCTGTGCAAATACCTATTTAACTTGGGTACTCGACAACGTAAGGCTGTAATAATCACCTCTAAGTTGCGTGAAGGGCACCATCCTCCTGGTTCTCGTCTTTCTTTATTGCGTGCTCACGCTCCTACCCTGCTGCCCGCCCTCTTCGTCCTCTTCTCTGGTTGAGCTGCAAGGCGCGTGGCGCTTCCCACCACAGCTTTCCCGCAGGAAATTCAACATCCTCCTCTAAAGTTTTCAGTTCGTCGTTTCCGTTGACGTTCAGCTTCGTGTGCCTTCGTTGTATCAGTTGCTTCTTGAAGTAGTTTGAATGAGTGAAGGACATAAGGCGCGTTCGTAGCACATGCTCCCGTCTCAGTTCGTAGCGCAGTGGGAAGAGCGCCACGTACCTCCCGTTGCGGCCAGAGAGTCGTGGGATCGAAATCGGGCGCCGCCTAACTATTTCTTTTTATAGTGGACTGCGCTGACGTCAGCCCAAACGCTGACGGCGCTGAAGAGACGCGCATGCGCAGTAGAGTGCGGACGGCGGACAAGGGAGGGAGGGACACAGCCCCGAAAATGAGATGCTTCGCATCGAAAACTTCAGTGTTTTCCGTAATCGTGGCAACACTTGCTCGGAACGAGAAAGACACGTCATAGTGTACGCCCCTCCAAGGTGATGTCCAATGATTATCACTTACATAAAATGAAAGAAGCTCACACGTATGACACCAATGATGGCGTACAGGTCGTTGCGGCAGCAAAGAAGGCGCAAATCGGCTGCGATTGTGGACTTGAACGTTTGGGATGATCGTGATGGTAGCGTACAGCTTCACTACCTTCAAGTCTAACGCGTTAGTGTGAGCTTCCTTCATTCTTGTTTTTTTAATGTTATCCAGGTTGAGAAAAACGAGAAAACCTATGTTTTTATGTTTTCTTTTTTTTTTCTCAACTGCTCACGTATGTAGTCTCGGGAAGTCCGCGGGTGATCCGGGACTGATAATCAAGGAGGCCCAGTGTGCCAACTGGCCGCAGCGGCGGCATTTCGCTGTGTTGTTCCTCCCCGTGGTCCCCCTCCATCTCAGGGAGCCCCCTCGCCAGCGTATTTTCTTGCGTGTCTTTTCGCAACTTGTGGACACATATTTATCATCGTAGTTGATGACTTGACGCTTATGCAACGCAAAAGGTCATCCCAACCCAATAGCCAAAAAACCGGCCGATGACGGCCGGTTTTAGGCACGGACCGGCACCCGGCCCGCTGTCGGAAAAACCGGTAGGGCCGTTCAAAAGCCGAGCAAGTGGCAACACTATATCAAAAACAAATTGCTAGCATCATTTTTCTCAAAAATGACGATTTTGTTTTGCTACTTTTGGAACGTCGAGTTCAAGTGGCGACTTTCCTGGCCACTTTTGGCATTTTCGGCTACTTTTTGTTCTGAGGACCTGGTAACCCTGGTGATGACTAACCTCAAAGGATGAATGTGAGAGGACAGAAGCATTATTAACGGGCCACAGATCACACGAACTTAATGCCATGATGATTGTGGCGAAGACGACGATGAAGGCAACCAAAACGAAATTACGGACCCAATTGAAACCACCAAGACAAAAGCAGAGAAAGAGGCGCACTAGCAGAAAAATTAACAATCAATAGGCCGTAAAAAAGAATTTAACATTTGCCCTTTATCTCTGTCGACGGAACATCGAACCGAGGGCCCGATGGCCTCTCCTTTGCAGCTTAATTAGCTTGGGAAATGTGTTATTCCAAGTTGTACTATCTGCTTTCATTTCTGCATTACGGCTTTTTTATTGGTTTCGGTAATATAATCTTTGCACTAATCAGGGTATTATTACACATATTATGTGGCTACTTTTCTTTTGTCTCTTTTTTTGCGTACTTTTGACGCCAGGTAATTTTAATCTATCGGCCGATTCTCCCTGACTACTCTGAGCTACATTACACAGTTATTCTATTCTTTTGGTTTCTAAAAGAGACCACGTCACCGCTTTATATTCGCAGGCAGCTTCTTGGGCGATCGCCGCACGGGTTTGTGCCACAATCCGAGGTTAGCAACTGACTAACCGACTTCAACCTGATCGTAGCATAATTGTTGTTGTTTGTGCTGAGAAAGGGATGAACCGCCGAGACCCATCCCCATGTGTCTTTAATGGAACAGTGTTATGATGCTGATGGATGGGCATGAGGGAGGCTAAGCATCTTCTTTTTAAACAGTTTGTCCTCCTCCTCCTCCTCCTCCTCCTCCTCCTCCTCCCCGGTCTCCAGTTTAAAAGAAATGTCAAAGCCTGTGGCGAAAGCGATCCGGGCCCGCCATTCATGGAGAAATTTCAGCAGGCAAGTTCAGAAATCAACGTTCGGTGCGATAGCCGTGTCTCCGACTAAGGGAGAGGGTCGCCATCTCTGCGGTTTCTGCAGCCTTGCACCGCTGGTGGGAGCTGCAACGACTTTTAGGGGCGAAGTCCCTTAGGGGATCGGGGTGTCGGCGTCCAATATCGTCGTCGTAATCGTCGTCTCTTGTAGTCACGGAACAAAAACACCGGGACGCTTATTTACGCCTTGCGCTAGAACGTAACGCGTACTAAAAAGCACAGAGACACTCGTTTACGTCTCGAGCTGGAGCACTTCGTGCATAAAAGAGAAGAGACTTTTACAGCAAAGCTGTATACCTCTACCCCCCAACGGTTTCATCTCCGTTGGCAAAAACGCCCAGGCGCCAAGAATACACTTATTCACTGCATGCTTCGCCCCTCCCCATTTTTCGTGTTAGTGGAGATGGCCGGGGATTTTGTTTGCCTACGCCTGCTAGCCTTATTTCTCGCCACCTGTGTATATCTCCGCTGTACACGGTTCGCCCGCAATCTTTGCGTGGCGGCATCTCATCGAGTTTTATCCCGATTATCATGCGCTCTTTGTTCTCAACAGCTCGGATGAAAGCGGTGCCAGAAATGACGAAACATTTCTCGTGACTGAAGACCTTGTCCTTCCGATAAGAAAGAACGTGTGTTGCAATATAGGAAGCCGCATGTGGGCATCCTGACATGCTTCTCTAACGGGCTTTTCATCGTCAGTTCATGCTCTCGCTACTGAACGGGCGGTTTACCAAGTCACTGCGGGATCAGAGAAACAACTCTGTTTCTAAATAGTTTTTGCATTGAGCCTCGAACCCTGACCTGTTGCATTCATTCTCTATAGGAAGCTGCCATGACCTTCTTTGCATCTGTGTTGACTGCTGCCTTAGTTTCGGTGGCTGTAGCAGCCGCCGTGGCGTTTTGGAGGTAAGTTCTGTTTTATTTTTATCAACTCCTTAATACAGGTGGCTATATGAGTGGCTGGAACTCATGCAATCCCAAATGACTGGGCTAAACAAGAAGTGCTGGAAAACTTAGAGCGACGAGAAAGTTGCCGCTCCTCATCGTGTTTGTATGAGAGCAGTCCATACACTGTCAGAATTGGCGGGACACATCTCATAACCGAAGACACGCACTGAGAAAAGTACAAAAGGCAGGCACTGCCGTCTCCCTCGGCGTAAAAATTACGAGGGCAACAAAGCACTCTGTATGACGTAGGAGATGCGAAGGCATTTTTGTCTAAACGTCGAGCGCGTTCTCTCATTGCCATCGTCACATTTGCGTATTTCTCCCCTTTCCTTGGTTCATTCATCATCAGCCTATCTACGCCCACTGCAGGGCAAATGCCTCTTCTATAAATCTCCAATTATCCCGGTCCTGGGCTAACCGCGACCAATTTATCCCCGCAAATGTCTTGACCTCATCTTCCCATCCAACTTTCTGCCGCCCCCTGCCGCGCTTGCCTTCTCTAGGGATCCACTCTGCTATCCTTAACGACCAACAGCTATCTTGCCTTCGCATTATATTAGCCGCCCACACCCATTTCTTCTTCTTAATTTATACTAATATGTCCATATTCCTTGGACTGATATGGACATATTCCTTGGTTACTGTGTCTCAAAGTTGATTGAGGGATGGCGGTGTTTAACGTGATTGCGGGGTTTAACGCGCTGAGAGATAGAGTAAATGTTTATTGAAAAGGAGAAGAGGTCGGCCTGAGAAATTGATCTTGGTCCTGCTACTTACCTCTGGGGGGAGGGTACTGGGGACAGAAAGAGAAAGGAATGAATATGGAAGGTATGGGAAATGACAATGAAAGCGACAAATGAACTATGTACAAGCAGTAAAAGCAATAAACGTCTCGCGTGCAACGGGGTGCTGAATCAGATGCGCCCCGAAGCTACGCCATGGGCTATGAGGTACGCCGTAGTGGAGGACTCCTGGTTAATTTCGACCACCGGTGGATCTTCAACGTGCTCCGAAATCCTTACACTCGTAGTTTTCGCTCTTCACTGCCATCAGAGAAGCAGCCACAGCGAATGGAACAGAACCCGCGTCCTTGGGCGTAGCCGCACAACGCCTTAGCCACTGAGCCACCGCGGTGGGTGGGCCTCTTCAGTTTGAGGCCTCAACATAGTCATTGGATTCGTTTTCTCACGTCATCGCGCATACCCACGAGGGAAATTGGCCATGAAGCGCCGCGCTTATCCTTTTCCCCCGGATTTCCTTTCTGTCGTCCTTCCTTTGCTATGACTCGACCCATACCCGCGGTCGCGGTCTCAAGCAAATATGACGTTTAGAAACGAACGCACTATTCTAATCCCCTATAACTCCCACTTGTGTCCTTAGCTTGCCTAAATCCTTCCCGTTGGCCTCAGTAGATGTCTCCAGAGCAATTCTAACTTGAAGGCCACAACGCTTTAATAGTTCAGCTCCGCGAGCCGGCTTTTTATTCCGAGGCCCCTGGTTTGAATTCCAGCTAAACCAAATTCTCAATTTTCTTTTGTAACTCTATTACGTTTGTTTGCACAACTTTTCTAAAAAAAATTTGGTCAGGCATTGTTTACGTTTTACGTTTTCAACAAATGGTTTGAACCCCCATACTTTTACTTGACAGTGCAACGCTGTTTCTTCGTCATTTGGTTTCAGATGGAGACGTCGCACTTTCAACTTTTTCAAAGAGAGGGGCATTCCAGGCCCGGAGCCCAGCCTATTTTCGGGAAACTTTGACCATTTATGGAATGACGTGAGAAAAAAATAGGCTTTTTGAATGTTGTGCTGTGTTTCGCAAACGTCATGCGCTCCTTAGAAAGCTACAGCGTCTCTTAGCTAATAGGTCGCACAGACACAGCCGCACCAGCGAATCAGAGCATCAGATGCACCGATTACAGCGTTCTTTTGGCGGCATCCGCGCGAGAGTCAAACTCAAACTTGAGAGAGCAGACGATGTACACCGGGTGTCAAAAGTTTCCGGGACGCGGTTTGGGAAATCGAAGCCAATTTCTCGGCTGCCTGGTGGCTAAGCTCCTGCAATGCATATGGTGATGACGCTTCCAAGCGCGATGTTTCTCTTACAAGCGCAAATTAAGTGCTGAGCCATCAGACAGCAGAGTAATTGGCTTTAATTTCCGAAATCGCGTTACGGAAACTTTTGACGCTGGTTGGGTGTATCTTAAGAGTTATTTTACCTGCGTTGTATTCCAACAGAAGGGTGTAAGCTGTGCGAACGCGGGATATTTGAATTGAATTGGATAAACTTACAAGAGGGACGGCCTGGCGCCTAACTGCGGAAAAGGGAGGGTGGAATAAGAGGTGGTCTTCGTTTGGGGGAATGAAAAAATGGAAAGGCAAGAGGGTGATGATGATGACAGGGACAGGTACTTCAGCCATGGGCCCTTATTTCTTGAATTAACCACTCCATAAGGAGTGCTTAGGGAGTGCTCCATAAGGAGCTTTATATTGCCCTTAAGTTCAAAAACTTAAGGGCAATATAAACTGAAGCTCAACGTTGTTTTTTGGCAAGACACCAAGGTCGCTGTTGTTTAGGGTGTCTTGATCACCTTTAAAGTAGAAAAGGGGATGGAATGTATTTGTTTAAAAAGGAAATTATTGCGAACACGGCTGGTAAAAATAACGTTGTCGATTTTTACCCATTAACCCGTCGAAAAAGCAACTCGCGCTTAATAACAGCTGCCTAATTTAAATAAATAAAGCAACAGCAGGAGAAAAAAAAGTTTGTCTGGGCGTTAATTTGTTTTTCTGTTTGTTTATTTATTTGTATTTCTCTGGTGGCCAATTTCGTTTCAGAACACGTGCAAGGTGTTACAAGAATGGTCAAAGAAGTACGGTGATGTTTACGGGTAAGGTTCAATGTATCGTATTCACAGGGCATAGGGGAAGTGATGAACACATTTAAGTTAAAAGGCCCGTCTGGAATACAGATGTGCGTAACAGGGAAAAAAGACATACGAGGATCTTGTCTCCCGATCCGAATATATCCGTTCAATTGGCGAATACACATCCACTCAGAGAAATAGTTCACTTGTTTGCTTAAAAATATATGTATTTCATCCTCAACAGGACTAGCAGCTTGTTATTTGCGAGAACTTCTGTGTACTGCTGTCTTGAACGAGTAAGGCTGTCCAGACAACTTCGATGTTATCCTCAAAAAGAGACGTTGCATTCAAACTCTGACACCAGGCATTAAAAACGCAGCAAAGTCAGTGAAATTCCTAATGCTTGCAGGTTACAGCTGCACGCGACGATTTAATACGATTTAGCGTAGCGGAACTAGTACGAAAGTTACGGGTAGTTACAGCAAACATAGGTACTTAAAACATTGAATAAAACGAAGACGGCAGGTAAAGGGTAGAGAGAAAAATTGCCCAGGTTAAACTCTTCTAAACCTTGTTAAAGCGAGTAAAATGCGAGGAGCTTGCGCACAGCTTTGGCGACGGTTTGCCATTGCTTGAGATTTCGCGGCCTGCCGTACAGCTACATCTACTGAGTGATTGGATTAATCCTTTCATTTGCGCTCAATGGCACGCATCCCAGCCCGCGCGCCATTGATTGCGAAACTGCAGAAACATGCGCCTCAAAGCAGCCAGCAAACACTGCTTTCTTTGGCGTGCATCACGTGTTTCTCTACTCATTGTTCCCGTAAATTCACTAAGTGTAGTCTTTTCACGTATTAGTCCTTGTATCCTCGTGTAGTCACGTGATTCACTTGCGCTGAACCGCACGTATAGACGGCGCAGTCGCCGCTCAACGATCCGGTTCAGGCGAAGCCGCCGTTTCACCCTCCTCGCCGCAGCTCCTTGCCAGCGAAGCGATAAGAAAGGCTCAGCTTGCTCACTGGCGGCTGAAGGTCATTGCGACGCGATGAAGGACGTTGAAGGATGTAGCGTAGTAGAGCTTTCGCTCTAAAATAGCAGGAAGGGTGGTTGGTCTTATTAATCGGGCAGGCATAGTAATTCCATTCTGTTTGGGGCTGCAAAGCCAGCCACAATT